>NC_045794.1:23020477-23331103 GCF_009873245.2 Balaenoptera musculus | reverse complement strand
GCCAAGTAATAATAAGTAATATAATGCTTTTCAAGTTATTACTATTTCAGGTCTGTGTGACTAGCACTAATTGCTGCCGTGGGAGATGTGCTCAAGGGAAGGATAATAAGAATCAGGAAAGCAAGGCCAAAATTTATTTCCCAACCCAACGGTTGGCAAACTACAGCCCATAAGCCAAATCTGGCCCGCTGCCTGTTTTTGTAAATAAAGTTTCACTGGAACACAGTCACACTCATTTGTTTATGTAATCATCTAAGCAGCTTTCATGCTACAGCAGCAGATTTGAACAGTTACAACCACAAAGCCTCAAATATTTACTATCTGGCCCTTTGCAGGAAAAGTTTGCCAACCTCTGCCCCAAACCCTTTCCGATTTGCTCATTTTCCCATTGATTGAACAATATTTACTGAGAACCTATAACATATCGGGCACTATTCTAAGTGATGAGGGTATAGCAGTAAAGAAAAAGAAAGAAAATGGAAAAGGAAAAAAAGTAAATAAGAAGTTGTTGCTCTGATGAAGCATACATTCTAATGGCAAGAAACCATAAACAAATAAATATTTTAAATATATAGTAAATCAGATGGTGAGAAATAATTTAGGAAAAACAAAGCAGGGAAAGAGGATAAAGATAACATTAGCTTACTATGTATCAGGCACTGTTTTAAGTTCTTTTCATGTATTAATTCATTAAATCTTCACAGTAACCCTATTGACATGATATTAGGTGATAAAACCGAGGCACAGAAAGGGCACCCGAGTCATACAGCTCTAGAAAATGGATTTGAAACCAGAGGCCATGATCTTAATTGTACATTCTGCTGGCTCTTTGTGCAAAAAGGGAATAGCAGGGAGTTACCGTTTTAATATGATCATCAGTGAAGGCCCCACTGATAAAATGACATTGAACAAAGCCCTGAAAAAAGGTGAGAGAGAAAATCATGTGACTATACAGGAAGAACTTCCAGGTAGCAACAATAGCCAGTGCAAAGGCCCTGAGGAAGGAGAGTTTCATGTATTTGGTATTTGAGGCCCAGGTGGGGAGAGGGAGACTGAGAAGGGGAATTTACATAGAGTGAAATGCACAGGGCTTAACTATATGGTTTGATGAGTTCTGACGAACGCACATACCTATGTAACACACCCCCTAACAAGATATCAACGTTCCTATCACCTTGCCTATATTTTGATGGAAAAGCTAACAGAATTTGATACAGTGTTTAGGAAAAAGAAAGGACTCCAGCCCGTGGCCTAATCAATAGAAAGATGGAGTGGCCATTTACTGAGGCGACCAACCGTCCCCTCCCAACCCAAGCATGACAAGCACTCCTTCCATCCACCAAAGGAAGGAAGCAAGAAGAACTGTAAAATTGTCATCCACTGAGAGTCATCCCCACCATCCTTTACGCTAAAGCCTAATGAAGCACCTGTATCTTGCACATGAAAGCTGTATGTCATGGCAGACTACCCACGGAAAATCCACAACCACAGCATCAAGTACTCCCATAGCACTCTTGTTTTTAACCTCTGTTACCAGGTACCATATGGAACCATTGGTTATCTCTACTAGACGCTATATTTAGCTAAAGAAAAGGGATGTCTCTGGCAGGTGGGCTCACTCGACTAGGTCCATGGAATGTTGTCTCTACCAGACTAAGCTTTTTAAAGAATTAAGGCCCCGCTCTTAATGATTTCTATACCAAGCTTAGCTCAGGACATATACTCAGTACAGGTTTGATAAACAGATGAATAACCATTTGCTTGTATCCATCAACACAAAATTATTCATTAATCACCACCAAGTGTGCTATAGAGTATTGCATGTTAAAGAACAGTACACTAATGGACTTGTTTGGCTCTTTTATGTCTTAGATCATCAACTTAGATTTTTGTTTTCATTTTAATAAACGTTCTGGCAACCCACAGCTTTCAGGAGAAAGGGAATGGGGGAGACAGAGAAGAAAAGTGGAGCAAGTAAAATATGTTCAATTGTCTTAACAGGAATTTGAAAGCTTGCTTTCACCATAGCTATATGTTGAATGCCTAGTGTTGGGCTACCAATAACCAATTTAATCAGGATTTTCCATACTTTATCTGGTAGGACTAGTGCTTCAAAATGACATGGCTAATCCATACATTCATTCATACACACATATACATGTTTATTCAAAGGATATTTATCATTCACCCACCATGTGCCAGTAAATATTCTAGGCACTGAGGAACTTTCATTCAAGTGACCATCCCCAATTTCTACCCTTGCTTTCCAATAAAGTCCATCTCATGGACCTGGTTAGGTGAGCCTACCTGCCAGAGACATACCTTTTCCCTAGCCAACTTCAGCATCAGTCTTATTTTCAAGTGGCAACCCCAAACTTGGATAGTCTAAGTGATTGAGGTACACATTCTACTTAACGTAGTGTTTGCTTGAGCTTAAAAACAAGGCAAAAGGGGACTTCCCTGGTGGTCCAGTGGTTAAGAATCCGCCTTCAATATGGGAGGCGCAGGTTCGACCCCTGGTCGGGGAATGAAGATCCCACATGCTGTGCAGCACAGCCAAAAAAAAAAAACAAGGCAAAGGAATAATATACTTGTACAAACATAAAAAATACACTTTTTTACTATGTACTCATCAAAATATACTATTTTTACATAATATATTGATAAAAATAAAAATACATATAGCATTTATATATTTGTATAAGTATGAAACTATACTTTTTTACTATGTAAAAGTATACTTTTTACATTTTTGCTGTTTATACCATGTGTATTGAATGTCTTGGAATTATCTTAATCTCAGGATGCCTTCAAGTCCTGCCTTCTGTCAAATAGTAATACAGCATTACAAATGTATTTCTCCTTATGAAACTCCTTGCTGTGTCTTGATTTCGTTGTACCGAGCACTGCTAGAGGAAGCTGGGTTGGCTCCACTTCAAATGCCTGCTATCTAATCTCGAATGGGCACTTAATGTTACTCAACAATCCTTTTATTCATCATTATTTCCCTCCCTATCACATTCCTCATAATGGCTGTCTCTAAAAATTCCTACTAAACTCTCCCCTAATCTATTCCTGTTCCTGCCCACCCTTAATCTCAGTAGATTACGTCATACCCTACCTTACTGAGAATCCCAGGGAACTCTCCTCTATCTAAAATTTCTGTATATACTTACTTGCCTGTTCCCGGCTCTTAGTCTTCTGTCATGGGAAAACTCTCCACTGTGTTCTTGATACCATCCCAACCTTTTCCATATTCACCCCCTCATTCTCTCATACCTTCAGTCTTTTCTATTCATCTGTTTCCTTCCACTCCACCAATAAACATGTTAAAAACCTTCTAGACCTAAAAGTCCCACCCAAAAAACAAACAAACAACTCTCAAGTTCTTTCCGTCACCCTTCATAAGTTGCAGATCTAGCTCTGACTCTTCACAATTGTCCCAGGCCTTCCTCTGCTTAGACAGTCAACAGCTCAAGTTTCTGTAAATAAAAAGAAACCAGCCAGAGACAGAACTTCTGGGGTAGAAATCTATGTTTTAAAGGAAAGCTGAGATGGTTGATAGCCTTACTGATAGATTTATTTCTTATTTAGTAGAAATTTTATAATATTCCACTTCATCTTAATAGTAAAGATTACTAGGCCCATTCACACACAGTCAGAAAAGGCCTTTGACCTTGGTCTCCTTCCACATTGCTACGGGCTCATAGACATACAGATGATCATGATGCCATGCAGTATCTAAACGGCCCTAAATTCTGCTTCTTGCAGGGATGGGTAGTTTTATTAGCAGATTGCTGATATTATAGAATATGCCTGAGAAGAGACAAAGCCTGACTCATTTAGTAGAGAGAGGAGAAAAGCTCCCATTCATCCTGGTCTCCTAGGCTAGGAGAAATGAAAAATAGGTTGTGTCTCAACACCCAGAAGCCTAAGAAGGTACACACCAGTGACATTAACATATAACATGCTTGGGAACGTGGGGAGGAGCAAATTAAAAAATACAGATAGGGGCATACAAGTGTGACAGGAGCCAGGGGTCTACAGAGGGAGAGGCTTGGCAGATACCTCCACCTTCCAGAAACTGGGAAACGCCCTGAGGAGAAAAGGAAGACATCCTTCAGCTCAAGAACCTACATCCCCAAAGGAATCACTGGGTAGTGTCAGAATGACCTGCCAGAAAATTCAGCTGTAAACTCCTGGAATAAACAGTCAGCCCAAAGCACTGGAGAGCTGTGAGTGTCAAAACCACTCAGCTAAACAAGGCTTATGTGGCAAATAAAGGCTCTGTATGAGTGGTGTAACCAAAACAAGTGTCAAGTAAAAAGACACTACAGATCAACATGTTACAGGATTTTAAATCCTCCGAACGTGGAATGGGTTAGATGTTTTACAGGTCATGGACTTGGGTGGAAAGGGCGTGGCCAAAGCCCCCTTATTAAAGGTGCTGCTCTCATATCTATTTTCATTTACCTAACACTTTCTGGCCTAATGACTCATGGAATATGAATGAGAGAGTGCATTGTTAACTGCAGAAGCAACACTGCCGACACTAAGGTGCTCTGTTGGGTACCGAAAAAGGGTGAAAATTCAGCTAATTTACAGACTTTCTTTGGTGATTTAAGGAAGATTCCAAAATAAGTATAGCTAGATTTCTGAGGCTCATTTGTATCGAAGCTCAACTATAAGTGGTGGGATGGGTTGAACTGTGTCTCCCCCCAAATTCAAATGTTGAAGTCCTAAGAACATGACCTCATTTAGAGAGGGGGTCTTTACAGACATAACGAAGTTAAAATGGGATCATTCAGGTGGGCCCTATTCCATTCTGACCGGCATCCTCATACAAAGGCGAAATTTGGATAGACAGATGTGCACAGATGGAAGATGATGTGAAAACACAAGGAGAAGACGGTCATCTACAAGCCAAGGAGAGAAGCCTGGAACAGATCCTCTCCTCAGAAGCCTCCAACCCTGCCAAACTCTGATTTTGGACTTTCAGCCTGCAGAACTGTGAGAATAAATTTCTGCTTTTTAAGTCATCCAGTTTGGGGTACTCTGTCATGGCAGCCCTAGTGAACTATCAGAAGTGGTGAGACCTGACATGAGATGCTGGGCTGTGGCAGCAGCAGATTGACTGCCCGCCAGGGATAAGAGGACCCATGATTACAAAGGTACAGGGCACCCTAGGAGGCAGAGTTTAGAGCTCAGCTGGCCTGAAAAGCCCAGCTACAGCTCTGTATAGAAGACTGAGTTTTCTAAGGCCGTGATGTGCTGGCCATGTTATGCTCTTTTCAGTAACAACATTCAACAACTGCCTTTATGACCCAGTAATGAACATGATACACTAATTCAATTAGATACAGCATATTCAGCAATTGCAATGTCATAACAAACACTTACAAAATGATTGCTTGTTCCCAGGTTCAAATTCTATTCCTACTGAGAGACCCAGCAATGACCTGCAGGGAGCGTCCGTCCATTAGTCGTTTGAAATTACAAAGGTATCAAGTATGCATGGTTGTCTTTCATACTTTCTTATACTCCTCCCCAGATAAGATTTAGGCACTCCCATACATCTGAAAAAAGACAAAGACCCCCTGAATATTCAACACTGACTTTAAAAACAAGAAACAAAACAGCCCCCAAATCAAAAGCAAAATTATCATAATACGAAATATGTCTTCAGTGTTTGTTCAGGGAGAGGTCTATGCTAGGATCCTGGCAGAGGACACGTGGATATATAACATGTACATCAAAGCAACCTAGGATTGAGGAATAGTTCTGTACCAACAATGAAACTGCTTAATAAAACATTCACTTTAGATTTGTATTAAGATGACTCATGCCCAGCAAGAATTAGGTCTCCTCCCATCTCTTCTGCTGCCAGCTCTCAAATACTTCAAGTCATTTTCACAAGAGCAAACACATCGTACGAAAGAATGCCACGCCTCTCTGATGAACTGGAGGCCCTCCTCCACATAGGAAAACCACAGTAGTCTTGGGGCTTTACATGTTCAGTTTCAAACTTAGACGCAAGCTGATAGCGACATTCTAGATTGTAAATCACTCCTGATCTTCAACTATGAGATGAGGCTTCGGATCAGGCAGCAGAGATGTAACCATGCTGGCTCAGAAAGACATGTACATGTTATCCTGGTCATGCAAAGAACAGTTTCTATAGCTCCATGGTAAAAGCCTTTTCATATTTACAATTATTATTAAGTCACTGGGCTATCAGGAATTCCCAGAAGTTGTCCAATATTCTGCTTCTAAATAGGACAAGCAGACCTATTTTAATTTGGAGGTGAACCAACTGACATCTTCAAGTCAGGGTCATCATTCTGGCTGTGCAGGTTGTGTCCTGTACAGAATGACCTGCCCTGGTGAGTGGAGGCTGAAATCCAGCCTGTTCCAGCCCAGGTGCCGCGTCTCCCTGGAGGGCCACCATTTTCTAATTGCACAAAAGCTCTCTAAGGACCAGTGCCACATTCACCTTCTCTGTGGATACCCTTGGGATACAGGTCTATAATCACCTCATCAAAGAGCAGTGGTTTTATGTTCAGTTCAGGAAGTGACATAGTCAGTGGGACTGGAGTTTAAAGAATAAAGGGGAGTGGCTCAAAATGAGGAGACGCTGGCTGGGGCCATGTCACGCAGAGGGATGACATTGAAGGGTCTTAAGCATAGCGATGACCTGATACAATTTGTGTTTCTAAAAGAATCTCTCTGGCTTCTGTGTAGATAATGAATCAGAGGGAGCCAGAGAAGGTGTGGGAAGGTCCAGGTGAGAACTGGTGGATGGATCACGTGATGACAGTGAAGTGGACAAGCTATACTGGGAGATGGAATTGATGGGACTTTGTGAATGATTAGATGCAGACTTAAGTGTGAGACAGAAGGAATAATGTCCCAGATCATGTCCAGCCTATGACACAAAAAAACTGGGCAGAGGATGATGTCATTTATAAAGAACACTGCAGGAGGAGCAAGTTTGAGGCGGTAAGGTCATGAGTTCAGTTTTAGAGTTGAGATTTCTATGAAGCAGTGGGTGAATAGTCTAGTAAATGCTGGTCCTCAAATATGATACAATTTCAATCAGGGTTTTGGAAGTACTCTGGGCATATGATGAATGTACGTTTATAGTTCTCAAATTATTCTTTATGACCACATTCCTGACCCCACCCCCAGGGTAGTTTTGGTTTGATCAGTTGCTCTGAGTGTAAAGAAATCTCAGAAGAAAAAGGGGGAAAGACAGCCCATGTGGAAGGCATTCTAGGCCACATAATATGTTGCTGGCCATCTCCTTCTCCGTCCTGCCCCCGGGACTTGTTCCAGTCCTCATCCGTGGATCCTTGATAAATCAAGACACCAAATTCATTAACAGCAGTGAGCCTCGGGGTGTGGTTCCCAGCCCAGGCAGCATCAGAACTTGGGAACTTAAATGAAAATTCTCAGGCCCCAGCCCAGACCCACGAAATCAGAAACCCTGAGAGTGGGCCTCGGCAACCTATACCTTAACAAATCCTCCAGGTGATTCTAATGCACATTCAAGTTTAAGGACCACTGACAAGAATCAATCAGGTTTCTTTCACGTGTTGCTTCCTTATTTTCATAATTCTTTTTTCCTGTTAAAATTTCCTTGGCGCTCCAAAATCATAGTCAACATCTAAGTAAAGCTCCTTCCCCAGGTGATGCCATCTCCCTTTTGGGTTGCACACTATCTCCCTCAAGGTGCCTGGACACCCAGTTTTGTCTCCACTAACCTGAATCCTACCCACATCCTTGAGTCAACTGTTGGTGGCACTGCCCTCCCGCTCTGAGCTCCCTCACTTCATTCCAGCTGGACCACGTGGAATGCGGCCTTGTGTTACAAGCTATGTTAGCACCTTCCCAACGGGATCCTACCTTTTATGTGAATTCACCATAGTGTGTCTAATATATAGAGAAAATCCAATCAAATCTAAATGGCTGTTCTGGATCAGTGTTTCTCAAGGTGGAGTCTACTGTCAAGTGTATGTTGAGAGGACAGATTCTAAGCCCTAACTCTAGTCTATTAAACTAGAAACTTCTGAGGACAGGGATCTGCATCTTCAATGCACATTGAAATTCCATCACCCCTGCTGTAGATGAGATTCATCTTGTTAACTACGAACTTAGATGAATTGCTTCTTGAACACAAAACACTTAACTAAGACCTGAACTAAAATAAAACAAAATGACAAGAGCTTATCTTGTTCCTAACCTGTGGTCTACATCTTAAATGTATTCTGCAGACTGTAAAGTTTTAAAACAATGGTATCACACTTTGCCCTCTACAAATACTGTGGGATAATTTCTTATCAGGGTGTCTTCCCCAGCCTACACTTATGGAATTGACTTTTCAGCCCCAATGAATTTTATCTTTTTATTGTCAGTCCAGATACCCAGGCCATTTAGAAGATATCCTTTTCATCTATTTCTCTTAGAAGTATTCATTTGTAAATGTTAATGTTTACCTTAGCTTCAACAGAATGTAAACATGGAATTTTAGGTGTAAAAAGAAAATACCAAAATAGCTGCCAAAAGGCAAATGACTTTATTTATAATTAGTGACACATCTTTCCACAGCCAAAAATATTTCCTGGCTTTAGTTATGAAAGTTAAACTTACTCTCCCACAACCAGCTGCCCCACCAACCTCCTCCCATCAAGTGGGTACATGAGCTCCATCCTTGTCCCCCCCCAACACACCCCCAAAATGCCTGCAGACAGACAGATCCACTGTCAAAATAGTTACTACAAAGCAGGTTATATAACAGAAGCAGAAGAAAGAGAGAAGTGATTTTTAATACCATTGCAAGAGAAGTAGCCATGAAACAGAAGAGAAAATGACAAGCTCTTTCCTAGAATTAGCACTGGGCTTTTCTCAAAACAATTTGTCTTCATCTTTATTTTGTCAAATACATGTAAGCCCTTTTTTAAAAATTGCACTAATTCAATTTTCAACAGCCCTTTCTAAACTGAGCTGTGTAATGGAAAAACAGACACACACACACCTCCCCCCCACATACATATACATCTGAAGTCTACAAAAATTACTAGCCTTGGGTGGTTCTAATGTATGCTTTTATAACTTTCGTTTTCAAAAAATTGCCAAATTCCATTTCTGAGATGCATTTTAAGAGGATAATTTTAATAGATGTTCATGGAAGGAACCTAGATTGGCTCATTCTGGCTAGCAGGAAAATGGTTTTTTTTAATTGATATATAATTTAAATAAAGCAGAAGTCATCCTTTTTAGGTATACAATTCAATGAGTTTTTTTAAAATTTTCATAATCATTAACTTTTTAAATTTTTATTTTTTATTGAAGTATAGTTGATTTACAATGCTTCAGGTGTACAGCAAACTGATTCAGCTATATATATATATGTGTATTCGTTTTCAGATTCTTTTCCATTATTAAAAAATACTGAATATAGTTCCCTGTGCTATACAGTAGGACCCTATTGTTTTTCTATTTTATATATATGTTGTGTTTCTATTATATATATATATTAGTGTGTATCTATTAATCCCAAACTCCTAATTTATCCCTCCTTCACCCCCTTTCCCCTTTAGTAACCATGGGTTTGTTTTCTGTGTCTGTGAGTCTATTTCTGTTTTGTAAATAAGTTCCTTTGTATCATTTTTTTAGATTCAACATATAAGTGATATCATAGGCTATTTGTCTTTGTCTGTCTTGCTTCACTTTAGTATGATAATCTCTAGGTCCATCCATGTTGCTACAAATGGCATTATTTCATTGTTTTTAATGGCTGAATAACAGTCCATTGTATGCATGTACCACATCTTCTTTACCCATTCATCTGTCGATGGACATTTAGGTTGCTTCCATGTCTTGGCTATCATAAACAGTGCTGCTATGAACATCGGGGTGCATGTATTTTTTCGCAATTCAATGAGTTTTGATAAATGTACACAATCGTGTAATTACCACCAAAACAATGTTGAGTTGTGCTGCCTAGTGCTACTGAGCCCTTGAAATGTGGCTGGTCCAAGATCAGATGTGCCGAGGTGTAAAATACACACCAGACTTCAAAGACTTGGTTTAAAAAATGCAAAAGATCTAGGGACTTCCCTAGCGGTCCAGTGGTTAAGACTTCGCCTTCCAGTGTAGGAGATGTGGGTTAAGTCACTGGTCAGGGAGCTAAAATCCCACATGCCTTGCGGCCAAAACACCAAAACATAAAACAGAAGCAATACTGTCACAAATTCAATAAAGACTTTAAAAATGTTCCACATCAAAAAAAAAAATCTTAAAAAAAAATGTAAAAATCTTATTAATATATGGTGCAATTATAATATTTTCCATATATTGGGTTAAATATAATACAGATTAAATAATTTTAGCTGGGGCTTCCCTGGTGGCGCAATGGTTGAGAATCTGCCTGCCAATGCAGGGGACACGGGTTCGAGCCCTGGTCTGGGAAGATCCCACATGCCACGGAGCAACTAGGCCCGTGAGCCACAGCTACTGAGCCTGTGCGTCTGGAGCCTGTGCTCTGCAACGAGAGGCCGCGACAGTGAGAGGCCCGCACACTGCGATGAAGAGTGGCCCCCACTTGCCGCAACTAGAGAAAGCCCTCGCACAGAAACGAAGACCCAACACAGCCAAAAATAAATAAATAAATAAATAAATAAATAAATTTAAAAAAAAAAAAAAAAAAAAGAAGGAAGGGCCCTGCCCCTTGTCCTCCAGGGGTGGGGCCCTGGGGTTTAAAGTAATAATAATAATAATAATTCTAGCTGTTTCTTTTTCCTTTTTTAATGTACCTATTAGAAAATTAAAAGTTAAAAGTTACTGGCTTGCATTTCTGGCTCAAATTACATTTTTGTTGGATAATGCTGATACAGATTATTTCTATCCCCCAAAGAGCACCCTCTGGTCCCTTTACAACAGATATTATTTCCCTGCTCCCAGCTTCTGGCAACCACTGCTCTGATTTCCATCCCTAAAGTTTTGCTTTTAAAAGTATTTCCTCTCTTTGTCTTGTATCTTCTAATTTTCCATAATCATCTTGTACTGTTTTTATAGTTCTTTTAAAAAGCTATTTTTAACATTAAAAGATTTGAAGAAGTCTTGCCTGATCATTTCCTACAATTTTCATTAACCAATGTCATTTACATTAACCAGTTCCAAAGCTGGTAGGCCACCACAAGTGCATTCTGGGTAACAAACTGCCTTCCAGAAGGAGATGTGTACAAGTGGTTCATAACTAAATGGAGACCATTGTGCAGACATACAACAGTATCCATTCACAGATGCTGCCGGAGACTGAGCCAGAGGTGGGGAACCTCCTCCACAGCTCAATTGTATTCAGCCTCAGGGGAGTGGAGGGAAAGCTTTATCTGTGCTAAGAAAAGGTTGGACAGAAATGTAAGGCACTGAATCGGTAAACCCTTTAAAGGCGGGAGGGCGAGCAGGACAGGAGGCTTTGGCCACAGGCTGTATCTACTGGTGCGAACTCTGTGGTGGCTGATGATAATGGCCAGAGAGATGCAGACAGACATCCAGTCTACATCCCGCCCCACCCCAGGCTCACCTGTTCCCATTCTGCTTTTCTTCTGATCCCCTTCTAACTAAACTGAAGTTAACTATTATAATTGGCATTCACATTTCCTGTTCCTATTCATGTTCAGCTTCATTCACGCTTCAGACACTATACACCATCTTTCTGATTTTCCAGAATATAAGAACAACACTGGAGGCCAGCTCCTATACGCCTCTGAACTCTTCTCCAGTCCTTCTAGATATCAACCTTGAACTCATCTCCTCAGATTTCCATCCCTGGCTCCCACCTCCACCCCTTTCCTTTGCAATCCCCTAGAGAATGTGAAGAAAGGTCTTCACATTCTCTAGGGGATTGCAAAGGAAAGGGGTGGAGGTGGGAGCCAGGGATGGAAATCTAGCTTCCTTGGTGGCGCAGTGGTTGAGAATCTGCCTGCCAATGCAGGGGACACGGGTTCGAACCCTGGTCTGGGAAGATCCCACGTGCCGCGGAGCAACTGGGCCCGTGAGCCACAACTACTGAGCCTGCGTGTCTCGAGCCTGTGCTCCACAACAAGAGAGGCTGCGATAGTGAGAGGCCTGCGCACCGCGATGAAGAGTGGCCCCCGCTCGCCGCAACTAGAGAAAGCCCTCGCGCAGAAACGAAGACCCAACACAGCTAAAAATAAATAAATAATTTGCATCTATGTCATCTGAACATCCAGATGGGATGACACTCATTTCACCAATGCTTAGCCCCAAAAAGATCCCTTCTGGGTATTTCCACCCCAACTGGAAAATACACTAGAAGTGGAAAAGTTTCCAGTGTGGCTCCCATGTTAGTTACACACTGGGAAAGGGTGGTTCCCTATGACCACCAGAATCCCAGACAGGTTCGCGGATCTGGCACCCTGCTGGAGGATGCAGACACTACCTAGAATGACAGGGACCAGCCTTGCTCTTCTGGAGGCTCCAACCAGTGAGGGGAGACATTCAGATAGCCATACAAATGCAAGTATAGTTATTAAACGCACACATGATTTTAATACACGATCAGAGTTGGCAACGGGTCTATTTTTTAAATTTTAAAATAAAATAAAAACATTTTTCCCAGAGGGGCAATGCCAGTGAAAGAAGAAGATGTTGCAGATTCTTCAATGATGCAATGAAAATAAACCATCTGCCATGCATCCCACATATATAACCTCTAATCATTATAGAAACTCTGCAAGGAAGACATTATTACTGCTATTTTATGGATGAAGCAAAAAGTTAGGTTGAAAATGACTTTGCTGCTGCTAGAAGTGGCCTGGAACTTGATAGAGCACTCAAATGGAAAGCAAGCAGTTGTTTATTTAAAAAAACTGAAAAATACAGGACATATTTTAACAGAGAGATAGGAAAGGATTATAGGTTCTCTGTATTTGGTGTTGCACAAGGCACTATCAGTCTTGGCCTGAAGTAGGTATGAGCCTTGACATTAAGAAATAAAACAAGAAAAGTTATATGCCTATGTTTGGCAATTGTACAAATGATTTGCACTGAGTTCTCACTCAATGAAAAAACAAACTGATTCCATCATGTAAGAGCCTGGCCACAGGACCTTGGGGAATTCAATCAAGCCCCAAATGAGGTTAATACCTGCCATGCCTACTGCAAAGGGATGTTGTAAAGACTGAATGAGACAATCTATACAAAGGCTATTATACTGTCTGCGATTTTTCAAATTACTTCAACATGAACAAGCTAGCAAAGGTGATAATTATTTTTAACCTGTACTCTGGGGCAGTCAGCATTTGAATGACTAATCAAAAGCTCATATAAACAGAAAATCCAGTCAACTATGTTTCTCACAGCATAATGGCTGCCGCACATGATTTTTCATTGATCAAATGATGTTCACAATGGGCTCTAAGTATTGCACAAATAGTCCCTCTCTTGCATAAACTGAATATAAGACTCTATCCAACCCAGTTGTCTAAACCTTTCAAAATGGTACCCTCAGCTAAAGATTCCCACTAGTCCTGTTTCTAGACACTTTGGAGGAAATTTTGTCACCTGATCCTGACATGAAAGTTAGCTAAATCCTGATAGATTAGCTAGAGGATTGTTCCATCTGCCTCTAACAAAACTTTTCTTTCAGAGTACTATCCAACTGCACAAGAGGACAGACCACAGGACCTTCCAGAGCAGCTCTGTCCAATAGAACTTTTACAATGATGGAAATGTTTTGTCTGCTCTGCGCAATAAGGTAGCCACTAGTTACAGGTAGTCACTTAGCACTTGAAATGTGGTTAGAACGACTGAAGAACCATTTTTTAAAATTTAATTTTAATTGTCGCATGTGGCTAGTGGCTACCCTGCTGGGCAGCACAATTCTGGAGCTTACAAAACAACACTATAATGTTTTTATGCTTGTTTGCCATTACATGCTGTGTGTGTGGCAGAATTCAACCTGTGAGCTTCTTTCATGGCAATGAAATCTATACTTCTATAGTTCTCATCTACTGCTGGTTCCCAGCAGCAGCAACCTAGCTCCAGAGGGCCTCTGGACTCTGGAGGCAGATCTGGGTAATATGAACTGCACGAGTTAAGACTGGGGTGAAAACACACAACTCAGAGGACTGTCATGAAAATTAAATGACCGAACATGTGAAAGCACCATTTAACTTTGCTCACACCAAAACACTATTTTCACCATCATCCTCCTTTAATTAAGTACATGAGCTTTGATAAGGCTTTGTCTGTTTGGGAATGAATATATAAATAGAGCATAGGAAATTATACCTGTCCTCTCCCTAATCCCCAAGATAAACACTGCAAATATTTCAGCTACGAATTTGGTTTGGAAAAAGGATGTCTTTGTCACAATAATTGTTACAAAGCAAAATAAACCATGGGGACTTCCTCTTTTCTAAAGAGAATCACCTGTAGTCCATTTACCATGTTTTTTTCCCCCAAATTTCTTTCACTTTGGCAAAATTCACATAACAAAAAATCTACCATCTTAACAATTTTTAAGTGTGCAGTTCAGTGGTATTAAGTAAATTTATATTTATATTGGTTTTTGTCTCCAAAGGTAAAACAATAATATTAATATGTAAAACCATATTATAGCAGCACAAGATAAATAAACATCAAATTCAGGACAGTAATCATGGGAGAGGTGGGGAAAAAAGGGGATCAGGGAAGGGATATAAAGGGACTTAAGATTTATCTAAAATGTTTTATTTCTTTTCAAAAAAATAATGGATCAAATATGGCAAAATTTAAGACTTGACCAAACTGAGTTATAAGTATATAGGTGTTTGTTACATCATTTACTACACTTTTAAAATTTTTTAAATTTTTAAATTTTAAATTTTTTTATTTTTATTTTTTTATTTTATTTTTATTTTTTATTTTTAAATTTTTTTATTTTGACCTAATTTTAGACTTACAGAGAAGTCACAAAAACATTATCCATATATTTTCACCCCGCTCCCCCTAATGTTAATATCTTATGCAACCATACTACAATAATCAGACCAGAAAATTAACTTTGGTATAATACCATTAACTAAAATAAAGAACATAGTGAAGTCTCCCTAGGTTTTCCACTAATGTCCTTTTCCTATTCTTATAATCCTATCTAGAATCCCACAGTGCATTTAGTTGTAATTTCTCTTTAGTCTTCTGCAGTTTGTGACAGTTATTGTCTCATTATTAGGCTGTGATTATACATTTTGGGCAAGACCACCATAAAAATGACGTTGTGTCCTCAGTGTATCATATGACAGGGTTCATGACGTCTTTTTATATTGTTAAAATATTTCATAATTTCAAAAAATGAAAAATAAGTAGCTATATTAGTCTGGGTTCGCCAGAGAAACAGAACCAATAGTACACATATGAATGTGTGTATATACATACACACACACACACACACACACATATACAAAAATGAATGAGAAAAGAGGCTTATTGTAAGGAATTGGCTCATGCAATTACAGAGGCTGAAAAGTCCCAAGATCTGCTCTCTGCAAGCTGGCGACGCAGGACAGCCAATAGTGTAGTTTCAATCCAAGTCCAATGGCCTGAGGACCAGGAGAACTGATGATGTAAGTTCCAGTCTGAGTCCAGAGGCAGGAGAAAACCAACGTCCCAGCTCAAAGACAGGCAGGCAAGATAGAGCAAATTCTCCCTTACTCAGCTTTTTGTTCTATTCAGGTTTCAAAGGATTGGAGGAGGCCCTCCCACACCAGGGAGGGCAATCTGCCTTAGTCAGTCCACCAATCCAAATGATAATTTCATCTAGAAGCAACCTCACAGACACCCAGAATAATGTTGAACCAAATATCTGGGTACCCTGTGGCCTAGTCAAGTTAACACACAAAATTAACCATAGGGACTTCCCTGGTGGCACAGTGGTTAAGAATCCGCCTGCCAATGCAGGGAACACAGGTTTGAGCCCTGGTCTGGGAGGATCCCACATGCCGCGGAGCAGCTAAGCCCGTGTGCTACAACCACTGAAGCCCGCACGCCACGGCTACTGAAGCCCGCGCGCCTAGGGCCTGAGCTCCGCAACAAGAGAAGCTACCTCAATGGGAAGCCTGCGCACCGCAACAAAGAGTAGCCCCCGCTCACCGCAACTAGAGAAAGCCTGCGCGCAGCAACGAAGACCCAACTCAGACAAAAAAAAAAAAAAAAAAAAAAAAAAAATTAACCGTAACAGTAGCTTAATTTCTAAGTTAGAAACTTCCCACTCTATTTATTTAGGCTCCAAATCCCATCAAGTCAAATGGATTTGAGGAAGTGTTCCAGTTTTCAAAACTGCCATTACTACTGGCTTCAGTTCTAAAACGTTGTAAATTCACAACGTACTATCATTTTTGAAACCTCAAGGGCTTTATTATAGATGATTTTGCTTCGAGAGAAGACGTAATGATGAGCAGCTGTACTATTTAGATAATATACCTGTGATGCAAGAAAAGCTAGCCCACCAAGTCAAAATAAGGCCCTAGGAAGGAAATTAACACAAGGGGTATTGTTAATGAGGACCTCAAATCCCCTGATCCGTTATTAGATGTAAAAGCTAAGTTATCTTTTAGAATTGAATGCGCCCCTCAGCATGGCATCCTAAAGATGGCGTGTGTTTTTGCTATTTCAATGTTGCTTTAGGAAAAAAATATCTGAACAAATTATGTAATATATATCCAACAATTAACAGTGATTATCCTTTCTCTGGGGCAGGAGAAAAGGTGAGTTTCAGGGACTTACACTACTTGAGTTGTATTTAAAATGAAATATAGGGCTTCCCTGGTGGCGCAGTGGTTGAGAATCTGCCTGCCAATGCAGGCGACACGGGTTCGAGCCCTGGTCTGGGAAGATCCCACATGCCGCGGAGCAACTAGGCCCGTGAGCCACAATTACTGAGCCTGCGCGTCTGGAGCCTGTGCTCCGCAGCAAGAGAGGCCGCGATAGCGAGAGGCCCGCGCACCGCGATGAAGAGTGGCCCCCGCTTGCCACAACTAGAGATAGCCCTCGCACAGAAACGAAGATCCAACACAGCCATAAATAAATAAATAAAAATTAAAAATCTTTAAAAAAAAAAGAAAACAAAAACAAAAACAAACAAAAATACTGCAAAAAAAATAAAAAAATAAAAAATAAAATGAAATATATATGTATACATATGTACATATATATATACATACACACACACACACACACACACACACACACACACACACACACACACACACACACACAGAGCGAATATACAGAGAAACGGCAGTATGGTACAAATAAATAAAATCTGAAGTTTTCTCTGAGGCTTCCCCTGTGTGAAGCTCTTTTACCTTCAGGATCACTCTAAACTTTAGAAGTTTAGGCTGAGAAATAGTTCTTTCCTACTTAAATATTTATGTTTAGTCCCATTTCCATGAGTAACGGTATGGCACACAGCTTCCCTCTGACCTTCACCACGGCTGCGTGGGAAGAAAGCTACTCATGAATCCTTTTCTAGGCTCCCACTGCTCTGGGAGGAGGTCACAGAGTTTTCATGAAAAGCTAGAGCACAGGGATCCAGATCTCATCATGCCAAAGCGGAAGCTGAATATTTACTTTAAATCTAGCCTGCCCCAGATGTGGACGCCATTGTTTTGGGCCGGTTCTACGGACCACTTACTTAGAACACACTGTTCCACTCAAAGGAGTTTCTTTAAAGGAACCAGAATACAGGTTTGATTTTGGCCTAAGTCAACTCTCCTAAGAATCTTTCAGGGAGGAGGTGGGGGGTCAGCCTCCCGAGAGACAGGAGAGTGGAGAGGGTAAGAGTATGGGCTCTGGAGCCAGATTGCCTGTGTTTGAATCCAGGTTCTAGGGTTTACGGTTGGGGGATGTGGGAGGGGTATATAACTGCTCATGCCTTGGTTCCTTTGTCTGTAAAACAGAGCAACTAACGATACGTAACTGATAGGGTTGCTGTGAAGATTAAACAATAAGCACATATAAAGGGCTTAAAATAGGACCTGGCATGTAGTAAGTGGCCAATAAATGCTAGGGAGCATAGCATGTTGCTCCTGACCTGCACCCTCTGGGATTAATCTAGAACCCCAATCACTCGTGGGATTTGTGGCAGTCTGTGGCCACTTGCCAGGTGGCCTCTGTTGGGTACAGATGGTGTCTCCCCAACTCCAACTCTGCCTATTTCTTACATCAGGACATCATAACTCCTGAAACAGACTCACCTAAAACAGTCTTATTTAACAGAACCTAGAAATTTAACTGGTACAACAGCAAAAAACCTGAGAGTCGTAGAAAACTTTAAATGTAATCTTGTTAAATGGAAACAAAGACAGAAAAATATTTGAAAAAGATCTTTACGCAACTGACAGATTCCAATGAGTTGAGGTTCTTTTAAGTCGGACCAGTGTTTCTTGGCTTTTTTCCTTTCTGGGTGTGTGTGTTTGTGTGTGTGTTGAAATCCATGCTTCTTTTTGGATAAATATAAAAACCATATGGTTTCTTTTAATACTGTTTGAAACTTGAAATTTTTAAAAAAGTGACCAAAAGCATATCTAAGCAATGTTAATTTAAGAACATGCTTTTCCAACATTGTAAATCAACTACACTCTAATGAAAAAAAAATTTTTAAAAAAAGAACATGCTTTTTCCAAGTACACACACACTTCATTCCTTGGAAACTCTGAGTGGAAGCCCTACTCCCTTCCTGAGAATCACTGAATTGACCAAAAAACAGTACCCCATAGCCCCACAGTTTAGACCAGGTTGGCAGTTGCTGTCACTACATCTGCCAAGATGATTTTGCTCTTAGAAAAGGTTATTTTTTGTTTAGCCTCTGCAACTGACAGCCTTCAATCCTACACGACCCACATTTGTCCTCAGAATTTGCACATTTGGAAACAGACAATGAACAATTTACTTCCCCACCTACAAAGTACCCACTGAGACCTGATCAATCCCACATAATTCCACGATGCCATTGGGAAGGGAAGGGTAGACTGGGAGGTGGGAGGACTTGGTGAGCAGCAGAGGCGCCTAGAGGAAGACGGCAAGGAAAAGCAAAGCTCTAATTCTAGAAAAACCAAGGCAGCTCATGTTACTGAAGAGGCCGTCAAAGGAGATAACACTGGGAACAAGGAAACAAGGACAACGAGGACAGAGATCCAGGTAACAGAACTGGTGTAAAACAGGGCAGACAATCTCAGGAATAAGGCGGAAGCCTAGCTGGGACACTCGAAGAAGAAAACAGAGGTCCTCAACGATGCATTCCTCCAAACTTGTCCACAACCGTCTTCACTTTTTTCCTTCTAATACCAGGAAATAACACACTCCTTTTATTACTACCGAGCCCCCTGTCCATGCCATGGATCCCACCCTTACTCTCTCCAAAAGCAGCAGCCAACCGTTTAGGTTTTGAAACTCTCCCCCTGTACTGACTATGCACCGTTTTTGTATTTGGGGGTGGGTGCGGAAACTAACCTTGCCTCTGCCTCCCCCTCTCACCTTCTCATCCAGACACTGCTGAAGTATGGTCTAGGTTCACTGTTCCCACCTCGTCTCCTCCCATCCGTTCCTCAACCCAGTGCAAACCAACTGACTCCGTTCTCATGAAAGCCAACTGATAACATTCATGCTGCCAAGTGCACTGGAAGTTCTGTTTTGTTTGCTTGTTTTAATCATGTCGAGTATCCAATATACTTTGAATTACCTGGAAGAATGCCTAACAAATGAAAATTCCATCCAAGTACAGGCTTACAGGATAAAAACCAAGTTCCCTAACAGGGGTGGAAGACCTTCCACCATCTCACTGACCCCGTTTACCTCCTCATGTTTGATCTCCCCACACACCTGGTTGTTTCTCACCTGGGGGATCCTTGCTCACGTGTCCCCTCTGCCTGAAAGGTCCTCTCCCCCAACCCCTCCCCCCCTTCCACCTCACTAAATTCCACACCCCCCTAAATAATGAGATCAGAGGGAATCCTCTCTTGGAGGCTTTTCAGACCCCCCCTCCCCCATCTCTGCCCAGCTGCACAAGGCGCCTTCTTCCATTCTCCCATGACATTATTTTTAAGTTCTGTTGCTGCACTTACCATTCTGTCCTATAAGAGGCTGTTTATGTCCGTTTCCCCAAATAGGCTCTAAATTCCCTCTAGACAGGAACTATCCTGGACACCCACATGACAAGAGGGAAGTAACCGCCATGGCATTTGTCCTTCTGCCCTCGAGAGGGATCCTCATCAGCAGGGATAATGTGGATACAGGATATTTTGGGAGCAAGGCACTGGCTACTGTAGCTTTCTATCCCTTTTTTCTCTCTTCCCACATTTTTGACTGTAACTTGGGTCCTTGTGTTGCCATGGTAACCAACAGTCCCAGAATACAGACTTCTGGCAGTTGGACTTTTAGCCACTGAGACTCAGGATCTGAAGGATTTTTCACCTTCCCGGTTTATGGCTCAGGCGTTGGCAGCACCTCTTTCACGTGGGCAGCCACGAGAGCAGAGCATTACAGAGACTACAACATGTGCGTGCACGCATGTGAGTGTGTGTGTATTCTTACCCTCCGCCCCAGTTACTTACTGGGGCATCATAGAAAAAGCTGCACTAAAAAGTGCCATCAGATGGTGGGAGGATGGGCATCTAAATGGCTATAGCCTTTCTGGGAAGCAATTTGGTAACAACTATTAAGGAGCCTTTAATACATTTGTGACCTTTGATCCATTAAACCCACATTTAAGAATATAAAGAGAGACAAAGATTAACAAGGGGGTTTACTGCAGATTTATCTATTAAGAACAATAACTACCAATGGTCATTAACAAGAAAGTGGTAAAAAGTGACAGAATAGCCATATATATGTTTATTGTAGGTTGTGCCATAAAATATAATAATCTCAGTTTCAACTGATGTGACTTTCATATCTACATATATATGTGACTGTATATATATATATATATATATATATATATATATATATATATATATATATACACACACATACATATAAGTACATATAAAGAAAAAGAAGAGATTATAAGGGAGTCTACCAAAATGTTTTCTTGATGATTATCATTATCTCTGGACAGGGGGAACTGCAGGCATATTTATTTTGATCTTTATACTTTTTTATATTTTTCAAATTTTATACTATGATGATTTTTTTCTTTTATGATACAAGTTCTTTCAACTGTAGTAACAGATGATGTGAGGCATCCGGTGAAGACGCTTAGTAGAGAGGGTCGTATAGAACAGGTTTTGAAAGAGAGAGGGCTGCCTCTTTCATTCTTCACTGCAGATTGCAAAACAGGATGAACTTCTATCAGAATGCGATGGCTCCAAACAGAAAAAGGAATGCATAACGTTATTGCATAAGTACCGTATTACCTTCTTCTTTTCCCCAAGTCCACTTATTTTTTCTTTCTTTTGAAGATCCCTGGGATGAGGGAGACCTGAGATTTGCGCCTTTGAACTCCACGGCGCACTCATTCTCCAGCAGCTCTGAATCAAACCTGAGTCTCTCTGTGGGCTATTTCCCCTGTGAGGACACCTTTTCCTATGAGATCATCATCTCCTCTGAAGACACATCTTCTGAAGGTCCTTCAGTCCACTTTGTCCCTCCTATCCAAGGGACACGGCAGACTGAAAACATAGGGAGACTCCAGGGGAGACGAGACCAAATACAGGATGACCCAGCGCAGTTTTGCAAACTAAGCATCACCCTGGCCTGGGATGTTGGCATGGCCTCTAAGAATTCAGACTCGATGGCTAATTGGGACCTAAGTGGAGACAACCAGTGGATAGACAAGTATCCCAAAGAGAAGACACAACTGACTCTCAGCAAACTGGATGGTCTTGTGCAAAAGCTTGAGAAATTTCTGGAGAACCAGAAAGACGATGAAGATGAGGACTCTGTGTTCCATGAATCTGTTCAGGAGGAAGACTCTCAGCTGTCTAGCAGCTCCCCTCCAGGTATGGCTCAGGTCAGTCATCAAGAACATGAGAGCTGCCAAGACTTGGCCAAGTTCAACCCATCAGAAAATGAAGATGTCATCCAGTTTCCAGATTCCTCCAAGGCTTCAGAAACATGAGCTTGCTGAGGTGAGCACAGAGGTGCCTCACAGGCAAGCAGGGGACAGGCCTGGCGGAGGGGCCAGGCAGGAATGCACAGAGAATTACTAACTGCTATAAAAGGGTCAGAGTGGAGTTGAAGGGAAAATACTGAGGAGCACCAAGGCAGAGAAGAGGGTAGGAAAGTAAAGAAAAAGCCAACAATTATGACCAAAATAGGTGTGCATGTGTGTGTGTGTGTATGTGTGTGTAAGTATTAATAAGTACTGAAACTGTGCATGTACCGTTGGGTTATTTTTGGTTAAAGGATCTGAGCTCCATAAATGGATAAATATTGACCCCACTGTTGTCTAGGTTACACAATATCTAAAACTCATTTTCTTGGCAGATAATAAGCCAGGTCACTGGCAGCCAAAGGACAAGTATTGCAGAGACCTCCTCAATCTCATCAGGTCCGCAAGAGAAGGAGGACACTCGCTCCAGCACACAAGCCCTCTCCTGTCTGAATTTTGGGTGGATCTCCCGCTGGCTAAGGCACCAAGTCCTCTCTTCATTTTGGGGGAGGGAGCACCCCGAGAAGGCCACTGAGAGCCCCCATCAGCTAGCACAAAAGAAACGACTCTCTCACAGAAGCAAGAGAATCCAACCTCAAGAATCCCTCGAATTAGGACACCCCATATTGCCAGATTTTTAAACTTTTTGATAGCCCCTATTCTACAATCCCCATGAGCTATTTTTTTCCCAATAAACAACATACATATTTTTGTTATCCATGTCTTCCGCTCCCAGCTCAAGATGTTGGCTCAGGCTGAAAGTTTATATGTTGGCCCGAAGATGGAAATATATTCTCTGGGAAGTTTCAGTATTATCATCCTTCCTAACTTGAAGGCATTCTTTTTCCCTCCTCTCCCCACTTCTTACTGTATTTCACCCTATTTCACTTTATACATTTTAACCTATTTTATCATTAATCCAAATCCCCGCTTTCAGAAGGCAGCAGTACAACCCATCAAATTCCCAACATGGCAGGATGGCTTTGGTTGAACCTGCAGGACTCAAGCAAGTGGCAGAGGATACCAAGTCCCTCAGGAAGCCAAGTTCAACTGGCAGTTTCAGGCGTTCAAGGCGGCGGATCTGATGTTCCCAGAAGACCTGACTGGTTCTAGTACACCTTGCCTTGGCTAGAATAAGTAGCCCACTTAGGAGGAATGCAAGGATTGGGAATGCCTAACTTTCCTTATTCATAAGATGGGGAAGGTAATAATACAGACTTCATAAGGTTGTTGTGAGAATTAATGAGATAATGCAAGCACTTGAATAATATCATTACTAATGTTATTGCTATTATTCATTCTCCTGAGGATATCCCCAGAAGCCCTGATCCAAGGAACATCCAAGAGTGAGAGTTTAAGAGTCAATTCTCATTGAAATATTTCCCACACAGAAGCAATATTTACAAAAAGTTATGGGTTTCAGCAGATCTTGACTCAACCAAGTTCCCTCCCAGTCCATTCCCCACTGTGCCCTCTGAAATTCCTTTACAATGGTCACTAAACTTTCCAATAAATGTCAACTTCTTTGAGGAAGGCTGTAATCACACTTTTAGCCCCTATTAGTGTTATCACCTCACCTCCCGGGTACCACCACCATCCTCCCTATTCACCTTCAGGTTTATTCAAGAGCCCTCCTTCAGCTTTTGCTACCACCCTATAGGACCTTCAGAGTTCATATGATTCTTTGGTTTCAAATTCCTTCCTTTCTACAATTTTAATTTCTTTATTTCTTCTTTCCTCTCTCTTTTCCTTCCTTCCACAAATATTTAGCACATAGGAGCACAAGATAATTTTCTAGCTTACAAAAAACAAAGCAAAAACAAATTCAATCTTTGAGCTCCAGCTGTCTTATTATTTAAGAGATAAAGCCATGTAACCATATGACTATAAAGGGTTATGGCTGGTAATACAATAGTTTGTACACGGTCCATACTGACTACTAAACAATAATCAATTCAACATGGGGAGGTTGATTTTACAAGGTTTTGTATATGAGGTTGCTTGAGTCACAAATGTGGTTAGTTTGGCATGGAGTTAAGGTGTGCAATCCTGGATGGTTATACATGAGAGACACTGGGGAGGATATTGTCCCAGGAAAGACAGTACCATGGGAGGGAAGGAATCAAAGAGCAGGGCCTTCTTAGCAGTATATGCTCATGGTCACACCGTGAATCTCTGCACAGCCAGACTCCTCACTTTATCCACCTCTCTGAGAATATTTCCCATTCAACTAGCTCACGTGAATGCCCTCCTCCACCTTCAGCTGCTCTTTGACTTCACCAAGACTTTGAGTCACATTACCCTTCCCGTTCCATGACTTTCATGCACCTCCTTCCAGATGCAACCTTTGCCCCTCCTTCCCAAGCCATGGCATATCCACCACATCTACTAGCATTCACAATGCCTGCCCTTTTCTTCTCCCAGCTCTTCTTTTAATCTATACTCTCCAAATTCCCCAACAGAACAACTGTCTTGCTTCTCATAAGAGCCAATACACAAACAAAGGAATTGCCTTCTCCATTCCCTGGAGAATTCCCCCAATGCCTTCTCAAGTCCACATTGCCTGGGGCACTCATCCTTAAAGACCCTGCTCTAGGGCTGTTATGAGGCCAAGACTGATTCTTCCAGTTGACATAGTCAACTTTACTTAAGCTGTCCCCCAGTCCCTACCCTCACACCATGACTTGTACTTTTCAGCTCTCTTGATATGACTATTTTACCTACAGACTCCGACCTCTTGAGGGCAAGCACCAGGTCTCGGTTCCTTTTCACTGCAAGATCTTAACACAGTGTCTGGTACAGAGTGATCTCTCTGTCTCTATATAATCTTTTTAATGATTTGAATATGTCCTACTTCTCTTTTTTCCTACATAATTTTCTTGAAAAATGAAATACAACAGCTTAGTGTTGCTATTCCTTAAGTCAAAAGTCACTGGCCAGCAGGGTTAAGAGCAGGAAAGGAGAGTGGGGGTGGAGACAGGAAGACAAAATGGCAATCTGTGAAAAGTCAAGTGAGGTGGCTTCACCTTGATTGAGAAACCTAAGACCAGAGGAATTTAGCAACTAATTTGAAAATTTAATTCAACAAATATACATGGAGCCTTACTGTTGCTTTAACCAGACACCATGATACGCCTAAAAGAAAGATGACATCTCCTAACGTCATGGCGCTTGTAACCAGTTTTGTTGTTTGCTCAATTATTTCTCTAGTAATTAAGTCAACCTCTAAGAAAAACTCACCCAAAAACTCACTTTAAGACTGCCCACACTGAATAAGAAGCCCTGTTCATTTGTAAGATTTCTGACATACTTGTGTTTATTTTTCAGTGTTGTATAAACCTGTTTGACAAGTATGAACCCACCTCTATGATTCAAGCAATGCACTTTACAAGCCTTTGTAATAAATATTCTTTATAAAGAATTGGAATGCTAAATATTCCTTGGGGTTGTTGTGCTACATCTTAGAAAGTGAGTCAAAGTGTTTAAAAATAGGAACTATTTCAGTACCTCCTCATTTATTACAGCGTCAAATATGCTATGAAGCTCTTAGCTACACACCACCCTAGGACCAGGTTCTCTGTTCTGTGTCGTGTCCAAAGGGCTGGTGGAGGCGACTACACACCAAGAGGACTGACAGCAAACTGGGCGTGGCCATGGAGAGACTCTAGCTTTGCAGAAACCTCAAGATTCTAGGTGAATGACTGCGCTTGCCGGGCACATGCCAATCTAATTCCTTCAAGTGAATTGCTCAATCTTGAGACCCATAAAGTTCAGATGCTTGAATTAGCGAGGTTTTGCCTTAAATATTCATATTCTGGAATCTGTAACAACACCATAATATAAGCCAGCATGCAGGGTAAGAAATTATCAAACAAATGCAAGAAGTATTCAGCTGTCTCCAAACACAGAATTGGGATAGGTTAATGTAAATTTTATAGACCATCTCATGCCACACCAATTTCTCACTCAGCAAGATCTCAATGAGAGAAAAAAGTGTGTGATCATACTATACCAGCAAAATACGGGCAAGTCATTTTTCCAGACTTAAAGAACATAATGTGAAAATTCATGGCTCAAAAGGATGCAGGGGTCCAAGGTCTACCTGGTCACAAAAATAGTGTCCAAGATCCTCTTACAAAACAATGAAAAGAAAAATAAAGCAAATTATAAATGAATTCATAGAGAGTGCTGATAATTACCCCTATATTTAAGAATAGTTTTGTTTAGGCAGGAGGGATAGTTACATGCTTCAAAAATAGGTCTTTTCATTATGAACTGCAAGCAGGAGAACTGATAATTGCATGCAGGGTACTCTCTAATCTCAAGATGGATGGGGGGGGTTTCAATTGCACTGCCCAGAGTCAATCTTTTCCTGCTACCCCTTACTACCGCAACAAAGAGAACAACACTCTGCTTTCAAAAGTGAAATAAGATCCTCATCAGATAACACTGAGTCACTGAGTGAGTCAGTCATGAGCAAGGCAGGTATAAAAGCCTTAGGATAAATCTTCAAAGAATTATAAGCCTAGATCAAGAAACCCCCCTACTAAACAATTTCTGTTTACTATCCCACCTTTCATAGGAATTTCATGGTTTTGATGCCCATTTGATTTCAATCTAACATGCTTTATAAAGAACCATTGAGTGTTTTCAAATGGGAGGGCAAACATCAATATCTTTTCAGATTGTGGCTGGGTTGAATGAAAATTCGTCTCATTATTATTGAATTCTCTCAGTCTAGAAGGAAATCAGAATGGCAATTTACTTTGTTTTTCCTCATCTGCATCATAAATCCTTAATAAATCTTAAGGATTTATTGTTTTAAGGGCAAATCCCTGAAACTAAAAGACACACTCTCTCTCTCTCTCTCCTAGAACTTTCCTCTACACCCACTCACAAAGAAAACACTTCAGACATTTAAAATATTAATATATTTTTGGATAGTTGCTTACAAGTTTCCCTTTCGTCAACTCCTCTGCCATCTGTCTTTGGGGCCTAGATTTTTCCCAAATAGGGATGGGAATGAGAAGGAGAATTTTTCTCCAGTAAAGTGACTTTCAAAAATGCAGTTAGTACCATACTGCAACCACCAACGTAGTAATTACTGATTCACATAAGGATCAAAGATGAATGCGAAAACCATTGGGTGAATAACTGACTGTCGGGGAACAAGATATGCACATGGTCCCCAAGAATAACCCCACAGATGACTTATTAGTGAGTAAGGGGATTAGGTACCTTTACAATGGAGAGGTCCAGTGAACACCAACTTAATCCAATGATTAAATTTAGCCTAACCACCATCTTGTACCTTCTAAAGAGAAGCAGTATATTCTTGCTAGCAATGTTTAATCTAAATCTAATCATTAGGAAACCAATGGATGAACTCAGATTGAAAGACATACTTCTAGACAACTATTTTAGACTTTCCGAACATGTTAATGTCATGAAATGAAAAATAAGAGAAAACAAAAAAAGCAGGGAGACAATATAGTTCAAAAAAGAGACTAAAGAGACATGACAACCAATTGCTATTTACCATCCTTATTGAATCCTTCAAATCTACAAAACTACCATAAAAGATATTTTTTAACATTTGGACAAGTCTGAATGGGGACTGTATATTAAGCCCTTTGAAACAGTCCAAGAAAAAAACACAAAATAGAGAGAAAACGAGAAAACAAAGATGGGAAAAATGTTAAGAAAAACTCCAGTAAGTAGGGAATCCAGATCTCTGTTACTAAAATAAAGTATTGTATTTGCTATTCTTGTGTGATAGTAACGTCTTAAAGATGTACATATTTAAAGCATTAAAATTTTTCCTCTAAACAAAACTTAGGTATTAATCTGGTTTCTCAAGTGGAATAAACTGGGCAATTCTTTAATCTGGATTCATTCATCCTGGCACCTGCCTTTGGATTTACCACCGGGTTTAAGGGATTTTCAGTCTCATGGGTTAATAAATATTCATCCCCTAAGTCCCCCTAACTGTAAAAAGACAAATTAGTGCAGTTGAAAGAAGATTAGCATCTAGGCATTTTTAAAAAACATTTCAAATTTCAGGAGTTTATTTAGCTTTTGTAAGAGTAATTTTGCCCAATGCAGAGCCAGGGTCTCTGCCCTCAAACTATCCACAGTTTTCAAGGCCTGGATATCTCATGTTGACTTTCAAAAGAACTTCTTGGGCATTTTCTATGTTTCTCACAAATCAAGAACAGTTTGCCACTTACAATACTAACAATTCCTACAAATTGTTTTGACATTTCCTTTTATTTTGAGTGGTGCTAGATTGTTCTGCTTCTTCCAATCTAAGAAGTAGCATAAGCCTAAAGTCACCATATAATGCATTGAATATCCTGAGGGACTTTTGAGAGAAGAGGGTGCTACCATAGTCCTTATTAACCTTTTATGGAGCATGCCTTTTATATGATTAAAGCTATAGATTTTCTCTTAAACAAATGCACACATTCATATATACTAAACACTTTGCAAACAATTCAGAAAGTTCAGAGACTCTCTGAATCCTATGCTTTAATCCCAGGTTCAAAACCCAAGTTCTTAAATAAAACTTCCTGGCTTCAAATCCCAGGTCCACTGCTTATTTGCAGTGGATCCTGGGGAAGTTGCTTAAGCTCTCTGGGCTTTCCATTTGATCTTTAAAATGTGATGCTATTGGGTTGGCCAAAAAGTGCCTTCGGTTTTTAAGTAAAAATAAAAGACACATTTTTCATTTTCACCAAGAACTTTTATTTATTTATTTTTCGTAGAATAGAGGTGTTTTTAAAAAAACTTTTAAAATTTTTATTTATTTATTTAGTTTTGGTTGCATTGGGTCTTTGTTGCTGCGCTAGGGCTTTCTCTAGTTGCGGTGAGCAGGGGCTACTCTTCATTGAGGTGCGCAGGCTTCTCACTGCAGTGGCTTCTCTTGTTGCAGAGCACGGGCTGTAGGCACGTGGGCTCAGTAGTTGTGGCTCACGGGTTCTAGAACGCAGGCTCAGTAGTTGTGGCTCACAGGCTTAGTTGCTCCGTAGCATGTGGGATCTTCCCAGACTAGGGATTGAACCTGTGTCCCCTGCATTGGCAAGCGGATTCTTAACCGCTGCGCCACCAGGGAAGTCCCACCAAGAACTTTACTGAATAACATATTCACCCTTTTGTTCTACTACTTTCTTCCATTTTTCAGGTAACTCCATAATTCCATCTTCCCAAAACTTTTTATCTTTTTGAGCAAAGAATTGTTCCAGGTGCCTTTTACAGTCTTCGAGAGAATTGAAATTTTCTCCATTAAGAGAATTTTGTACAGACCTAAATAAATGGAAATCCAAAGGTGCAAAGTCTGGTGAATATGGCGGATGAATCAGAACTTCCCAGCCAAGCTGTAACAGTTTTTGCCCGGTCATCAAAGAAACATGCGGTCTTGCATTATCCTGAAGGAAGATGATGCGTTTTCTGTTGACTAATTCCAGATGTTTTTCATCAAGTGCTGCTTGCAGTTGGTCTAGTTGGGAGCAGTACTTGTTGGAATTAATCGTTTGGTTTTCCGGAAGGAGCTCATAATAGAGGATTCCCTTCCAATCCCACCATTTACACAATATCACCTTCTTTGGACGAAGACCGGTCTTTGGTGTTGGTTGGTGGTGGTTCATTTCGCTTGCCCCACGATCTCTTCCATTCCACATTATTGTACAGTATCCACTTTTCATCACCCGTCACAATTTCTTTTAAAAATGGAGGGACTTCCCTGGTAGTCCAGTGGTAAAGAATCAACCTTCCAATGTAGGGGATGCGGGTTCGATCCCTGGTTGGGGAACTAAGATCCCATATGCCGCGGAGCAACTAGGCCCATGTGCCACAACTACTGAGCGTGGGCGCCTCAACTAGAGAGCCTGTGTGCCAAAAACTACAAGCCCATGCACCCTGGAGCCCGCATGCCACAACTAGAGAAAAGCCTGCGCGCCACAACTAAAGAGAAGCCCACACGCTACGACGAAAGATCCCCCATGCCACAACTAAGACCCGACGCAGCCAAATATAAAAAATAAATAAATAAATGTAAAATGAAATAAAAATAAAAATGGAACGTTTCTGTTACGTTTAAATAGAGAATCGCATGCGGAAATGTGGTCAAGAAGGTTTTTTTCACTTAACTTATGTGGAACCCACACATCAAAGAGAAGAACATAACCAAGCTGGTGCAAATGATTTTCACCGCTTGATTTGGATATTTTCAGTATGTCAGCTATCTCCCACGTGGTGCAACGCTGATTGTTCTCAATTAATGTCTCCATTTGATCGCTATCAACTTCAACTGGTCTACCCAACCATGGAGCATTGTCCAGCGAGAAATCTCCAGCACAAAACTTCACAAACCACTTTTGACCCGTTCGATCAGTCACAGAACCTTCACACACTGCACAAATCTTATTTTTTGCATTTCAGTTGCGTTTTTACCTTTCTTGAAATAATAAAGCATAATATGCCGAAAATGTTGCTTTTTTCCTTCCATCTTCAATATTAAAATGGCTACACAAAAATTCACCAATTTTGATAAGTCTCTTTTTATTTTTATTTTTTATTTTTTAATTTTTATTTATTTATTTTTAACATCTTTATTGGAGTATAATTGCTTTACAACGGTGTGTTAGTTTCTGCTTTATAACAAAGTGAATCAGTTATACATATACATATGTTCCCATATCTCTTCCCTCTTGCGTCTCCCTCCCTCCCACCCTCCCTATCCCACCCCTCTAGGTGGTCACAAAACACCACGCTGATCTCCCTGTGCTATACGGCTGCTTCCCACTAGCTATCTATTTTACGTTTGGTGGTGTATATATGTCCATGCCACTCTCACTTTGTCACAGCTTACCCTTCCCCCTCCCCATATCCTCAAGTCCATTCTCTAGTAGGTCTGTGTCTTTATTCCCGTTTTGCCCCTAGGTTCTTCATGACCTTTTTTTTTTTTTCTTAGATTCCATATATATTTGTTAGCATACAGTATTTGTTTTTGTCTTTCTGACTTACTTCAGTCTGTCATACAGAGTGAAGTAAGATAAGTCTTTTTTTAAATGCACGCTGATATGACAGCTGTCACATACAATCTAACAAAATTGTTTCTAATGAAGTTAAAGACAACTAAGTTCTCCTAGAGCCATCTTACAGAAAAAAACGGACGAACCTTTTGGCCAACCCAGTAATAGTACGAACCTCAAATTGCTACAGTGAGGATTTAGTAAAAGTGTCTGACACCTAGTAAAAGCTTGTAAATTTTAGCCACTGCCCTTGCTGTCATATACCTCCTTTGTTTTGAAATTTTGCATGGCTCCTAATGACCACAGAATTAATTCCAAGCAAACTGCCATTACGTTTCCCTCCATCAGGTTATGATGTGCCTTGCCAGTCTTATTTAACAATGCTCCACCCTCGCCCCCATGCTCCCTGCAGTACTTGTCCCCTGCTGTCGCTCCCTGTACTTTCCTGCCTCAGTGCCTTTGCTTATACTGTTCCCGCCCCTTGGAACTGCCCTAACCATGCTACTACTCCTTCCATCTGCCTTGCCACCTACCTACTCCCAAATGCACCCTTCAAGGCTCAGGTTAGATCCAAGCTCTTCTATGGAACTGAGCAGGTTGGAAATAAGTTTCTCCTTCCTTTGTGCTAACCATGGCTCTACCTGCAGTAAGTGTACATTTTATCCTGTTTTACAGAAATGCGTTTCCACGACTTTCTCTCCCACTAGACAAAAGCCCCTGTGTTCTGCTTATCTTTTCACGCTCCAAAGCCCCTGGCCCAGTTTCTTGTACATAGTAGCTCCACGATAAATACTTGGTGAAATGAATCGTTAATCTGCAGGAAATAATTGAAACAGATAATATCTGAAATTGAATGTCATTTCCTCTCACATAAAATTTCACTAGCTTCTACTTTAATTAAGTCTAGTCCCTGGATGTTTATATTGGGGGCCAGGGAGTGTGGCACAGTGTAGGTGTTTCCTGAGTGGAAAAGCTCAGTTTTGTACAACAGACAAAGCTACCTAACAAAAGGGCAGCCACAGCTTTCTACTTGCCTTAGTAGAAACTGATAGTCTATCCTCTCTTTTTTGTTTAAAAAGACGTTTTAAGCCTTCCTATTTCCTCTAGATAATGTTTAGATGCATTCACTCATTCAAATACGTTTACGGAACATTAACATGCTAGAGGCTGTGCACAAAGGTGAGTATCACAGACCCTTCCTCTGCAGAGCTCACACTTGGGGAGAGACAGGCATCTTGCCAGACGTAGCACAGGGGCTGTAATTTGAGCTAGAGCTGAAAGGAAGAGCTGGGCGAAGGGGCAGACAACACTGGCAGAGGGGACAGTCTATGCGATGGCCACAAGTCCTAAAAGGCATGCTTGGGATCCAGTGATGAGTCCAGTTTAGCTTGAGCACAGGGTGAACTTCAGTGCGATGGTTAAGAGATTGAAGTCTGAGGTGCAGGGATGGAGCCGGGTCATTAAGGAGCTTTGAATTGTTTCTTATGGGGAGGATGGAGTTTTTGAAGCAAGAGGTTGAGATGAACAAATCCATGTTCTAGAGAGAAGTTTCTAATAACAGCAGTGTGGGAGTGGGGCTGAAGTGGAGAGAAGTTGGTATCAGGAATGTTAGAGAAAAAAATCCTGCCAGCCAGGTTCCATGGTGAGATGGAAGAAAGAGTCCAGTGCAGTTCCAGCCCTTGAGTAGTTTTCTCAATACGTTTGGTGGTCCTCCTGTTTCATCCTCAGGCCCAGCTGCAATACCCTCCATGCTACACCAGCTCTGACATTACTCTCTCTGACAGTTAGTAAGCATTTACATGAGTTAATTTAATGAACACAGTGGAAATTATCTAAGTTGAAAAGATACATCAGATTCATATCGTGCCCTCAAGTGCCCAGGCACCATGGAGCAGATTTCTCCTGGCTCATTCTGTCATTCATTTATTTATTATTCATTCACTTGCTGAGGTCCCACTATGTGTTGGCCATTATTACCCTTCATACCAAGGACATGGGGATACACAAGACGTTGTTCCTATTCTACAGATGTTCAAAGTGAGGGCAGAAGTGTTAACTGTCATTTATTCAACAAAAGGAATTACTAATTGGCCTTCATCTTATATGAAGCTGTCTAAAAATGTGTTCTGGATATTGGTCACAATACTAACTTGTAACTCATTTTTACCTTAAATGATTGGCTTTCTACATGAACTGTATAGCTGGGCTGAGGAGGGTTCCTGCTACAATGTCTGGGATTACTTTGCTTATATTATACAGTAGATGTCTGTGAATCTGCCCACTCACTAAAATTCATTTGTAACCCCAAAATCAGTATCAGTGGCACTTTTGCAGTTGTTCATGGCCATGTACAGAGTGGCAAAAAATTTGAGTGCCCGTGTGCATGGTCCCAGCTGAGGTCAAACAAGGCAATGCTCTGCCTTCTCATTTCAGCTTAGCTCTCCTACTATAAATAAGTGTCCTTTTCATGGTCTATCCTGTGCCATGTTTTTCATATTTTTGTGCTTCTGGTTGGTGATTTCAGTGTTTAAAATGGTCCCCAAGCATGCGGCTGAAGTGCTGTTTAGTGTTTCTAAATGCAAGAAGGCTGTGAGGTGCCTTGTGGAGAAAATGCATGTGTTAGGTAAGCTTAGTTCAAGCATGAGTTATAGTGCTGTTCATCGGGAATTCAATGTTAAGGTATCAGCACCATTAAAGAAGGTCCCTTTAAATGGAAGCAAGGTTATGTATTGGTCAGTTGTGAAGACGCTGTGACAGAAGCTCACAGGAACCTAAGCCTGTGAATCCCCTAGGAGCAATGGTTCAGTAGGCACTAATTCAGCATTTTGGTGACTTTACAGAATGTCACTACTACAACAAACAAGAATCAGCTGCATTCTGTCAGGTCAAGAGTGCAGAGAACACACTGATTTTTTCTCAGCTCTACCTCCTGAGGATTCAGGAAGGCCACAGAGGGAGGAAACAGAAATCACTTTCTGCTAAGTGAAATAAGTCAGACAGAGAAAGACAAATACCGCATGATCTCACTTACGTGTCCAACCTAAAAAACAAACAAACAAAACAAAATGAAAACAGATTCATAGATACAGAGAACAAATAGGTGGTTGCCAGAAGGGAAGGTGATGTGGAGGTGGGCGAAATAGGTGAAGGGGATTAAGAGGTACAAACCTCCAGTTATATAACAAACAAGTCATGGGGAATATGGTCAATATTATACAGCATAATATATACAGCATAAGGAATATGGTCAATATTATTATAATAACTTTGTACAGGGATCGATGGTTATTAGGCTTATGATGGTGATCATTTCATAACATATGCAAATGTCAAACCATTTTGTAATATACCTGAAACTAACATAATATTGTATGTCAAATGTGTTTCAATTTTTTTAAAAGAAGACAAAAAAATAAAAAAACAAATTACTTTCTGGGTCCTGTAACACTTCAGTAGAATTAGTTGGTATTTCCTGTCCCTGTAAAGTCACTTAGATAGTCTCACAAAAGAAGGTCAACGTAAATGGGTGTTTTGGTATCACCGTTTTCTCTTGGGTGAAAACTTTATGCTTAAAGTCTGATACTCCTTGAAGACCACTTATTTCCTGCTTGATACTTAGTTTTTTGACAACTCCAACAATCTGGGTAAAAGGCCTCTGAAAGGGGTGTTCTGTGCCAGACCTCAGACAAGATCAATTTAGACTCTGAAGAACCAAAAAGCCCACTTTTCTAACCAAATAATCCATTCTTTAATTTCTAAAAATTTATAAACAATAAGACTATTTAAGTCTCACCAAATTATCCAAAACTTTTGAGAATGCCCCAGAATCCCATGTTTCCCTTTGTAATCTCAAACAGGAAACAACTCCCGGACATCAGTGTACTAAGAAGCCAGCTTCCCTACTCCAGGAATTCCATGCCTTTGAACCAGAAGCATTAATGGAGAATTCCATCCTGTCTTCTTGACTCTTTCCCAAGGTTGAGATAGTGTTTATTTGTTAAACAAAACAGTCATCCAAACACAGATCTGTTGAAATGCTTCCAAGCAAGATGAGAGGCCAAGGCAAGGAGGAGGAACAGCTAATCAGAAACCAAGGGCAAGAAAAGCTGGGTCCAAAATAAATAGAGTACAAAATGCCCAGAATAGCCCAGAAAGACAGCTGATGACCTTTTCTTCTAAAATCTCTTAATATCACAGAATCAAATGGTCCAAATATTTAAAGCCAAGCATATAACTACTACCATGAAGGTAAAGGAATAAAGTAAAAACAAACATACAAACAAGAAAAGATGATGGTACAACAACAACTTGTGTTTTGAAATACAAACTAAAACACAGACGGCAAATACAATTTATTTTACCTCATTTAGGAGTTGGTCGTCGGCCAGGGTTACACCTCAGTTCAAGGTAATGGTCACAGGAAGCTGTCAAGGCTATTTCAAACTTTGAAAGCAACCGTAATATTTCTAAGGAGATAGCATGTATTATTTTTTGCCTGAAGCCTAAATGAATCCTACTACAATGCCTGTGAATTGCCACACCCCTAATTTAAGTCTCCTCTTGGTTGGAGCAGCTCTGGGCCGTGTTCTGACAAGGAGAGGCTAGCATTATGGTACGCAAGGAACACTGAACACACCCTGGGAATCCAATCTCATTTCTGTGATTATAATGCACAAAGCCTTGAGCTACTGCTAAACAATGGATTTTAAAATGACTGAAAACCCTTCTCCCACTTCTTTACTCTCAAAGCGATGGAGACCCTGGCTAACTGAAGTTCTGGTGCCAGAGCCCAGATTTCCCCAGAACACCACAATATTAAACCACAGATCCACTAAGCGGGAGTCAGAATTCCCGCAACCCTCTTCCTCCTTAAAACACTGCTGAGACTACATACCTGAGTGCCGTTAGAGATGCTAAGCCCTCCTCATTAGCTGTGGAAATGCATGGCGACTTGAGAGAAACACACACCACCTGTGCAGCTACAGAGCCAGCGTGTACATATGCCCGCATGTACACATGCTCCCTACATACTTTGATTACTTAGACGTGTAAACATTTCCTGCTCTCTGTCAGCAGTTACACTCTTGCATATCTATACTAAGGAGAAAAAAAGTCAAAGGCACTGACTACCAGTTTCCCAAGAGGTAAGGAGAAAAGAAAACATCCGAGAATAAAAAGATGGCCATGATTTTGGTAAGTTAAGCAAAGAGCTTCAAGCAGCCCTCAAACTCCATCCACACGCTCACACACATGGAAGTGTCTGCTTGAAGGAAGAGTTCTAACAGCCCAACTAAATCTCCATTTGATTGTAAAGGTGATCTTAGACATTTGGTGAGAGAGAGAGAGATAACTAGAGGGAAGAAAAATAAAAAGGAAAAGGTTTCGTAAATTTCATGAAGAAAAGAAATTCACTTATGTATTTTCTCAGGTTATGATGAATCAATGAAGCACAAGACAAAACCACATATGTGACACATGATTCCAAACAAGATAGCCATCCCCAAGCAGTATTTTCAGAATGTTTAGTTCAAATTGCCTAGAATAAAGAATGTTTGGGCTTCCCTGGTGGCGCGGTGGTTGAGAATCCGCCTGCCAATGCAGGGGACACGGGTTCGAGCCCTGGTCTGGGAAGATTCCACATGCCGCGGAGCAACTAGGCCCGTGAGCCACAACTACTGAGCCTACGCGTCTGGAGCCTGTGCTCTACAAGAGAGGCCGCGATAGTGAGAGGCCCGCGCACCGCGATGAAGAGTGGCCCCCGCTTGCCGCAACTAGAGAAAGCCCTAGCACAGAAACGGAGACCCAACACCGCCAAAAAAATAAATAAATAAATATATATATATAAAAAGAATGTTTGGTCCAAGACACATAGTCAGGAGATAGAAAACTTCAAACCCCATGTAATAATGAAAGTGATAGAGACTGCACGAAGGGTATGGACAAAGGGCGCAAAGGGACAGAGCTGGGGTGGATGTTGCTCTTTGGGGATGATGCTATCTCAGTGGCTACAAATCGCCTGCTTAGAAGCCACTGCACGACCAGGTGGAGTGATCACGTGGGCGGGCCCGAGTAACATCCTGCACATTCCCATGGCCTTCCTTGGCCTGATGAAGAGGAGGCCGCATTGAGGTCCCACTTCACTCCTGTGCCTGGGTCCATTCCGCCTCAAGGTGGTATAACCAGACAGCTTTCACCACCGTCACCCGTGATCTCAAGAACCACTACCACATTGGAGAGACCAGGGCGTTGCCTGCACTCTAGGCAAATGATATTTCTTCTACTTGTCAGCTGCCAGAACATCTAAATGTCTCAAAGTACAAACATTCCAAAGTTCTCAGTTTACTTTAAATCTTTCCTACAAGTCCTCCTACACCAGCTTCATGCAGATACCCCTGGGTACAAGAGGACAGAGGTAAGAACGTAAAAGTAATTATTAAGTGATAACACTATTTAGTAATCTTATTATATTAAGTCAGTTGAATCCATTGAATCATTTCAATGCTAGTTTTTAGATATCATTTTTAATAAATAATTTCTTCAACATCTGGAACTACAGAACGTATCCAAATTTTGTGATACTCCCAACTGTGGGACTGTAACATGAGAACTGAGAATTTAAATAGAGACATGAGATAAGGCCAAAGGCAGCTTTCATAATCCAGCTATGCCATATATTTAAATTCAATGTCTTGAATATTTATTTACGTAGTTTAACAGAAATATAAACATCCTTTGATGAACAAAGCAAGTGTTTGAGAGCTGGTTAAAGTAAATGTCAGTGTGAAAATGAACTTATGTATACTTACATGGCCTGCACAACAGTCTGGTCATTTGTTTTTTATTTGCTGTGACGTTCACTATTTTGTGAACTTAGGTCATATCTTAAAACTGCTCCTTCCCCTACTATCATAAATGCCAAAATCTGCTGTCACAGAACTTCTGACCTGGGGCAAACCCATGAAAGAATATAGCATTCAGAAAAATACAGCTACACCCCAAACTTGATATTATTACATTTAGAGAATTCACAGGATCTTCCTCTGCCTCAAAGTCTCAGTCTAACTTTCTGATTGTACAGATGAGAAAACTGAGACCCAGGATTAATAATACACCTGAAGTCCCACAGCTAATTTGTAGAGAAGTCAGAACTAGAATTTCAGAGTCTTGCGTCAAATGTTGTCTTTGATTCAACTCACTCTAAAAGTTTCCTTTTTAGAACACTAGGTTATTCATTTGTTAGATCATAATCACACTGAGGGCAAAATCAAGCTTCATCTACACCATTTGCCCCAATATCTAGTCCAGAATTCACCAACAAGTGGAAAGATGTCCCCAACCATAGCCAGTTGGAATGGACACACTATACCAGCTGTGGTCTGTAGTGAATCACCCACAGAGCCTCTCACCAAAGCTCCTTGGTATATAAGGACACTTGTTTGCAAAATGCCTCACAAGAATTGACAGTGTAATATATAAAATTATGAATTTCCTTTGTGTAAAATAACCCAGCTTTCCTGTGGATCTCAGCTCCCTTGGTCTCTTCCTGAACTAACGGAGTAAAACAGTTCCAACCACCAAGAGTGTCTTCACTGACACACCCTGGAGAGGGACCTGCCAAGGACACACAGACAAATGTTTCCCTTCATCTTCCCTCTGAGTTTCAGTTTAAGGCGGGACAAGTAGGAAAATATTTTTGTTAGTGTTCACCATACTTAAAAAAAAAACACTAAGTTAATCTCATATTTTAAAAAAATAATCTGAAAACTTCTACAAAGTATCAGATACAGAGTCAAATGGATAATATCAGTAATAATAACAATCAGAAAAAATAAGAATATTGGTTATTATTTTTAGTACCAGTGCAATGCACCCAGCAGCACACTCCTGACACTATCGAAGTAAATTGTCACAGGAAACCTATAAGGTAGGTGTGTCCATATCCCCATTTTACAGATAAGGAAGCTGGCACAGAGAGATCACAGGGAAAGAAAGTAGAGCTGTGATCTGAACACGAAACAAGTCTCCCGGCAAAGCCCACATGCTCACATCCTGTATTTGTTTGAAAAATACATTTATTCTTAGTTTGGTAACTTTATTAAGTTCATTCTTGACTCAAGATTCATACTCTAGGGACTGTTTTTTCAAAGCTTCCTTAAAACAAAAGTTAGACTTAATAAAGTTGTTCAAAAAATGCTTTGAGAGCTCCAGCCTGCCTGCCCAGATCAATTTTTATTTCTCTGTTCATCTCCTAGACTCTTCAGGTCTCCGAAGCTGATTCTTCCTCTGGGTTGTCACTTGTCCAGGCTCTTGATCTGGCTGGTGACATATCCTAACCGTTTCAAGGGGAGCCCAGACACATCTGTCTTCCAGATCTATTTTCTCTCCTTGTCTGTAATCCCTTCCTGAGCCCAACCGAAGCCCTCCTCAGTCAGGGGAGCAAAAGCTTACCACATCACACACAATATAAGAGGGCACTTCCAGCCAGCCACACCCCCAAGAGTAATCTATGTTCCCGACCAGCATGCTTAGAACATCACGCTGAAGCAGACATATCACCTGTCTACCTCAAATCAACTTGTCTGCTTGTAAAGATGTTTACTTCAACATTATTTCACAGCACTGCTGAATCCAAATTACTGAGTTGTCCCTGACCAAAATATGATCATCACCAAAAGATATGCACAAAAATACTCACTGGAGCACTATTTATAATACATCCAAACTGGAAACTACCGAATGGCCAGCAACTCTAAAATAAACATACAATTGAATACCATGATAGTAAGGAAAATGAAAAAAATAAACTATACACAGTATCCTAGAGGAATTTCACAAACATAATAAGCAAAATAAGCCAGACACAAAAGAATATAAACTATATGATTCTATTTATATCAACTTTAAAAACAGGCAAAACTGTATCAATGGCATTAGAAATCAGGAAATTGGTTACTCTAGGGAGCATCAGGGGGAGGAGAGTTCTGGGGTGCTGGTAATTTTCTGCTATCTTGCGATGCTTACACAGATGTGTCCACTTTGTGACAATCCTTCCATCAAGCCATCCACTTATGATTTGTGCACTTTGCTCTGTGTGTAAGGTACTTCAATAAAAAGCTGACTGAAAGACGCCCTGGAGAACATCTGGTCTGCTCTCCTTAGATGGCATAAGAGTAACTGTTTCCCGTAGATGTTAAATATCTCAAAGGCACACAGGAAATCCGTGGAAAGGCTGTTCTAGACATTAGATCTCTTAAATCACTCTCCAGGTACCAAAGCTACCTTTCAAATTTGGGCGGATGTTTCTCTAACTTCCTTCCTTATTGTGACGACAGCAAAGGTTCAGAAGGATTAGGATCACATTCCTGTTAAGAACACAACCCAGAAGGTTCCGGGCTCTAGCAACAACTGTGCCAAGGATGAGCGTTTAAACACTACTTAGAATATGGCAAATCAGCAAAGTCAGACAGCATGGGGTTCACACCCTACGCTCTTCCCCTCTTCCAAGCTGTGTGATCGTCTGCATGCTCCTTACCTCCCTCTCAGCCTCAGTATCCCCATCTGGATCACCATCACTGAAATATTAACTCCTACTTTACAAGGCTGCCACGAGGATAACACAAGGTAGTAGTGTCAGAGTAGTGCAGTGCCTAGCACGTGGCAAGCACTCAGAAAAGGTATTCGTTGAATGAGTATTGATTGAATTGAATTAGTCAAGTGCTTGTCACTTAATAGAAGTTCAATAAATAGTTAAGTATCATTATGATTCCTGAGCAAAAGAAACAGGGAGGAAAGGAGTAAATGAGCTTATACGGAAACACCGCACTTCTCTAAGCCTGTGGGGTCATTAATGGGTCGACCAACAATTCTCACTGACTTACATGGCGCACTAAAACGACCCGTGGGATAAAGAGCAATAAAGGATTTGAGAAAAGGGCAGTGCTTTTTATGTGTTACCAGGTCTGTGTTTTCCTTCTCCACGCCAAATAAAGATTTGCTCACTGACTGTCACAACATGTCTAAGTTCTACAACCACCTTTGTTAGTCATATCGCTTTTAGAATTTAAAAAATTTTAAAGGGGGTGGTGGGTCATAAATTCTCATAGACTTAACGAGTAGACTACATAGTCAAGTAACTTTACTCCTGGGAAAAACTTTACACACTGCATGTACTGACAGGTTTTAAAGATGTCACAAATGAACAATAATGAGGAGGGAGTTTACTTACATTTAAAAAAACAAGTTTAGTACTGTTTCTTCCTTCAGCTCTTCAAATCTTCCATGTACTGATTAGCAATCTGATCCATCAAGTTCTCTTATACTGAAAAGAAACAAATATAAAGAAGATAAATTAAAACTAACTTCAAACTATAACACACCATAATAATTTACCATATAATTTACCTAAATTATGATGTAAGCAAATGACATCAAACTAGATAACACGTGTGCAATTAAAAACAATACAATGTGTTAAGGACCAATAGATTTAACTGACTTCCTTCCATCTGTTCCTTCCTCGCCCTTCCTTTCTCTTCCTTCCTCCCTTCCAGCGTTCTTTTTTCCTTACTTCCTCAGTTACTGGACAACCTCAAATATTCCTTGAAGCCTGACCTTCAGCAGAAACCCACCATAATTAATTTTTATAGCACAAAGTACCTGGCACATGTTAGGTACTTTATAAATGTTTGCTGAGTAAATGAATGAACCATAGTTTCCCAATACTTAGTTGTTAAGGTTTAAAAAAAATGAGGAAATTTACTATTTTCTTGTCCAACAGGAATACATAAACAATATATACAAACATATGCACTGTTTTCTAGACTTGTCTGATTCCTGCTTCTTTTTTTTTTTTTTTTGGCTGCGATGGGTCTTCGTTGCTGCATGCAGGCTTTCTCTAGTTGCGGCGAGCGGGGGCTACTCTTCGTTGTGGTGTGCAGCCTTCTCATTGCAGTGGCTTCTCTGGTTGCAGAGAACGGGCTTCAGTAGTTGTGGCACGTGGGTTCAGTAGTTGTGGCTCGCAGGCTCTAAAGCACAGGCTCAGTAGTTGTGGCGCACGGGCTTAGTTGCTCCACAGCATGTGGGATCTTCCCAGACCAGGGATTGAACCTGTGTCCCCTGTGTTAGCAGGTGGATTCCTACCCACTGCACTGCCACGGAAGTCCCCCTCATATCTCTTTTATTTTATTTTTTGTTGTTTTTTAAAATAAATTTATTTATTTGTTTTTATTTTTGGTTGTGTTGGGTCTTCCTTGCTGTGCACAGGCTTTCTCTAGTTGTGGCTAGCAGGGGCTACTCTTGATTGTGGTGCATGGGCTTCTCGTTGTCGTGGCTTCTCTTGTTGCAGAGCACGGGCTCTAGGCGTGTGGGATTCAGTAGTTGCGGCACACGGGCTCAGTAGTCGTGGCTCGCGGGCTCTAGAGCACAGGCTCAATAGTTGTGGCGCACGAGCTTAGTTGCTCCACGGCGTGTGGGATCTTCCTGGGCCAGATATCAAACCCGTGTCCCCTGCGTTGGCAGGCGGATTCTTAACCACTGTGCCATCAGGGAAGCCCCTGTATCTCTTTTAAATAATGTATACTTAGAAAAAATTCCCAGTAGTATATATTTGGGCATGAATATCCTCACCATTACAGTACTACCATATATTTTGGTCGTGAAGGAATGCTTAGGAATAGTAAAAGTTCCAATACCTCATAACTACCTCCATCCAAATGAGAAAGCTGAGTGTCTACAAGTTAAATACTAGAGACATTACCTCACATGTGCTTTTCAAATGTATATATGATCAGGGCCAGTTCTAGACAAAATTATGAGGTAGGAGTGTAGCTGTTTCTTTCTCTCTGCCCTTTTGAGGAGCCAGTGACCTCACATGTTTAATTAAGCAGGGAAGCGATAGGATCAGCTCCAAAATTCCAACAGCTTAATGGATATGGTTCTTGAGAACATTTTCATTTAAAAAAAAAAAAAAAAAAAAGAGCTTCAGAAGAGGCAGGTGCTTAACACTGAAATAAAATGTGTTACTAAAATAGAATTTGGGCACGAATGGTGGATAGAGGTTGTCTTGAAGGAATTTCTCAGCTCAAGTAAGATTCTGTCCATTCAGCCTCCGCTAAAGCTGACTTCATATATGACCCTATATACACAGCAATCCGGGTAAATTTTAAGCAATTAATAATGCATACATAAGCAAGCCTGATTTTAAGACTAATGTGTGCTTCAACCGTAAAGAGGTATATTAATCAGCAGTTTTCGAAGTGAGGGTCTAGGAACCCTGCCCCACAGGTGCTTCTGAGAGCAGAGGCGGGGCTGAGTGGATGTGTGGTAGCAGGCAGAGCAATTTCACCTTTATCTGTTTTATACTTTGATCCAAGATTTAGTTGGAGAATTGGTTCCTTGAGCTGCTTATAAAAGGGTGCAAACGAAACAGTGATTACATTAAAAAAGCTAGGGCAGAAATCCCAGTGAGCTTATAACGTAGCTGATCTAGAAACATAATCACACCAAAATCCAACCACCATCTCTAACAGAGCCTTTATGGGAAAATGTGAGTTCCAGCCTGGGTCCCAGAGCACAGGTCAGCCTGTGTCTGAGCAGGCATGAGCCAGGCCTTCTCTTCCTTGCCAGCCACTGCCCTGGAACAAAGGACAGAAGGAGGGCCCCTACACTGTGACAAGGACTGAACCCACAGTGAGGGCATGAGACTAGGGTGGGGAGGGTCTGTGAATACTGCAGAGGTGGGGAGACAGGGGGCTCCAGCAGGGAGCCAGACGCAGAGATTTCTGTGAGTCAGTCACTTCTCCAGGCCCTGCCCCATCCCCATCAGCGTCCTTGCTAGAAATTACATGTGCAAAGTTTAGATGCTTTACATATGCCAGGGCCTTGAATAGGAATGAGGAAGGAGAAATATCAGTGAAACAGTTTAAGGAGAAGAAAAAAATATACCTTTGTTCTATAAGGCCCACTTCAAAGCAACATGTAAAATTAGAAAACAATTTTTTTTTAAGCGTATTATAAGAAAGTATTGCCTGAACTTGCTCCAGAGGAATTCAGGTTCACGAAGAGGCAATGGGTATATTCAATCCCTCCCTCAGCACAGAACTCCAATTACTTGGCCTAACCAGGACTGAATACATAAAAACATTTATAAACATGAACCACTAGATTTTTTGAGTTTCCATTGTGAGCCTTGTTTAAATAAGTCAAAGATATCCTTTGTGATACAGTTTTGATCGAATTCAAGAGACTTTAGTCATTTCCTTAGAAACAGACATAAGCTATAAATATGAACTAACCAACAGTCAGCCACTCACAAAAAGGCTCACTGACAAGTTTAATTCAAAAACAAGAACACATTATTAAACTGAAAAGTAAGCCATAAAAAAATCTGAACCCATGCAAACAACATTTCCAGCAGAAAAACCCTTAGTGTAATGACAAGGATAATTACAAACAACTTTTTATATGACTCACAAACCTTTCCTATACAGAGGTTACAAAAAACAAAAAAACAAAACCCAGCCTGTATTTGCATCCATTTAATAAAACAAACCCTTAACATCCTTCCCAAATCTCAGATTTCAAATACCAAGAAAATTCTCCAAACCACTAAATAAGTGACTTCTATATATCCCTTTGAGATGGAAAACACATTTATTACTACTATTTATTTTTTCAATCCCTTTGATTTTGTAAAGCATGACCATCATAACTGAGAGTAACATGTTAGACTAATAATCGTTAGGAAGTGAAGTTACTGTTTACTATAATAATGCCATATTTCATATTTTAAAACTAAATGGAATCCGAAGTTTCTATTCAGGTTAGACTTAAGTGTCTAAAAGCAGGAGTCTGTATGCAGGGCAAATACGGTCTGCCACCTGTTTTTATAAAGTTTTATTGGAACACATCCAGGCCCATTTGTTTACATGTCATCTATGGCTGCTTTTGCAAGACACAGTGACAGAGTTGAGTAGTCGCAACAGAGACGGTAAGGTCTGCAGAGTATAAAACATTTGTTATCTGATCTGGCCCTTTAAGAAAAAGTTTGCTGACCTCTGGTCTAGGAAACAGCTATTTCAGTGGACTAAATCCTGAAATGAGAAACACTAATCCTGGTGTAGTCATCTCGCTGGGTAACTACCTAAGTCACGTAACCTTTGACTGCTTTTTCTCATTTACAACACAACAAGTCATAGGTATTGGGAACTTGTGAACCAGACACTATTCTAACGGCTTTACTTTTAGCAAATGAACAACAAATTCATTTAATTCTGGCAAAAACAGAGGGAAGTGAATGATTATCCCCATGAAACAGATGAGGAAACTGGGGGAGAGGGGTTAAATTAACTTGCCCAAGGTCACATTTCTGTTACATGGAAAAACTGGGATCAGAACTCAGGCAACCTGGGTCCCGTGCTGGTATTATTACTCTCTGTGCTGTATTGATAATAATTTTAATTTCATAAAAGTCACAGATAATAAAAGGAAATCTCAAAAGGTTTGTTAGTTAGAAATGTTAGGTAAGTACAGTAAAGTACACCTCTGCATGGTTTAGGATAAGATACCTAAAATAATAATATAACTGGAGTTCCATAGACTCTTAAGACCCTTCTGATTCTAAGATTAGAGCTAATCTTAGGGTATTGGGAATATAAAAGCCTACAATACTCTATTTTTTACCAGGAGTAATCAAAGACTCAAACAAACTGACCAATGTCTATCTTTCCCTTGGTAAACAAGGCCTCTCCAGAAAGGGCAGTTCAGGCCCTTCAGAAAGCCTTCAGGATAAAGACTTAACCAGCGGGACCCTAAGACTTCCAAATCTGTTCCCATTGCTTCTTATCCTCCACCATTTTTTTCAAAATAAATTTATTTATTTATTTTTCGCTGCGTTGGGTCTTCGTTGCTGCGCACGGGCTTTCTCTAGTTGCGGCGATTGGAGGCTACTCTTCGTTGCGGTGTGCAGGCTTCTCATTGCAGTGGCTTTTCTTGGTGGGCAGCACGGGCTCTAGGCGTGCAGGCTTCAGTAGTTGTGGCACACAGGCTCAGTAGTTGTGGCTTGCGGGCTCTAGAGCACAGGCTCAGTAGTTGTGGCACATGGGCTTAGCTGTTCCGCGGCATGTGGGATCTTCCCAGACCAGGGCTCGAACCCGTGTCCCCTGCATTGGCAGGTGGATTCTTAACCACTGTGCCACCAGGGAAGTCCCGCCACCATTTTGCCATTTCGGAAAAGGCTGAGGGAGCATCAACAGAAATTATGGAATGACTACTCTTCATATCTGCAGCAAGAGAGCCCTAGCCAGATTATCAACCACTACACGGTTCAGGAAGACATCCCCTTGCTGAGTCATCCCCACCACATCCAGAAATTCTCCAGGATGCCTGGGGGAAACGTGTCACCTAAATGTGAGCCAGTGCTCTTTTGTACTGAAAGATAGGTTTATATGATCTAAATATACCGCTAAATTACTCATCACCAACTTCATACTTAGATAGAGATGATCATAGCCATCTTCTTAGGCTAGTTTTTGATTGGTTCCCATATCTGCAAAGTCCAAATCCTTGAGTTTGACATTTAAGACCCTCCTCATTTTATCCCTTACTTACTTTTCCAATCTTACTCCTGTTTTTGTTCTTTCATGTAAACTGGATGGCCTGTTCTTTCTCCAACAAATCATGTCTACTCATGCTTCATCCCATCTACTCCTGCTTCTGAGGCCATACTCGATCCAGACTCCCCTTTTTTCACTTCTACTGCCAACATCGCATCCAGTGTACAGGCCAAATCTCTGTGTTAAATATTGTGGAATATAATTTCTATTTCCTATGAGGGTTGGATCTTCACAATCCAGGAGGGGAAACAAGTACATAATGGACTAAACTAAAGATGTATATTAAAGGTTCAAAGTGCTACAGGACCCAGATCAGGGGATCTAAAAAGATGTTAGAGGGCTTCCCTGGTGGCATAGTGGTTGAGAATCTGCCTGCCAGTGCAGGGGACACGGGTTCAGGCCCTGGTCCAGGAAGATCCCACATGCCGCGGAGCAGCTAAGCCCGTGCGCCACAATTACTGAGCCTGCGCTCGAGAGCCCACGAGCCACAACTACTGAAGCCCGCGTGCCTAGAGCCCATGCTCCGCAACAAGAGAAGCCACTGCAGTGAGAAGCCCGCACGCTGCAACGAAGAGAAGCCCCCGCTCGCTGCAACCAGAGAAAGCCCATGTGCAGCAACAAAGACCCAACGTGGCCAAAAATAAATAAAATAAACTAACCCCCCACCAAAAAAAATAAATAAAAGGAAAAATATTAAAAAAAAAAAAAAAAGATGTTAGAGAGAGGCCATCACTGAGTCGGACCTTGAAGGAAGGGGGGAACCTTATAGAGTGGTTGAGTGCATAAAGTTGTAGGGGTAACCATATAGGATAAAGGTTTATATCGTAAACTTCAAAGCCAGATAGTCCTGGGTCCAAAATCCTGGCTCCCTTTGACCGGAAATAGGGTGTGTAGGAGTTACAATCAAATAAATCAGGTTGATGCCTAACCATGCCCCAAACCATATTTGTAGCCAGTTCTCAGGTCTTGTTCAAATAATAAAGCCTTTCATATTATGCCCCCATGTAGTCTTCCCATCTCTCACTGCCAACAGCGTTTCATGTTTCGACCCATTCATTCATTTGGGCATCTAATCACACATTGATTTCCGCTGTTTAAATATTCCCAAAGTATGTTTTGCCTCCTCAATGAGATTTTGTTATCAAAGAATAGACTCTTTCAAATAGACCCATGGCATTTTCAAATTGTAGGTTCAAGGTCCCTGACAAGTAAGGCTAGTTTAGCCGAGAAGCAAATTTAAATTAAAAACTTGGGCTGTTTGGCTAGTGACATGGGGCCCAGCCAACCATAAACATCTGTATTCCAACACGGCTTTGTTTTCTGCCCATCCAGTAACTCATATGGACAGACTGAAAACTTATTTCTTTGTGGGATGGTCAGACAAAAAGCTAACGGCTAGGACTAGTGATAGAAGTAAAGATCAAGTGAAGCAGTACAAGAAAGTGATGATTCTTAGCCAAAAAAAAAAAAACAAAACAGAAGTTAAAGAGTTGAAGAAATTATACATTATGTATATTTGAAAATCTGAGGCTGGACAAAGGGCTTCGGACTAATCCCTTCCATGTTAAAAAGGTTAAGTGTCCAGTTTTTTGTGTGTTCTCACAGTACTAAGCACCATGCTGTAAACACCAGCTGAATGAACAATCTGATAATCTCCGAGGTCCCAAAGTACTCAGCGATCCCACTTTCCGTGTCAAAATCAAATTCAATAGTCAAATTTCCCTCGAGGTTGCAAAATTTTAGTATTCACAATGTCTACTGACATATTACATCAAATAAGGGCCACATGTTTTTATTTATTTATTTTTAACATCTTCATTGGAGTATAATTGCTTTACAATGGTGTGTTAGTTTCTGCTGTATAACAAAGTGAATCAGTTATACATATACATATGTCCCCATATCTCTTCCCTCTTGCATCTCCCTCCCTCCCACCCTCCCTATCCCACCCCTCTAGGTGGTCACAAAGCACTGAGCTGATCTCCCTGTGCTATGCAGCAGCTTCCCACTAGCTATCTATTTTACATTTGGTAGTGTATATATGTCTATGCCACTCTCTCAGTTCGTCCCAGCTTACCCTTCCCCCTCCCCGTGTCAAGTCCATTCTCTATGTCTGCGTCTTTATTCCTGTCCTGCCCCTAGGTTCTTCAGAACCATTTTTTTTTTAGATTCCATATATGTGTTAGCATACGGTATTCATTTTTCTTTCTGACTTACTTCACTCTGTATGACAGACTCTACGTCCATCCACCTCACTAGAAATAATTCAATTTTGTTTCTTTTTATGGCTGAGTAATATTCCATTGTATATATGTGCCACATCTTCTTTATCCATTCATCTGTCAAAGGGCCACATGTTTTTAAATTAACATGTTTCACAATCATATTTGTGTTGTTTAGTAACAGCTTGCCTTTTTTTAAATTCTAAAGTTTTATGCCCAGCTTTGCCAATATTGGCAAATTATTTTTTATTTCCTAAAAAGATTCTAATTCAAAGATCCTAAAAAAATTTGGAATTCAAAAGTTGTTATTCTTTGCACTTTTTACTGAATTGATTGAAGTGATTAAAGTCTGCCATAAAGTTTTAAGTGAAAATAAATATATGCACAACTGCACGTGTTGTGGGGCAGTACGCTGGGAGTGGAGGTGAGAGAACGAACACAGCTCAGCTTCCGGGCACACTGGTTTTCCTTTGTAACAAATACTTTAAACTTCATTTTTTTATGACAAATATCATGGACCACAGTGAAAATCTTACATAACAACGTATTAAAAATTCATATGAAAAATATTACAAACCATAATGTAAAATTTACCTCTTAAACAGTGGATTTCAATTCATTTGGGGGCAAGAATTTTAGAGTAGATGTTCCCATTATTTGCACACTTCTTGAAGCATAGGGGTAGTCTGGAAGAAATCAGAGACTGCTGACTACAGTCAGTCATGTCCTCAGAGGGAAAAATATTCTATAAATGTTCTGTCCCTTATGAAAATATAGGAAAAACAACTGCACTACCCCTAAAACTCTGGTCTCCATACCCAAGAAATCCTATAGATTCAAGTCCTTCGTCCTCTATCATTAATTAATGTGTTACTGCAAATATCACTCAAAAAATATGAGATCAAACCACTTGGATCCCACAGCATTCTGAAAGAGCATTCTGAACTAGTGTTAAATCTGTATAGTGATTGTTTGAATAAAAACAATGACTTCAGCTCACTGGTATATAACACTTTATCATGCCAGTAGAACTCTGTGAACCAACATACCCATTGAGGTCATCATAGCTCTGGAAAGTGGGCTGACCCATTATGAACTCTATCACTGCTGACTCAGCAGTAAGGACTCTTCCCGTTAAACTGCCCCACATGGAATAGGTGTGCTTTCATTGTCAGACTAGGCCCATGATCTCTGCATCATGTGTGTTTAGAAAGAAATGGATTGGTGGGTTCACTGACTTATTTCCTAAGAATTACACTCTTGAAATATAAGGAATTGAATATATATATAGGCTTATATATATACATTCAAAATACAAAACCATCTTATAATAAAGAAGTGTCCAAGTATATCCAAAGCTGAGAGTTTCCTGCCTAAGATAGGTCCAACTCAGCTACCTCCCGTTAAAAATCCTGTCAACCAGCATAAGACCTGGAGCTTTATAGACTTATTTAAACTAGAATAAGATGTATTCATTTAGAAAAACAGCAGTTAAAATACCTATTTGATTTTCAGTTTTCATATTCAGAAAGACACAATGACCTATAAATTTTCTAAATCTCAAAAGAGAATCTATAGCAATTATAAAAAAGGATACAGGATGAAACATTTAATGTTCCATTCCTCATGTACCCCTAACCTTCAATAAGAAAAAAAATACAAGGGACAAAATGCAGCTCACCTCTATCATGAAAGGTTCTATCCCAAAAAAGGCAACGCCATTTCTTTCAAATCATACCATCCAAGGCTGACACCCTAGCTTTTCTTATCCTCTTCGTGCTATCAAGAAATTGTTTGCTCTCTTTCTTTTCCTCCCCTTTCCTCTTTCTCGTTTTAATGGGGGCCAAATTGGTAGATGGCTTTTTCAAGGGTATCCTGGCAACTGGCCCTGGTTATCATAAGCCCTAAAAATGTAATAGCCTTTGACCCAGCACTCCACATTAACTAAGCTAAACTAAATGCTTGGAGAAGTGGGCAAGGATTTTTGTACCTAATTTTCACAATGTTATTTACAAGAAAAAATAGAAACAATCTAATTGTGTCTAGCAATAGCTACACTGAAGCACACCCATTAGACAGAATATTAAGCAGGCCAAGGTTTAGAAGGGTGTGGTTACCAATGGTTAATGACACAGAAGGATGTTCATGATATGTTAATTGATTTTTGTAAATATACATGTACATAAGGTAAAAAATCAGGAAGGATAACCATCTATGGTTTTCAATACTTTCTTCTTCCTCTTCATCACTGACCCTGCAGAAGTCTACTACCAGTCACATATCTTTCAATAGAGAGAAATGGGCAGGGGGGGCAGGTGAAGTGGCAAATGAACGGACAAGTGTACCCATGTTTTTTCAAAACCTCTCCTACTCCCAGGGTCTGTCTGTGATAGTCTTCTTTCCTCCTCTGAGATATGCTATCATAGACCAGCATGCTGACAGTGGTAGAATTTCAAATGAATGTGATTTTATTTTCCTTTTTGCTTATCTGTATTTTATAATTTTACATTAAAGATCATGTATTATTTCTGTCAAAGAGAGCAGAGCATGATGACTGAAAGTGTAGAATTTGGAATAGATCAGCCTGGGTTTTAATTTAATTCCAGGTCCATAGCTTTTCACGTATATGATTTTGGTCAAGTTATTTAACCTAAGCCTCAAGTTTCCTCATCCAACAAATGGGCAGAATAATATTACAGGTATCCTTTTATTAGAGATGCTAATAGAAATGCCATACTGGATAAAGGAAATGATTACTACAGAGCATATAAAATACAACTTTATTTAAGTGTTTATACTTTTAAGGAAAATAAATCTAAGCCCCAATCTCCTAGGAGAAAAATATTATATAAATTAAAACATGGGGAAATTTTCATTCAAAATGGTAACCAAAAATGTATATTAAGCAGCCCTGAGTTACCATTTTACTTATACCAAAACAAAAAATCCTAACATTCATAGTTTCAATGTTGTAGTGAAATTGCTGGTCATTCACGGCTAGTGGCAGTGGATTTAATTCTTTCATACTTGAGGAAAGCATTAATGCTCTACTGCAGTAAGACTTAGTAATTCCACTCCAATGCATTGATCTTAGGAAATAATTTGCCTAAAACAAAATTTAATATACACAAAGGTGTTCAATACAGAATTCTAAATAATAAGTAACTGGAAATACCTGAATATCTATTTTTAGAGGGATAGTAAATGGTTTAATTAATATTGGCATGTCAAAATAATAAAATTAAGAAACCACTCAGGTTGTCATAATGAAGACCATGAAGAAACAAAACAGTGTGATATACTTTTAACTGAAGACAACAGGACCCGAGATATTTACCCTCTGTCGCTATATAAAATGTATATAATATACACTGGAATAACTGAAGTGAGGAGGAGCATGTGGGGCCTGGGGAGAGCAGTGAGTACAAAAGCAGAGGCGTGGACCAGCCTGGGCACCCTCAGCAGCTGGACCAGATGACACGGTCGGCCACGGCAACTATTTCTGTTGCGAGGGAGACCAAAGTTTACTTACATTTCATGAATGGATTGCTACTGGCACTCTATCTCAGTACAGATAGATGCCAGCTGGTCACACAGGATGCAAGAGGTCTCTGAAGGAAGACCGGGAGTTCCACAGCCACGAGGAGTCCTCATTCCTTGGGTCCTTCTGAGGACTGCAAGGTATTACAGTTTGCACGCACCCAGGTAAGTGTACGGATGGGTGGATGATGTTATCGCTATAATTTAACCATAAAATGGACAAATGGCTTAAAGTAACCATGGGTGGATAATAATACCAATAACACAAGCACAAGTGACACAAGAAACTGGCGAATTGGACACAACTTGTTCAAATCACACAACCCATAAAGGGTCCCTAGTCCCTCTAAAGTAAAGATGACATTCTCACAGCGAGAAAAGTTTCTGAAAGGAACATGTATTTTGAAAACAGAAGTTTGAAAATATTTCCATTATGTTTTCTTTTTGCCCAAATAATGTCACATCCATAAAACCTGTCCTATCTGTACTCTCTAAAAACGTGAACACAGAATTTTCTAATCGGCATTAAAATGTACAAAATTAAGAGTTTTAATTTTTGAAGCCCTATTAAAAATAGGAAACTGTGGCATGTTCCCATTATTTTTTTTAAAGAATTCATTAACATTAAAGAAGAAAATAATAGCTACCATTTATTGGGGGCTTACTGTTTATGGATCAGGCCCTGTTCTCAGTGCTTGATGTCTGTTAATCATTCAATCTTCAACACTATCCCTGATGGAGAGACTACTATTACCTCATTTCACAGATACAAAAACTGAGACACAGATTAGCAAATTATCTAATCTAGTAAGTAGTCAAGACAGGATTCTAACCTAGGCTTCAACCCTAGAAGGTCTGTTCTTAACCCCTCAGAATACTACACTAGATTGCAATTGACTGGCTGATTTCAATCAAACTTTTCTGGAGCTGGTGGATTAAAAATGAACAAGTAGTAAGCACTGCATGTCTCCCATTTGGATCTATACGTACCTTATAAATTAACTTTTTCAATAATGACAAAAAGCCAAAAATTTTTAAAGCTGAGAGCATTTATTTTCTTGTACCATTGGTAAGTATAAAATTATTTTTAAAACATTTATATCCTTTTAATTCCTACTTTTGTGTGTTTACAATATCTAAAATATTCATGCAATAATGTATATATTATTTTATAATAAATATACATAGACTGGAGGAGATGCTCACAAATTTAGTGACAGCAGTACCCTAACGGAAAGTTTTAGAGACAATTGCAGAAGGTTTAAAACAGGAGAAAAACAATCAAATTTCACTTTTTTTTTTTTTTTTAAGTTTTTTTTTGATGCGGACCTTTTTTTTTTTTTTCAAGTCTTTACTGAATTTGTTACAATATTGCTTCTGTATTATGTTTTGGTTTTCTGGCCGGGAAGCATGTGGGATCTTAGCTCCCCGACCAGGGATTGAACCTGCACCCCCTGCATTGGAAGGTGAAGTCTTAACCACTGAACCACCAGGAAGTCCCCAAATTTCACTTTTAAAAGATCCCTCTGGAGATAATATAAAATTTGGAAGCAAGGGATGCAATTATGGTTTCTAAAAGTATGAACTAGCAGAGAGAACGGAGGCGAGAGGGAGGCTGAGAAAAGCTTTAGATTTATCAAGGCACAAAGGAGCGGAAGCCAGTAATGGCTCTATGGTTTCTGACTTGTGGTGACAGAATTCAGAAGAGAATATAAAACAAAGTGTATGCATGTATATGTGTGTGTGTTTATGCGTATGTGTGAGGTGGGGGGTGAAAATTAAATTTTGATCGCACTGAGATTGCAGTGCCCATGGAACCACAGGGTGAATGCATACAATGCAGTTGGGAAAACAGGTCTGGAGAGTTCAGGAGAGAGCCCTGGGCTCATCTGTGATTGAGCTTCATCAGTTTGTAAGTGGCCACTGACAAGATGGGTTTTGATAAGTGCCAGGGGAGAAGACCTACAGACAAAAGGGTGCCAGCATTGAAAGAACCAGTCATGATAACAAAAGCCACTGAAGAACTTTAGGAAGGAAGGGCCTGGGAGATGGGAGGGGTCCTGGAGAGGGAGGAATGAGAATGAGAGGCTAGGAACCACACACGGGACACTGAAGGCTGGCTCCGGGAGGCTGCGTAACCCACCACACCCAAAACCTTTCTATGACCCAGAAAACATGAAAAAATAACTTCTGATCCTACTCTTGCTACATGTGCTTAGCTGCCTGACCAGCCATAACTGATTCCTCTTTCCCATCAGACCCTAATGCCTCTCCCTCAGGATGTGAGGATGGGCTTCGGCTTTTTGAAGCAACTACAGATCCGTTCAGTGTCCTCTCTTAAGAATAAACAGAAGTTACATGAAAGGCAAATTTCACTATTTTTCCAATGCCCTTAAATTTTTTTAAATCTGGAATTTCTCCATAATGATAAAGAGACATAAACTTTATCTTGGGTTTGAATCAGTGCCTGATTCTACTTGGTCTGAATAGTGAGTCAGGATAAAACCTCATGAAGGCTAAACAACCCTCTTAGACTTAGAAATAGTACCATAAGTTGAATTTACCAGCTCACTTTCCCCTCAAGTCTTCATTACAGAAAATTTCAAAGATATACAACCGTTAAGTAGATTAATACGAGTGCCGTGCACCCATCACCAGCCTCAACAATCACAACCCATGGCCAATCCTATTCCATCTACACTCCTCCCACACATACTCCCATATTACCTTGAAGCAAGTCCCGGAAATGCTAACATTTCTTCCATGAATATTATACTATATCTCTCTAAAAGATACTATAACTATAAAACTATTATCACACCCCCCAAAATTAGCAATAACTTTTATTGTTAGGAAGAGGAATTTCTATTTCAAGCCCACCACATTTCCAGTCAATCACATTTCCAATTGTCTCATAAAAGTCATATTTTAAAAAAAAATTGTTTTTCTTTGTTTGCATTAGGATCGCCTCAGGGTCCACCATGGAGGTTGGTTGATAGGTTTGTTAAGAATTTTTTTTTTTTGCCTCATTTTTTTAAAGACTATTTTTTAAGAGCCATTTTAGGTTTATAACAAAACTGAGAGAAGTTACAGATATTTCCTATGAAATTTTCCTAAGAATTTTTAATCTACAGTTTCCCGCCTTCATCTCTGTTCTTTCCCCTTGCAAGCTATTTATTGAAGAAACTGGGTTGTTTGTCCTGTAGGGTATTCCACAGTCTGACTGCATTCCCAGGTGCAACTTAACATGTTCCAGCTCACTTCTAAAATTCAGGTTGGTTAATTTTTTTCCTGTCCCTTGTTGATAGATAGAGGGGGAAATAGAGATATCACGTGGTATACTGAACAAAACCAGAGTGCTTGTCCATTCTGGTGACATTCGGTAATGTGGAAAACAAACTGAGGGCCAATTTTTAAGGATGCTATAACATTATCTTTGAAGCAGGAACAGAAGTTGAGCCCTGGGCTTATAAAGTAGTATTCAGATCACAAGGATAGGAAACAAATGTTCCAGACTGAGGTTTTCCTTCTCTCCCCAACTCCCTCTGCTAGTATGAGAGAGGTTGGGGGGAGGGGGCTCTAGAGCAAGCAGCTGAGCTGAATCCCAGCTGTGTGCCTTTAACCAGCTTACTTAACTTCTCTGGGCTTCAGGGTCCTTATCTGTAAAATGGAGACAATACTTCACACCTACTGTGGGAGAATTCATTGAGATCATTCAGAAAAAGAGCTTGGCACACAGTAAGCTCTCAAAAAAAAAAGTTATTATTATCTTTTAAAAGTCATGATTATCCCTAATTAAAAGTGAAAGTCTTTTCAAAACTAAAGCTCAACCTTGAAGTGCCCCCATATTTCTTCCCCAAGTTAAGTGACTAAATTGTTGAGTTCTTGCCAATTTCTGTCTATAGCGGTACTTCTGAACAAAAACCACCCCTGCCGTGTGATAATGTATCTTCCATATTTTGCAAACAGCAGGCAGACTCAGCTGTCCTTGAACTGCCACAGAACTAATCTTCTTGCCTGTTTAGGAAGCATTCAAGTGAGGGACAGCAATTTTTGTTTCCTTTGACCAAGGGCCTGCCATGTGTCAAGCCTGATGTTTAGCATAGACACTTCACGAATTCTTATCTGCTGGCTTTCAGGGGGGGAGGAAATCCAATGGCCTATGTTTTAATTATTAATAACCCCAAAGTTCTCATTTAAAACATGTATTCCGTACCTACCACTGGGCTACGTGCTGCAGGGAGTGAAAATTTAACAATAAGGCACAGTCTGTAAAAAAGTTTATAGTCCATTAGGAGGAAAGAGGGTATACTAATGATCCGGAACGTAATGGAGCATAATATAACATGAGGGGGGAAAGGAAATGGTAGGGAAAAAATCAGGTGGGAAAAATAAAGTTAAGGGTCGTTATGGGGGGGGCTACTTAAAAAAAAGAGATGATGTGTAAGATGAAAGTTTAAACAATGTATAGAAGTTCAATAGACCACAGGAAGGGTTGGAAGAAACAAGGAGAAAGAGAGTTTCAGACAGAGGAAACGGGAGCATGGGGGCTGAAGTGTGGAGGGTGTTCAGAGAATGGCAGTAGTTCTGGTTGGATGGAGTACAACGTGTGAAGGGAAAGAGAGAGAGGTGGCTAGATCCTAAAAGCCTTTGACGAGTGGCGGTCAGGAGACTGGACTAGGTTGGGTAAGTAACTGAGAGGTGTTGAGGTTTTCTGAGCCACTGAGTGGCATGGTCAGAGCTGTGTTTCATATAAATTCATATGGACACAAGGAGGTGGGAAGAGACCACCTGTACCCAAATTCACAGTCAAGTCAAAGAAAGGAAGGCACAAACACCAGCTATATTTTGTATGGAGAAAATATATTGTAATATAATATGAGAGAAGAGGTGAAGGAGAACTCAAAGACAGCTCCAAAGTTTTGAACCTAAATGCCTGGGAAGAATAGCAGTGCCATTAACACCGATGTAAGTCAGTTCAAAGAGCTGGGAGTGGGAGAAAGGTGATGTAATAAATCCCACTGGAACGTGCTGAATTTGATGGACCGGGAGATCACACACAGTGGGCCACCAGGACCAAGGGGAAAAGTGGAGAGAGAGGGCCAGTAAGAAAACCTCAGAGAAATAATATGTTTAGGATGTAGCAAGGTGGGCAAGTGAAAACAGATGGAGAAGTAGTGTTCAGAGAATATTCAGGTTAGTACAAATCGCAGGATCCAAGGAATGAAAGAGCTTCAGAGGAGTCGTGAAGACAAAGGACAGATGGGAAAAGTTAAAGGAGCGAGTGAGGAAGTAAAGGCAATGAATATAGTCCCCTTGTTCAACAAACTCAATATAAAAGAATAAAGAAAGGATGGGATATAGGCAAGAGCACTGAAGAATTATTTGTTCTTCAGGAAAGGGGACCTTCTGAAGGTCTTTATGCAGATCAAAGGTGATGGGGAGGAAACGACTGAACACCCAAGACAGAAAGAAAACGAGTGACCCTGGAGACAAAGAAAAGGAGGTAAATGAAAAGACAGAAATATGTTAAGGTGAAAAAAGAAAACAAAGCTTAAAAGTCAAGATGACCAGCTGTCAGATCTGTTTTGCTGGCCTCTGTAGAGTTTCAAAAAAATATGACTTAAACTTGTAGAGATTTCACCTAGAAAACCAGACATCTGATTTTTCTAGAGAAAAGGGAAGATGGGCAACGCCGGGCCAGGCTTCCACAGGACAACTGCTGCCGTCCCCTCCTGCGACACGGCTGTCACCTGCGCATCTCCTCTTTCATTTCGGTAATTTCGATGGCCCCTGTGGGCAGTTTAGTTTGTGACCCCTGACCTAGATCTTTTCAATTAAAAAAGGAGATGATGTCATCCTTAGAGACTGAGTGAGGACTCTGGACTGAGACTTGAAAACTGTGAAAAACCATTGTAATAGTCATCGAAGGAAATGGGTTAGGAAGTCAATCAACAGGATATGAATAATGAAAGGGTTGTTGTCTATCTGTCCGCTGAAGAGAGCAGGGATTGATTCATCATTTTGCCTGCCAGTGCCCTACAGCCTGAAAGCGGAGGTCACAGGACAGTTGTGGCATAAGACAGGAAGACAAAGGGGTTCTAGGGTGATAGGGGGACCTCAGTGAGAAGACCTACCCTTGATGGGGGGGGTCCGAAGAGATTGGTGTCCTGGGAGAATGAAGAAGAGACATCGTGGGAACAAAGATCAGATCAGGAGGAGGGAGGGAGCTGAGAGAGACCTGCAAGGCAAGATAAAAAGGGTCTTCCTGGAATTTTTCTGGCAGAAACTTGAAAGTATCATCCATACAAAAATATTAGAGGACAGACACACATCAAAGGCTAAGTGGAAGAATTGGGAGACTTTGGGAGGAAAGCAAAAACAAGTATGATTAGTACAAAAGGGAAAAGTTAGTCCTGCAAAAATTTACCTTTAGTGTATCTTCATCTCCCTGCTATTCAACTCCTAGAAATCAACTAGAAAAAGTGAAAATATAACCAGGCTTGGTAAATTATGATAAATTAAGTTCAGAGAATTATATTTTTGTGAAATGAGCCATGTGAATGTTAAAGATTTTTCAACTACACACTTGACTTCCTTTCAAATATCCTTAAATATGATTTTGGAGGTAAAAGTATATTCATTCTTTGTTCTTATATGCAGAGGACTGTATATATTATCTCAAGTTTTGAAGAAGAAAGGAGATCAAAAGTTCGAAGTTCAGTAAGTTCTCAATGTCCCACACAGCACACACACGTACACAGGGAAGGGACCCAGCGTTCACACCCGCTGGTCCAGTGCCTAAACCTTTGGGGTCTACATATTCCGTAAGTACCTTTATGTTTAAAAGAAACACGCACAAAAAACAAAATGACATATTAAATGCAGAGAGTAATTCTACAAGGTTACACTCCAACTGGCAGCCTGGCAGCTCTGGGGAGAACAGCAAGGGTGGCAGCACCACAAAGGAGCAGGGATGGGGGAGATTAAGGCTTCATCTTCAATGTTTGAGTTATTCGTTTTTACAGTGAGAATGTATTCATAATTTTAAATAAAAATGTTTAATTAAAATTCAATAAAATGAAGCTAAAGCATCCTTTCTAATTATCAAAGAAATATACATTAAAAAAAAGACCCTTTATTTCAAATAGTACTAAAAAGACTGGTGAGGCACAATACCTGTAAGGTGTGGGACAAGAGGAAATCCAATAATGTGGCTGCTGTTGTTTTTCTCTGAATAGATGATGCATGCCCATAGCACAAAATTCTAAAGGTACAAAAGGACCTGTTCTAAAAATTTAGTCTCCATCCCTCTCTCCTATGCCCCAGATACCAGTTCCTCTCCTTAGAATCCACAACTATCAAGTTTCTTGGGTGTCCTTCAAAGAGTCTATTAAATCATGGGTGGGAGTATAAATCAATACACTTTGTTGAAGAAGGCTTAGCAGCATCTATCAACACTTTAAATATACATACCAGTCATTAGAGAAATGCAAATCAAAACTACCATGAGGTATCACCTCACACCAGTCAGAATGGCCATCATCAAAAAATCTACAAACAATAAATGCTGGAGAAGGTGTGGAGAAAAGGGAACCCTCTTGCACTGTTGGTGGGAATGTAAACTGATACAGCCACTATGGAGAACAGTATGGAGGTTCCTTAAAAAACTAAAAATAGAACTACCATACGACCCAGCAATCCCACTACTGGGCATATACCCTGAGAAAACCATAATTCAAAAAGAGTCATGTACCACAATGTTCACTGCAGCTCTATTTACAAGAGCCAGGACAAGGAAGCAACCTAAGTGTCCATCAACAGATGAATGGATAAAGAAGATGTGGCACATATATACAATGGAATATTACTCAGCCATAAAAAGAAACGAAATTAAGTGATTTTTAGTGAGGTGGATGGACCTAGAGTCTGTCATACAGAGCGAAGTAAGTCAGAAAGAGAAAAACAAATACCATATGCTAACACATATATATAGAATCTAAAAAAAAAAAAAAAAAGGTTCTGAAGAACCTAGGGGCAGGACAGGAATAAAGACGCAGATGTAGAGAATGGACTTGAGGACCTGGGGAGGGGGAAGGGTAAGCTGGGACGAACTGAGAGAATGGCATAGACATATATACACTACCAAATGTAAAATAGATAGCTAGTGGGAAGCAGCTGCACAGCACAGGGAGATCAGCTCGGTGCTTTGTGACCACCTAGAGGGGTGGGATAGGGAGGGTGGGAGGGAGACGCAAGAGGGAGGGGATATGGGGATGTATGTATATGTATAGCTGATTCACTTTGTTATACAGCAGAAACTAACACAACATTGTAAAGCAATTATACTCCAATAAAGATGTTAAATAAATAAACAAACAAACATACCTTGCTACCTCACAACACATAAGACTCTATAAAAAATGATCTATGTACCTAGATGCGCATTGCAACATTTCAGAGATAATGAATAATTGCAAACCATGTAAATATAAAAAATATAGCATATCTGTCCAACAAAACACTGCACAGTCATTATTAAAACATGAGAGAGCTACATACAGTTGACCCTTGAGCAACACGGACGTAGGGGAGGTTAGGGATACTAATGCTCGGCACATTTAAAAATCTGCATATAACTTATATTCAGCACTCAGTATCTGCAGTTCCGCATCCAAGGATTCAACCAACCGTGCACCGTATAATAGTGTAGTATTTAGTGAAAAAAATTCACGTATAAGTGGACCTGTGCAGTTCAAACCCATGTTGTTCAAGGGTCAACTCTATACAGATACAGAAAGACGTTTCATGACACACTGGACAAAGACAAAGGAAGCTGCTAAGTAAAACGACAGTATGATAGCGTTTTTGTAAGCCAATAAAACATTCCGGATATGCATACCTATGTGTATGAACGTTGTATATGTCTGGGAGGATATTCAAACAATTTTTAATTGTGTTAATTACAGAAGATTAGGAATGGGAAAGCAGTGGAGAAAAGAACAGGGGAAGGTTTCCATTTTTTAATACTATGATATTATTTGCATGTTACAATGAGCACATATTGCTTTTGTAACTTAAGAGTTTTAAAAATTAAGGTAAGAAAATAAAGCTGACAGAAATCAGTAATACATGGATGAAAATAACCATCTGTAAAAATATTTTGCATGCATGTTATTAAAAAGACTAAGATATGACAGATGCGGATTTAACATCCAAGAGCTGCCCCAGAGGCTCAGGCATGAACTAACACATGATTATATTGAAGGATGAATAAGAATCATGCATTCTGAGGGCTGCTAGACTCAGAGTCCCTAAGCTAGGGAGGGAAGCCAGAAGGGCCCAGCAATCCACAAAAATGCAAGTTTCTTTCTCTTCTTGTAGACCCAAACTCAGTAACTTTCAAAAAGTGATTGAAAATACTAGGGATGGGCAAAGAAAGGTAGTGGACATGGAAAGAAGGAGTGCTAAGAAAATAAAGGTATCACAAAATCTGGAAATGCCAGAAGATCTCCAGGAATAGTCCTAAGGTCCACTTTCTAAATTACAGCCAGAAGCCAAAACTTCCTTTCTGAAAAGATGGGCATCAACTGAATTTAAACTTTTATCCAAGAACATATAGTACATTTGTCATCAGGAAGTACTGTGACGAAAAAGTTGAGGAAAAAGGACAGTCAGACTATTAGAATGCATGAGTATCCCTCTATCTCCAGTGCTGATCTGAGAGAAAGGAGGCATTCACTGATTCCATGGAAGTTTCTCAGTCTTTCCAGCAAATAAACCTCCGGAAAGGAGAAAACTCTGTGAGGCAATGTTCATTCAGAAATGCTACAGCTAAAGATTACAGCAGCTATGTCCAAACATCCTTCCAATACTGGCCTTATTTCTCAAACTCACAATATTAAGTATTCTATTGCTGCCACAACAAATGACTACAAATTTAGCAGCCTGAAACAATACCTATTTTTTATCTCACAGTTTCTGTGCATCAGAAGTCTGGCACAGCATGGCTCAACTGGGTGTCTGCTCCAGGTTTCACGGGCAGAAGTCACCGTAGTGACAGGGCTGTGTTCCTTTCTGGAATCTCTGTGGATGAGCTCATTCTGATTGTGGGCAGAATTCATTCTGTGTGGCTGTAGGACTGAGGTCCCCATTTCCTTCCTGGCTGTCGGCCAGGGATTGTTCTCAACTTCTAGAGACCACTTGGCTGGTAGCCTCCTTCAAAGTCAGCAGTGGCGGGTCAAGTTCCTCTCAGCTGTCCTCCTGCCTCCCTCTTCTGCCCCATCTCTCTGACTGAGTCTTCGGTTTTTAAAGGTTTGTGTAATTACTTAAAGTTTGTCCACCTGGAATATAAATTGGTGCAGCCACTATGGAGAACAGTATGGAGGTTCCTTAAAAAACTAAAAATAGAGTTACCATATGATCCAGCAATCCCACTACTGGGCATATATCCAGAAAAGACAAAAACTCTAACTCAAAAAGGTACATACACCTCAATGTTCATAACAGCATTAGTTACAACAGCCAAGACATGGAAGCAACCTAATGTCCATCGACAGATGAATGGATAAAGAAGATGTGGTATATATACACAATGGAATATTACTCAGACATAAAAAAGAATGAAATAATGCCATTTGCAGCAACATGGATGGACCTAGAGATTATCATACTAAGTGAATTAAGCCAGACAGAGAAAGACAAATATCATATGGTACCACTTATATGTGGAATCTAAAAAAATGAAACAAAGGAACTTATTTACAAAACAGAAATAGACTCACAGACATAGAAAACATACTTATGGTTACCAAAAGGGAAAGGGGGGGAGAAGGATAAATTAGGGATTTGGGATCAACAGATCCACATTACTACATATAAAATAGATAAACAATAAGGACCTACTTATAGCACAGGGAACTATATTCAATATCTTGTAATAACCTATAATGGAAAAGAATCTGAAAAAGAATATATATATGTACATATATGTATAACTGAGTCACTTTGCTGTACACCTGAAACTATCACAATATTGTAAATCAACTATACTTCAATTTAAAAAAAAGAATATTCACTGTGGAAAAAAGAATTTGCCCACCTGGACAATCAAGGCTACTCTCTATATCTTAAAGTCCACTGATAACTAACTGTAATTTGATCAGCAGAGTTCCTTCACAGCAGTACCTGGGTTACTGTTTGACTGAACAACCAGATGACAGGCATCCTGGGAGGGCGTCTTTATAATTACACCTACCACATTCATTTATATTCTGAGGTTAAAAAAAAACCCGATGACACAAGTATTCCAATCTACCTGGATTTTTCAGCGTATAATAATGAACTGGCACTGCTCTTACATGAGTTACTTCGATTACACCTGCAAATAACTCTGCTAAATAAATATTATCATAACCATCTTTACAATCAACAAAACTATGGCTCAGAAGTTAACTCGCCTGAGGACACAGGAACTGGAAGTGAGAAAAGTAAGAATTAAACCTGATGTTAGCAGTCTTAAGAGCCCATTTCCTCTAAGATTTCTGAAAACATGGCACAACTATGACTTTAAAAAAAAATGGCTTAGTTAATAGTAATGGGAATAAGGAACAGTGATGTTTAAAGTGGAGGGGGAGGAAACCCAACAGGAGTTAGCAACTAATTAGTTCTGTAAATTAAAGGTAAGGAAAAAATAAAATCAAAGCCAACTACCATTTGAAGGACAAACTGAGGTTAACAAACCATGTAGGTCCAAAGAAACCTGAGTAATTTCTACCAAGAGGATGTGGAAGACAATTTACATGATCAAAAGTCCTAATAATTTTGAAAATTACAAACTAGCCATATAATGGAATACTAGTCCTAATGCTAAGCAGGCTACAAAATACCACGTATAAGATTGTGCATGTTCACATATTCACACACTTTCACTTATTTTGTTCAACAAATATTTATGGAGCATGTCTTGTGTGCCAGACACTTATCTAGTGGCTGGGGATATAGCAATAAACAAAAAACAAAGTCCCTGCCTAGAAACAGCAAATACATAAACAAGTGAAAATATAAGAGACAGTGATAACACCATGGAGAGAATAAAGCAGAGTAAGGAAACAGGGAGCTCAGAGAGGAGGGTTGTTATGCTGTATGAGATGGTCAGGGAAGGTGACCCTGATAGGATGACAGCAGAACACAGCACTGAAGGAAATGAGTGAGCCACGCAGTTCTCCGGGGGGAAGCTTGCAATAAGCAGCGGGGAAGAGCAAGAGCAAGTGCAAGTGCCCTGGGGTAGGAGTGCACTTGGAGAACTAGAGGAACGGAGAGGAGGGAGTTGTGGCTGCAGCAAAGTAAACAAGGTAGGAAGAAGCAGGGGGAAAGGTCAGAGGAATTAGAGAAGTTGGGGGCGGGAGATGACAAAGGACTTCTGTGCCATTTTAAAGACTTTGGAAATGAGAAGCCATCAGAGGGTTCTGTATACAAGAAAAACCATATATAGTTTATCCATAAATAAAGAACTGAAGTTCAAAACACCAAATCTAGCAATAATTACCTCCTCATGATGAGATGATTACTTATGAACTTTTGTTTGCCAGTATTACTTATGATTTAACATAAAAGTTTCGGTGCATGGAATGTCAAGTTAGTTTTCAGGTGCACAGAAGTGAACCACCAGTGGTGCTCGGGGGACAGCGGTTAGGCTCCCGGGCTCTGGATCAGGAGAGCTGGATTCGGTTTGCTCACTCTGTGTCCATTCGATTCGCCCAACATGTGTTAACCTCAGTCCACTCAGCTTAAAATGAAGGTAATAATACCCATCTCTTCTGGCTGTGCTGAAGGAGGAAAGCACTCGCATAGTACTGAGCCCATAGTAAGAGTCCCCAGAGCTGTATCTGTTAGTATCACCTCCAAGCACAGATTGAGCCAGGCCTGCCTTATGCAACAGCTAAACTGTGCCAGTCATCTGCAGCATGCATGGGGTGCAGATCATGCGTTAACCTAACCTGGGCTTCCTCCCTGCGTCTCCCTCTGAATACCAGTCCAATCTAAAAGATAGCACCCGTCCAATTTAAATTAATTCCCAAAACCCAAACGGAGAGAATCCATGAGGTTCTGCAGCAAAGGATGCCAAATCTAAACCATGGAAACAAATGAACTTATTTTGCATTTAATTCATTCCTGAGGTTTTGTGAACTCATCTCTCAGGCGAATCTGTAATCCTTTATTTCTTTATTCTTTATTTTTCAGTCAAGATCTAAGCCAGCCAATAATTTATATTTATATTTTAAATTTATATTTAGAATGCAGGATTACTGACTGCTGCTTGAGAATAAAAGAAAAACTTGGATTTTCACAGATTAAAAAAGCGATAATATATATTACACAAAGACAAATTTCTGGGTGCAGATTTTGAAAACATTCAAATGTGTAAAGTTTTCCATGTGTAATTTTTACCTGTCAACACAAATTCTCTCCACAGATGAAGAACTATTACAAAGACTTCGTTTTATCATTAAGAAAAGCCTCAGCCACTTGCATTCGACATTCTAGTCTAAATGACAATTACAGTGTTTTTGTCTTCTGACGGGGAGGAATAAACAACTTTACCATCTCCTAGTCTGTGTGTCTTCTCTAGAATGTCAGCTTGGCCCAATTACATTTATTTTTCATGTAGGGAAAATAGCAGGGTTTGTTCCACATGGGTGCTGGGTATGTGCATAGAAATTTCACCATTTAATTTTTGTGTCTGGAAGGAAAGGAGATTATAATTATGCCATGAGGTATAACTATAATTAGGTTTTCAAATATCATAGGTATCCCTATGAACCAATTGTAAAATAACAGAGAGTTCTGGTACTGTGTTACTGGGTTGGCTTTTTTTCCCCCTTGAACCATCACATTCCTCTAACCTCAGGAAGAATGAGAAAATCTTACAGTTAAAAAGGTTTTTTTTCTTTAAAGATAAAGAAACTAGGCTACTACAAACTGTTACTAGTATTTAGCACTGATGAGACTTTCATATGTACTTGCTGGTGCTTAAAAAATCATTATGGTGGCTATGAGTTATATCCAGCAAAATAGGTTAATGGCAAGTTTAGGTAAGTACATTTAACCTTGTTACCTCTGGTGATGCTAATAAGACTTTGCAATAACGTAACTTCCTAACTGAGGTCGTACAGTACACTTTACACATGATCCTTTATGATTATTTTACAGAAGATAAAACACATGTACAATTTACAGGTATTACACAAGTCTAAGCAGCATGTCTGTGTGTGTGTGCGTGTGTGTGTGTGTGATTTGTGTGTGTGGGGGTGGGAGGCAAGGGGAGTATATACTGAAACGATTTTCCCCAGTTGTCCCCCCAAATGAGTAAGATATTTCTTGACCCATACAGAATAGTGTGCATGATATATAACATATAATATCCTGTATAATTACGCATATTCCCACTTTTCTGTACTGCTTCCATCCTGGGAAAGAAAAAGACAAAATGAAAATAAGCATCTTCAATTCTTGGTTGTATGATCTAATTACTGAAAGTAGCCCTGTTCGTTGAAAAATCACAGCTACGGGCTCTAAACACCAAATAATCTTGGGAAGACCAGGAAAGTCTTTAGGGAAAAGGCAAAGGTACAGGAAACAGAGTATGTGGACATGCTAATAAAGCATCTGTAGAATATAAAATGCCTAATAATTGTATTCCAAAATATTTCAAGAGCCAACTTCCACTCAAACATACCCACTCATTACTAAAATCCTATGAGTGTATAAAGTGTACACAAATACCCAAAGTCAAACGGAGCATCGTGGGGCTATGCTGAAGCAATGAACGGACTCCAGGAAATAAAGAAATAGAGCTTCAAACACAATAAGATCCTCTAAACAACTGAGTGATTCTCAGCATCCAGAATTACCAGAAAACAAACAAAATTAGAGAATCTACTTAGAAATCTATAGGGAAGAGAGAACTTTCCTGAATACTTGGAAATATAAGAAAGCAGTTCACATTCTAGTAGTTCCAGGTTTGTCCCCAGTGAATCTGCATCACTCATTTCTCATATAAAACCTATGATGGGGAGGGGGGATTTAGCACTTAGACAAAATATAATATGCCTACAGTGTTGGAGACCTTTTATGAACTACCTAGTGGTAAAAATAACATAAGTATAGGAGCTGACAGAGTTCTTGTCAGTAGCAAATGTAGCCATGTAAACATTTATACGGATTATCATTCTACAGACTTTCAGGTACTTGATAAACATCTTCACATTTTTATTTTTTCAGAGTATTCCCTTTCCTTGTGGAAAAGTATTGTTACCATGATGTTACTCCTGAGAACTTTAGTTTGATACAAAAAAGCTCAGCATGAGGAGAAAAATTTTTCCTTCATTAATTTAAAAATAACTCAAGCTCCACGAGATTTCTAAAGCAGATTCCCTCTTATTTTTCCCAAAATACATATGAAGCCAGTAGCAGAGAATTATCAAAGAGGACTCAATGAAATTTCAGATTTTGAAATAAAACAAAATCCAAGCCACCTGGACAAGTCAGTAAGGCCTGTCTCAAAATGGGTTTTTGCGGGGGGCGGGGGAGGGCGTGTAAAAGGGGGGTCTTTTGACATTTTAAGACCCTTAATCCCCCTCTCTCCCCCTTCCTCCAAGTATATATGCCTGAGCAAATGTAAAATAATCAATCTTCTTAGAACTGCAGGCTTATGTAGGTTAAATTATTAGCCTCCAACAATGCAACAATTCCAAGAAGTAAGAGGTTAAATGATTTATTAGTAATTCTGCAAGCCATTCTTCCAACGTGCCTTCTCCTGGTCAGTGCTGGATGTCAGGGCTGTGTTTGCCTAAAAGTAGCCTGCAAGAAGAAAACTCTTCTAAACCAAGACAAGTTCAGACTGCCAACAGCAGAGCACAACAGATGCTTCCTGTTCCTTCAGTAAATGACAACAATCCTAATGTGGATGACATTCCTGATTCTTGAGAGAAAGAAACAATAAACATGAGACTCCATGTTGAATTCCTAACTCCTGTAAACCTAACCTCCTATCAAATCTTTCACAAAATCTGTAAGACTAGTAATGCAAGCTAAGCCCTCAACAGCTAGTCTTTTATCAGTTGGGGGGTAATACCATGATAGCTTCTGTTTAATGATACCCCAAAACCGGTTTTTCATTCGGTGATAATGTTAATCACTGGCAAAGAATGGAAACCTTGATAAAGACGCAAGTCTCGGGCTTCCCTGGTGGCGCAGTGATTGAGAGTCTGCCTGCCAATGCAGGGGACATGAGTTCGAGCCCTGGTCTGGGAAGATCCCACATGCCGTGGAGCGACTGGGCCCGTGGGCCACAGCTACTGAGCCTGCGCGTCTGGAGCCTGTGCTCCGCAGCGGGAGAGGCCGCCATGGTGAGAGGCCCGCGCACCGCGGTGAAGAGTGGCCCCCACTTGCCACAACTGGAGAAAGCCCTCCCACAGAAACGAAGACCCAACACAGCCATAAATAAGTAAATTTAAAATAAATAAATAAATAAATAAGTCATTTAAAAAAAAAAATTACAAAAAAAAAAGACTAAAGTCTCATGCAATATTTCTTTCTTTCAGTATTTATGTGTTTCATTAAAATACAGAAATGAACGTTAATGGCCATGGGAATGGCCATATTAGCCATCTGTATGTCAGAAACCTTACAGTCAGGCATACAGAAAATCAAAAACCTACATCGAAACTTTGATTTCTCCAGCAGATCTTGGAACTAGCGTTATCGACCACAACAAGATGACTCAAAACCAGCATGTTATTATGCCAAAAAATGCTTTCCTCCAAAAGCAACAGATGTATTCAGGCAGTAGTTTTATTCTGTGGGCTAACTGCTAATTTCAAAATATTCTGTATTCATTACTCATAACTCAACTTAAGTTTCACAATTTAAGTTTTAAACACTGAATGAAAGATTAAGATTGACAAATAAATAATTGGGGTTTCTTTCCAATGCACAGCCTCTTTCAACCATAAGACTATGATTTAAGCTATTCATAATTTTATGTAAAATGGTGCCCAGCATGCTTATAAGAATAAACATACTTGATAATAGGATCAGGACCATTAACATAAAACAGAGGCTTTTTTCCCCCAAAATAATATTTCTTAAAAGGATTTGAGCCAATGGAAATACAAGCTTGCTAATAGTAAAAGGCTTTAATGCTTTAATTCTGTTTTGCAGTGCTGTTTCATAGCCAAGTTACTGTCACTCCTTCCAGAAAGGGGGAAAGTTGGGTTAAAATATTTTTTGCCTTCAACCCTGATTTATGATTTCCTCTAAAGAAAAGCACAATTTCTGCCAAGAAGAGGAAAGCAAGGCTTAGCTTTCACATCAGGAAGGAAAAAAACCAAACAAACTGGTAGCAACCTTTTTTGCATATAATAATCACTATTATTTAGCCCACTCAAGTGAAACACAAAACCAAAGAAAGGAATAAGGAATCTCGAGTCTTAACAGGATCTGCGGAAAATAAGGAACGAGAAAAGCCACGTTTAGAGAAATTTCCAGAGGTTTTCCGGCTCTCATCAGAAACAAGCAGTTATTGTACTTTCCATGACCTGTGCCACAGGAAAGAGATGCCTTTCTTCCACCATGCTAGCTCTCTGAATAAAATAATTTTTGAGAAGAACCAGGAGGAGCTGGCTCTGTGATTTTTACAAAATCACAGAACCTTATTGTTGAAGGGGACCTGAGCCAACATCTACATTCAAGCGCCCACTCAAAGCCTGAATGTTTTCTGAAGCATCTGGATGAATCCTGCCACCTCCTCTAAATGGCTAGACTCACTCGGTTACCGGAAGGGCCTGCCTTCCCTGAGTCAGACTGCCCACCCTACCCCAGCCAGTTCAGGACTATCCTCAGGGGTCAAACAATACAAGCCTATTCCCTCTTCTGCTTGACAAGCAGACAAGTTTTATAACAGCAGCCCTGTCTCCCTTAACGTCCTAGGACATCAAGCCCCAGTTCTCCAAACCACTCTTAACAGGACACGATTTCCAGACCCTGGTCACACTGTCTCTACACCCCACCACTGGAAACCTTCCGATTGAGCAACACTCCTCTTAAAATGGAATGTATGGAGTCCAGCACTAGAATCTCTGACCTGGAGCACAGAAGGACCATTATCTCCAAGAAGCTGGTCACTAACTTGCATTAAATCTGCTAAACATAGTTAGCTTACCTTTCCTTAACTTTCTACTAGCAGAGCATCACAATGCATGCACTTGAAAACAACCCCTGGAAAGCTTTTGTCAAACCAAGTTATGGCCACTTTTAATTTTTTAAGATGTAAATTCACAACATGACATATAACCCTGTTAATTAAGATACTACCAGCTTCACTTTACCATGTCACGTACAGATTATTTTCTGGATTTTGACTGTCATCAGTTGTCTCTCCCAGCTATGTTTCAACCACAATTCCCAGCCACTGATGAAAATGCTGAATAAGAACCCTGTGGTGAGCTAAACTCCAAATCATTTCCTCCTAACACACATTTTTTTTTTTTTTTACCAGAGAAAATACAAATTTTCATAGAGCAGTCGTTTTAAATAGAATAATCAGCTTCACCAGGCTGAGAGATCTGCTGAATGGCAACATGTAAGGAATAACTGATTAAAAACAGTTTTGTTGGCCCGAGTGTGGTAGCTAGCTACACCAGCACCGGCACTGTCTTGATTACTCTTGGCTGTGCACTATCTCCAGAACTTAGGACTCTGGACAGGACTGCCGGCTAATGTCTACAAGGTGCCAGTTTTAAGGCATTTACCATAATACATATCTAAGCACTCAGTGTTAACCAGATGGGTATTGTTAAGTAGCCGTGGTATCAAATTAAATTTTGTTGAAACACTGGCATTCCCCAAAGTCGCCTTTTTGTGCCCTGCTCAATTTGTGAGACAGCAGGTTTATCCAAGGCACTTAGCAAGGCACCTATAAACTGCCTCTATAGTTATTTAAATAGTGCACATAATTCAGAAAGCATCCTAGTTATTCAGTCTGGGAGACCTGGAAAAGGGAAAAAATAGTAGGAACCCTTTAATCATTGGCCACAGCCAGTTCCATCTCCCTGTTCTAACAGAGGACACTCGAAAATGGTCTCAAAGGTACAGGGAATTACTAAGGGAATCGGATGAGGGGCAGGGATAAAAATGATGTGAATGGCACCCCCGGTGCATGCTGGGTGCCTGAGCTAAGGCCCAAAGTGATCAAGGAGCGTTCTTAGGGGCCTTTTCCTATCATCTCATTGCAGATAAACTCTGTAGACCAGAATTGTTTTCCATTCAATTCATAGGTCACCAATTCATAGGCAATCAGTGACCCCCTAGAGAGTTAGCCACATAACTTGAAGGCTGCTGACTGAGAACTCATCAAGCACGGGGACTTTTCCATCACACGTCATACAGAATATCAGCCCCATAATATGCCGGGTGCTTTGGCTTCTGCAGGGCAATTTATGAAGTCAGTTCATACATGGTAGACGGGTTGGTTATCCAGCAGGGCAACCAAAGGCCTCCAGCCTCCGGACAGTTAAGAGGACAGTGGGGGCAACCTATCTGTAAGCCAGAAAGGGCTGCAGGAAAACCCAACACAGCAGGGCACAAAACAGCATTCACACAGTGCCCTGGTGAGCACAATCCCCAAGCCAGCTGGACGGACCCACGATAGTGGCAGCATTGTTGAGGGCCCGCAGGAGAGATCAGACTTGTCAGTCACCAACTTGAAGAAGTTTTGCCTGAGTTATCTTTATTTTCAATCGTCCCCTGCCCCCCAACCCAGGGCAGTGACCAGGGTCATGCCAAAGTATATTAAGTTCAGTGTCACCAGACAGCCTTGAACCAGAGAAGGGGAGAAGAACCTTTCCCCCGTGAGACACGGACTCGGAATCACACGCTGCTGCAGTGGGCTGAAGACGGATGCATTTTCCTCCCCCATCCTCCGCCCCATTTGTCCCTTCATCCCGACCTCCAGGTTCCATTACCCAGCTGGGCCTCTCTCAAAGCTACCCAAACAGTTGTTCTCTGCTCCCACCATCCCTCCTCTAAGCCTACCCACAGTGTCAGCGTTCCTGACCGCAGTTTAGGGCAGCTCAGCGAGACACTGGCTCTGGGGTTGACTGTCAGGGATTATTGCAGCAAAAGGGCATCTTGACGCCGAAACCTATCGCAGCTCAATTCTCTTCATTAACAATGAGTCTCTCTCTATTCAGAAGATGTGGAAGAAAAATGTCCACAATACTTTCCCTTTGAAATGCAGTCTGCAGGTGATCGAAATTTAAAACATAGCATCCATTTCAATTCACTGACTATACAACTCAGAGACGAACTCAACATTTGGCGTTAGGCAGGCACCCTGGTGAATCAGAACAAAAGCCATGTTAGAATTGATTAGAAATGTTTGAATCAAAAGATTTTAGAGCCTGAGAAGTATGGGAATACCTAATGCACCCCCCTTGTTTTAAAGGTAAGGAAACCGGGGGTCAGGGGTTCCTGAGGGACAAAAATAAACCTGGAATGCAGTTTGCGAATCAGAAATCAGGACTCCATGTTCTGCAGGCTCTTTCAATATCTTTAAATATCTCTGTCTACTTATGGACCAGATTCTGTCAAAATTTATTTTTAAATGACAGAAAATCTGTCCAATTAAATATATTCTGCTTTATTTCTAGATGGCAGCTTGACTCACAATCTTCACAGCCTTTAACAACACATCAACTTGAGATAAAAATCATTAATTCCATAAAAGGAATAGGAGAAAAATGAAAAGCTAAGTACCAGCTGAGTTGCCACAGAGACTTTGGTCAGTCAGCGCTGTGAGCACACGGGGTTCTCCAGGGGCCTGAGAAGGCAGGACATAACATAAAAGCTGTCAAAAGATGACTTGGCCGGTCATCTGCAGGTAACTTAAATTACACAATGTCATCAAGTGTTTTGGTTTTATTTTCCTATTTTGGCGATTTCCAAGACCTTCCATGCAGTCATCCTTCTCGTTCTCAAACAACTTCCTAATTTACAATGTTCCTTTTAAACTATGTCACTTGCTCTCTGGACATGGAAAGGATATAAATTATAAATAAAGTCAGTCCCTTCTAGTTAATGCCAGGTTTGGAAAGATGGGACTAGCAGAGGTCTGTAACCTAGGGTAACCACAATTATTTTTAGCATCATAGGGGCAAGGGCTGGAGAGATGGACATTCCCATCTTAGCTGAGGTGCCACCCCCTTGGGAATTCTTCCTGACCCAGGCCTGGGTTAGGTGCACCCAGAGGGCAATGAGCACCCCTCTATCAGATCACAGTCTTCTGGAACCTTAACCAGATCTGTCATGATTATAAATGAACTTGAACTCTTAAGTACCATGTTACAGAATTTACTTTTAGTACGAGCTATGTGACCTCAGGAAGTTTTCCGTGTCAGTTTTCTCACGTGAAAATGGGAATAAGAGTACCTATCTCAGTCTCCTTGTTTGTAAAAAAGAATATACAGTATCCGCCTCAGAGTGATTGTAAAGATTAAAATGCTCTTATGAATTATAGCACAGAAAAGCATTGCAACATCATAGGTAGTCAATAAACAGCAACTATTGTCATACTGCTGCCCTTACAAGTCCTAACTAATACATTAGTTGTCCTCTTCTCTGTGCTTCTTTTAATCTTCACCAGCTAGATAGATAAGCCCTTGCGTGTGATGGGGGAAAACCCCCCACAAGATTTGAAATCAGACAGGCATGGGGGAGTATCCAGACTCCGCTATTCACTACATTTCATTAATTAAAAAGATATACTTTTTCACATTTTAGCATCACAGAAACTGAAATGCGTCTTACATTCAGTGAAAGTGGGCATTATCTCTGATCTTGAGCAAGTTATTTAATCTCTGTAAAACTAGTGATATTGCCTTCCTCTCCTAGGGTTGCAGGAAGGCACAAATAACATAATCATGCAACCCCCTAACACACGACAGGCAGACCCAATTTGCACCTTTATGGGTTCAGTGTCTTGTATATAAAATATGCTTAGGAGGTGAATCAATATTTACGTATATTGAATGGAGCATCCCATTATCCCTGGAAATTTTAAAAAAATAGGACCCAGACCCATTCCAAGCTAATGTGTGTGCAGTCCCTGCAGGAGCGGCCTACAGAAAAGGTCAGGGCCTTTCAGAACAGGAACTCTGAGGAGGGGCCGTGGATGGACACGCAGAGCCCCGTGCAAGGACCTGCGGCTGCTTCCAACAACCTACCCCGAGCCTCGGATTACCGTCCAGGCCCCACGCGGGGCCACTGACAGCGTCCAAATCCCTGCCGAGACCCAGGTCGGGTTCAAAGTTCAAAGTTCCTACGGGGAGGCCAGAAAGTACAGGAAGGTGCTTTCTCCAAATCCAGTTATAATTCCTGACACATAACAACAGTTACCTAGCGTGGAGCATTTACTTCATTAAGCCCCACTTCACTCTTCACAATAACCCTGTGAAACATAACCAACTGCATCAGCATTCTGTTTTCCGAGGCCCAGTGTTTAAGTCATACCTCTTATTAAGGGGCAGAAATCCACCTGGTTCCCAAGCCTGTGTCCTTCACCACCGCGTCTTCTCTCTGGGAGGTTATGAACATCAGCTGGAGAAGGAGGCGAGGTTCTCCCAAACTTCGAGGTCTCGCTTTCAAAACAGCCTGACAGCATCCTTCCCACGAAGGTGCCAGGTGGATAGAGGCAGAATGGGGTAGACGGGTGGGGCAGTTCTGTGTGGAGTGAGTTTCAGTGGATCTCCAAGCCCAGTTGGTGCTGCCTCTGTCCTGGGCCCTGGCCAGCCCTAACAGGTGGTGTTTTTCATTTGACCTTTTCCCGCGTCACTCGTTCATGATTTATTTCCCATAGCTCCAAGTAGCACCCTGCAGCTCACCTCTGGCCCTTCCTTTCCTTGATAGGCTTCCTCCATCTTTTTCTTTTCCCTTTTTTAAAACTTCTGGTTCTTTGAAAGTTTCTCTCCTAGTGACAGTTATTTCTCTCTACACAGGACTGCATTTCCTGGCCAAGAAACTTTTCTCTATTCATCCTTTGCAAATGTGTCACAATGAAAAGTCATCGTTGGAGATTCCTCATCTGAACTTTCCAGAACGCCAAGGATAAATGCACACGTGCAGGCATGTTTAGAAAGATGGAGAAGCCAGAGGAAGACATGCACAACGTGACAACTTTCCTTGCCCCCAATTAGGATGTCTGCTCCTTGCACTATCAGATCTCCTGAGACCCCAGGGATCACATGGAGAAAGATCACCCAAGTGGAGGGTTCGAGAAGATACACTGCATGCATTTGACAGTCTCCCCTTCAGCCTTTCCTCTACGGCAATCACTACGCTGCCTTAATCTCCTTCTCAGCTGAGGAAACCTGGAGAGCTTTTTATTTCGTGCCGTCTCCCATTTCTAGGCAATACACTAAAGCAGCTGGTAAATCATGCAATTACCAAATCATCACATCCCTCCAAGAGGTTCAGAGATGTGTGTTTTTAATACAGAAGCTAAGGCCAAGAACAGCTGCATAACAGACAGTGACCTATTTATCTCTCCACTCCACCCATGGTGGAAACAGGTTGGGAATACCTCCCATGACTTGGCGTTACAGAGTTCCTGGGTGATAATGCAGACTGAGGCAAGAATACAAGAGCTACTTCACTGCTGAGGGGGACTCACTGGAAGTGAGGTCCATCGGTCAGGACACACAGACTCTATCACCTTTGCTGGTGCCAGGCCCGAATCATCCACAACACACCCAAACTATTAAGATGATGGGTCGGCAGAACCCACCACCTCCTTCACTTACTAAAAGATAGAAAATGGTGGGGAACAGTGCTCATTTTTGCCATATGGCTTGATCTGCAGTTGGAAAGATATTACGTACAACTTTGGCCTTGTTTATTCATCCCACTCACCCCACAAACTATGCCAGACAGTTTCAGACGCTTGCTGAGCACAACTGGCTTTTGGAAATGCCAGAAAACTGATGCGTTTTTTCAAAGTACATTAACTTATCCCTTGAAAATGTGACTCCTAAACCATTATCCTCAACCATGACTAAAATACTGTATCAGGTAACTTCAACAGACGCTATATGCCCCCATGTTTGCCCTCCATCCGTAGGGCCCCCTGGAATGTTCTGAGTTTCATGGTCTGTGTGCTTTACCTGCCTTTTGTGGTGGTGACCCACCAATCCTATAAATTCAACATGAATTAAATACCCCAGAAACAACTGCCTTCATGTACACATATGATGAATATTCCAAACATGCTGTAATTCATGCTTGGGAAAAAGTACTAAATTACGTGTCAGCCGTTTCACAAATATAGAAGCTGTCAGCCGTTTCACAAATATAGAACCTGATATACCATAACCAGGTGTAAATATTATCCAAGTGTCTCAAACTTCGGAGAGGCTAGAGATCTGTTTGATTTATCATTAACGGAGGGGTATGACCTCTTCCTTCAGTTTTGCTAACGGATGCAAACTCTCTAACTTTGCAGATAAAGGGACTTACCATACTGCTGGGATTTGGGTGCTACATATTTTGTCTGTTTCTCTCTTAAGGGATTAGATTCTTTGGGACAGGGTAGTGGTCACTACTGTGCTCCAACCAGACCCCGTTTTTAGGGCCAGTGCACCCATGCCCAGCTGCTGCCGGCTCACAGGGAAGGACCTCAGCCAGTGGCAGGACACAGCTTCACCCGAAGTAATGCCCCCAGAAGGGGTGGCCAGGTGCCTACCACTGGCTGATTCAGGGATACATAGGTCCAGCTCTTTGCCTCAGTCAGAGACAACTGGGCAGGGCCACCCCAGCCCCAGAGCTCACCATAAGGGCAGCCGGGGACTCAGTTACACCCACACTGCCAGTCAGCTTGTCCTCTGCCCAACCCTGCTGCCTTCTTTTCCTCACCCCTAAACTCCTTCAGCATCCAACTCCTGGTGTGCTTCCAGCCAATCCAAAAAAAGACAAGCTGTTTTCTAAGTGTAGAAAGTTATTTTTTAAATCGTACTGAGGAAGTTACAGGCCCTAGAGGGACATGTTCTATCAAAGGTCCTGTGAAGGCTGAAGACAGTCTTTGAAAAATACTTGTGATTCCGTTTAAAAGTTACACATTTTGATAATCAACTCAGACCACTTTCTGAACACCAACCCAATGCAGTCAACAGGGACAGGAGTTTAAATAATGCCCAGGAGTATCACAGTTTCACAAGTAGGGGAGGTGAGACATCGCCAGGCGAGTGATCTGTGCATCACAACATCACATCACGCGGTACTGGAAACTGACACCAGACCACAGGGTGCCAAGCTACCCTTGCCCATTCGAGTATACCCCCTCCCCACATAAGACACACATGCTTTATAACCTACATCAGAGGAAATCTTTACTCTAAAGCCACTTGAAGAGAACAGTGCTACATAAATGTATGACAATGAGTCCTGAACACTTTATTCCCAACATTCCAAACTTTTAATAACAGGGAACAATTCCTGGAGCTGAACGATTATTGATGACTTTGTACTCTTTACTGCATCCCCGAGAAAGCAGATGGCAGACAGGCCTGCGTAGGAATCAAGAGCTACTGCTACCACGTTGCCCAGGAGGCAGCACACTGTCTCCCAGATAAACCTCAAGGAAGTACCTAGCCATCATCCAGGCTCTAGTCCAGGTTAGGGTCCAGGGATGGAGTTAGGGATGTCACAGGAGTAGAAATCAGAGGAAAAGCAGGTGCTTGCACAGTGCCTGTATCTTATTACCAGAGGTTTGGATTCAGAATGTTAAAAATGTAGATAATGTATTCTCTATAAAAAACTCAACTTAAAATCATACTACTGCTTAATGTTTTATAGCTTTTCACACGCTGTCTCATCTGACATTCACAGCTCTCCCTGCAAGGGCTGGGCTGGTATTTTTATCTCAACTTTATGCCTGGTTAAGTGACTTGCCCAGGATGACACAGCTGATCAATGTTGGGATCAGACTGCCAGATTCTTGGTTCCAAGGTCCTTTCATATAAAATTCTGCCAATTTGCAATTTGTCTACATATTTCTCCAGGCTTGTGTACAAAGCCCCAAAACCCTGCCTCCCTCCTTCTGCCTTTATGGCTCCCACCTTCATACTACAGACCTATATTTCATGGGAACAAGGACTACCGATGGCATGGGGTCCTGAACAGGGTCACAAATCACCACCAAAGGTCTCTCTGTCTCTCAGTGACTCCAAACACTCCAGACTCTTTGTTGATACAGACCACAGCTTCTGGAATACGGCTGACAAGAGACTAGGGGATCAAGTTATACGACTACCAGTGTAACCTGCTTCATGTCAGTCACATACACAAGAGGGGAAAAAAGAAGAAAAAGCTTTAAACAGCTCACCAATTTCCTAGACACAGTAATTGTTCTTAGGAAAGGCTTCCTACCCTCGTCAATAGGTTTTGCTACTGTTATCTGAGGCACTTGGTGGATTTTACTCTTGCCAAGTTGGCATTCTGTTTCTGCAATACAAAAATGCTGGGACTAAAGAGATCAGGTGGGGATGTTATGGTTTCAGGACGAGAAGCAAGCATCTCTGTGAGGCAGGTGGATGCATTACGGCTTGTGGGCATGCTAATGAGAGCTAATTACTCTACCGATGCCACAAAAGCCAACCAGTAGCAACAAGAAATGCCTGGTAAAACTTGCTGGGTTCTCAGGCTTTGTTCGAAGGGCTGGTGCCAAAATGATCTGGCTGAAGTGATGGGCACAGGGCTGAACTGGATTGTTATCTCAGGATCACAAAGCCTAGTCTTTAGTCCTTTGTATCCTGTAAATCAGTAGTCAGCTCAGCACCAATTTTATTCTTCCAGATTTAACCTACTCTCTTAACCCTTAACATCGCTACCCACTCTGCCCCCAAATGTCCACTTTGGCTGCAAATTAAGAAATCAAACAATGGGCCTGGAATTTTAGGAAAACAATTGCCTACTGACCATTAAAATTGGGTGTGGCATTTTATAATGTAATGCACTCCGTTTGCAACATTAGCAAGATTTGGCCAACAGTTCACTCACTTTAATCCTCGAACTCAAGACATAAAAGGGAACTGAGAAATCATGTAAATTTCACTTAATCACTGATACTTAACTATATCCATGTTTCTCGGAAAGCATATACACACGGTATGAATTATATAAAAGCACAACTCTAATTTATGAATTTATATAAATTACATTTTTAAAAGGCTTTCCCATCCTTGTCTCTCTATTGCTACTAAAGAGAGGGCAGGGAATGGAAAAACCACAAGGCTACAGATCTAAATTTCTCAGAATAGGAATGAGAGCATTAGTTATTAACCCAATAAAGCCCCATCCTCATTAACTTTTCCCCATTACAATACTAGGTTGATGTATTGTTGAAAATGCAATCATGGCTTCAGGGACAAAAAAACAAGAAGGTCCAAGGCATATTTTAAAGAAGACTCCTACAGGGTGTTATCTCTAACTCCATAGAAACAAGACTGCACTGGATTATAATATAATTCTACGATAACAACATTTATAAATATTTGGCTCAATTTATTAAAATGGAAAAGTCTGAATAAACATACAGTAGAAGTTAAATGGCAAGACAACCCTCATGTTGAGATTCTTTAGTCAGAAGTAACAATAATATTAGCAAAGTTTTTTTTTTAAAGTGGTTAACAAGGTCTAGCATAAGGACCAGTCAGATCTAACCCAACTTTTATATGGTATGAAAAAATGAAGATTTATTTAACAACTCTTCTCCTAAGTTATTTAACAACTTTGTATTTTCTTGGGATTTTCTATAACTTTCTTTAACGCTGCTCTGGTACCTGAATGTTTATGATACATGGACAAGTAACAACTCCATGAATAATGTCAAAATTCTCAACTATGTGTAAAGGAATGCCTGAGTTATCGCCCTTCTAGAGAGCTGTCTGTGCTTTGTACATAAACACATAGACAAAGCATGTTTTATTTTGGCTGTGAGTATAGTCCTAAAGTGGGGGTTCATCAGGAAATTCTCCAAGCAGAAGGATTTCAGAGAAGTAGGCAACTTAGCCACACCCGAAAAGAAAATCTACTGTACAGGAAAATAAGTAGGGCAGATAAAGAAATGCTTCTTGCACTTAAATATAAATAACATTTACTAAAATTTCACAAGTCTGAGCAGGTTTACCAGCTATTCTGAAATTTTTAAACAAAAAAGAACAAAGGCATTTTCAGCATTGAGACTAGGAAACAATCGTTACTGAGCTTCCACAATGAATGGGCCAGGTACTGTGCTGGGCATCTTGCATGTACTATCTCAATTTAACGTTCCTACAAGGTAGACACTGTTGTTCCCATTTTAGAGACGCAAAAACCAATTCAATATGCTAAGACATGACTATCTTAGGGTTCCATCCAAGATATATCTGACTCGAAAACCTAAAACAGTTGCTGTTACCCTCTGCCCAATAGCATCACCAAGAAATTACACCAAGAAATTAGAGTGATGGAATTGTTTCATAAGCTCCAGATTTTAATTATGCTTTTATTGAGTGGTGGTTTCCTCCAAATTAACGGCGATGAAAATAGTGTATAACCTCATAAAGTTGAGGTGAGAAGCATTTAAAAAGCCCGAGTGAAACGAATGTGCAGAACAGGTGAGCGCTGGTTGCTATTGCTACCTCCCTCTTCGGGCTTCGGCTAATGCAGCTGGTGACCTGCAGGTGAGCAGGGCTGTGGGCTCCCGCGAGTCCACTGCAGGGCAGGGAGCCACCTCCAGAGGCCGAGCAGCACACAACCCGGAGCCTGAGAGAATGGACCTCGATGGCGAGGAGTAGAGAGGCCCCGTCTTGGCTCAGCCTACCTTCTCCTGCACTAAACAAACAAGTCGTTGTGGGCCAACGCTGTGCCAGGCACAGCCACAGGTGGCTCAGCCAGCTGCTGGTCCCAGGCACTCAGCCACGTGGGAATCTCTGGAAGGCCCCCTGCCTGCAAAAGCTCACTCCCACCCTGAGAGAAAGGACATTTAAAACAAAACCGAATGGGCGGGGTCCCAACAAGAGGCTCATCCTTTCTAATCAACTTTTCCTATTCTCTCTCTCTCTCTCTCTCTCTCTCTCTCTCTCTCTGTCTCACTCACACACACACAAACACACACACACACAGACATACACACTCACGCTCATGTGAAGGGTTTCCATGGTACATAGTGGGTGCCCATATTAGACCAAGCACTTTTATCCTCATTAGGAAACTCGATAGCAGTCTACTTTGGGACAGAATTTTAAACACTGATGACTCAGTATGGTGACTTCCAGAGCAGAAAGGGTTCATCTGAATATAGATGAAGGAAGGTTGAAGATCCCCAGGGGAAAAGAAAATCAACAGATTTGACTACATAAAATTTTTAAACTTCTATATCACTAAAAACAAAAATTTTTTAATCAGAAAAATTAGGGGAAAAAACTAGGTGAAAATATTTGCAATAACTATGAGAAAGGGTTAATAAGGGTAAATAAATGAAATACATAAACTGGAGTTTATGACAAATGAGAATAACACTAATTCCCAACTGATAAAATGGGGAAAGTATATAAACAGTTTGTTAAACAGGAAATACGGCCAACAGTCATATACATGTTTGACCTCATAAATAGCAAATAAATAAAAAAGAAAAATGAAATACCTTTTCTACTAGAAAGTTATCAAATGTTATTAAAATGAGAATATCACTGCTAATGGCAGCAAAAATTAGTAGAAACTTTTTGGCAACTGATATCAACATGGATCAAGATATCCAGGCACTGTGACCCACACCCTTTGGTTCTACTTTTGGTCATCTCTTGTAAAGATGGGAATGATCTGAAATACAGAAAGATGCTCAGCAAACATTGAAAACAGGCTGTATGTGCTGGATGGGATTAAGTAAATCATGAAACACCCATAGATGGAACATCTCACAGTCCTTAGAAATAATATTTAGAGATATTATAGTAGTGTGAGGACATGCAAATAATACAATGTTAAAGGGAATTCCCTGGCAGTCCAGTGGTTAGGACTCCATGCTTTCACTGCCGTAGGCCTGGATTCAATCCCTGGTCAGAGAACTAAGATCCCATAAGCCACACGGTGCGGCCAAATAAATAAACAAAAATTAATTAAGTAAAAATAAAGTGGGACACAAAATTACACACTCAGAATATTTCAAATATGGAAAAAAATACATGAATGAAGAAAATGGAAGGAAACACACCAAAGGTAGTTGTACTTTTGTGTGGCAGGAATACTGAGGAGTATTTTTTTTTAATTGCGTCTTCTTCATTTCTATACTAACCAAATCTTCTAGAAGGCGCATATATTACTTTTATAATTACAAAAAATTTTAATAACAGCCTCAACTTCAAATCCACAAAAAAAAAAAAAAAACAGATGGAAATCCAAAAGCTCTCCAAGCCTACAAACACCAAAACACTGTGCAATAGACAGGTAAGGCAGTAAGCAGGGGGAAAGCGGCTTTGTTTTAAACTTAGGGCTACAAAAACAATAGGTTTCTTGATGTGGAAACAAAAACTTTTCATGTCCCACTTATCAAAACACATTTTGGAAATTCACTAACCAAAACATTTTCCATCAGAGGATTTAAACCCACACACCAAAATTATCTCCACAGAACAAACCAGTTAAGCAAGCAGGAAGTTTATCAGGAACACCCTAAAAATTAATAATTGTTTTTACAGCTTTGATAAATCCACGCCAGCTCATGTTAGTACACAGTGTAACACACACAATCTCCAGTGAGTCTGTCACTTCTAAACAAGACAGCATGAAATCCTTTAACACACACAGTCTCCAGTGAGTCTGTCACTTCTAAACAAGACAGCATGAAATCCTTAGCATAAGGCTTTTCCTCAGCAAGAATCACAGATATGCTGAAACTAAGCTTTTTGGGGTTCGCCCTCCCAAAGGCTGATTTTGCAGTCTTTGAGATTGTTTTCTTAGAGTAACAGTTAACTATGTCAAGCTCTTTGTATTCACTATCTTGTTTCATCTTCAGGAGCCTACAAGGCAGGGTTTCTCAGCCTCAGCACTACTGACATTGGGGGCTATTTCTTCGTTGTGGGAAGGGGCCTGTCCTGTGCATTGTAGGATGTTTAACAGCATCCCTGGACGTGACTTACTGAAGGTCAGTCTTCCCTCCACCCCTAGCTGTGACACAAGACATGTTCCCTGACATTGCCAAATGATTACTACGGGGCACAATCACCCCAGTTTAAAACCACTGCTACAAACTATGTACTATTGTCGCCCCCATTTTATAAATGAAGAAACTGAGACACAGCTATAGGTTCATCTAAATCCACAGCCCAAGATCAAAAACTATCCTGTCTTGGGCTTCCCTGGTGGCGCAGTGGTTGACAATCTGCCTGCCAATGCAGGGGACACGGGTTCGAGCCCTGGCCTGGGAAGATCCCACATGCCGCGGAGCAGCTAGGTCCGTGAGCCACAATTACTGAGCCTGCGCGTCTGTAGCCTGTGCTCCGCAACAAGAGAGGCCGCGATAGTGAGAGGCCCGCGCACCGCGATGAAGAGTGGCCCCCGCTTGCCACAACTGGAGAAAGCCCTCGCACAGAAATGAAGACCCAACACAGCCAAAAATAAATAAATAAATAAAAATAAATGTACTAGGAATTTGAAAGATTTACATAAACTTGGAGGTGATTTCCTATCAATTAAAATAGAATTAAATTGTATTTTTAAAAAAATTGCTTCTTTAAAAACAAAACAAAACAAAACAAAAAAAACTATCCTGTCTTTGTGCACAGGGAGGAGGTCTACCTTACAATATAACTGATACTACTTGAGTCTCCTTTGCGTCCCCATGGAGCCTCGTCTAGGCCCCAATGCATATTGGCCGAATGAACCATTACTTTCATCACTTAAACATTCACTGAGTCCCTACTGGGTAGCAGGGCCTGGCAACAAAGGCACAGTCATGGCCTTCAACAAGTATATAATCTACTTGAAGAATTAAGATATAACCAGAGATAAGCCATTTGGAGCATCAGTTTTGGGGAAAGCTTTCTGTTTCCTCATCTGTATGATGGAGATAATGCTAATGTCGCCCTCATATTTAAGTGAAATGGAGCAAGCAAAGTCCCTAGCACACAGAATAACTTCAAAAAACAACTAGATACCAAGTGCATGGTAATATACAGGCACAGGCATTGGCAGAATCATGGCATCTCAAAATCACTGGGCTGGAAGGAACCTTCACAAACAACCTGAACTCATCACCCACTTGGTACTTTAGCATTTAGAGCTCTAAAAATTTAATTACCTGCTTCCAGCAGAGTTTGCAGTCTGAGCTCAGACTGAGGCTCTCAGCAAGGGTCTCCCAGTGAACTACTTTAAGGGGTCCTAGAGGAAAGAGGAGGGTTTAAGCAAAGAGAAAAACAATAGGAAATGTAGAAGGTTGAACGGACTTAAAGCACTCCAGGGGTGCAGAGCCTGGGTCTGAGCACAGGGGAGCACGAAGACAAGCTTGGAGAAACAGGTCAAGATCAGGTGAGGTCACAAAGTGACACAGTGGTGACACTGACCGGGTGAGACCTAGTAAATTTTTCCCCTAAAAAAGCAACCAAGGGCCAAAAAAAAACAAAAAAAAAACATAAAAAAAAACAAGGGCTGCTACAAAGCATACACCCAACTTACATTATAAAGTTGGAGAAGTTAACTTCTCAAATTAAAAGATCAGCATTCCAATTGCTTCACAGCATTCCCTGAGAACAACAGGCAAATACATGCTCTAGATCTACGAAAGTGAAGGTTTTGCCAGAACAAAGAGTCAATTTTCCTCCCCGTGTCCACAGGTCCTCCTGTTCTCTAAGGCACCAGCATAGCCCAAGGAAACAAGAGCCCAGAGCAGCCGGATCTTCTCTTTGTTAAATCTGAATTTCAATAAGTGAAATCTCCAAAACATTTAAGTACTGGCGGAAAGTTCTTAAAATGCTGCGTAGGTCAAACCAAACCTGTCTGCAGGCAGTCTTCATCCCAGGCCCACCAGTGTGAGAACTCTGCTGCAAGCCAGAGCCCGCAGGAGATCAAAGCAAGGACCAGGCAGGGCAGGGTGTCCTTGTACCAAAGGTTTATTCGGAAGATGTGTCTGGCGATGAGGTGCAGAATACAGGGAAGAGACTAACTGCAGGGTCTATGTCAGAGTTGATGGGGATGTAAACCAAGGCGTTGGCGGAAGGAATGGAGAGTGATTCGGAAAACACTTGAAAGGCAAAACTGACAGTGCTGATGGCCAGGAGGGGGGTCTCTAGGATACCACACGCAAACCTGACCCACCGTAAACTTTGATAATGAAGCTGAGACTTTAAGAGCAGAATGTAGCTCAGGCTTAAAACTGAGCTCTTTGACTTCCAAGAACCAGGGCAAGCTTCATGGACTTGTAACCTGTAGTCACACACAGAACCCCAGGCTCAGAAACGCCCCACACCTGGTTTAATGCTCTGCTGTCATCATCAAGATTCCTAATAACGTAAACTTTGAACTTGTGTTCTGTAAATGAGGTCAAGATTCCTAATAAACTTTGAACTTGTGTTCTGTAAATGAGGTCTGATGGCACAGTGGACCGTGCATGTGAGCAGAGGAGATCTGTTTAATACGTGTGGCCACCATTCCTTGCTGCCCTATTCATAATAGTGTTTGCAGGGCCCCATAAGCACAGAATTTCGGTGGACTCACGATGCATGGACTTCAATAAGACTCAAAGCGAGTTCAAGGTAAATGTGTTACAAATGCAGCTGAGTAAGCAGGTGGGTGGTGACAGCAACAAGAGGCCATGCTTTCTATTCAATCCAGAACTCGCTGTACATGTAGAAACAAGGCAGTGTCTTTCTAAGAAACACTAACAACCAAAGAATCCTTGCATATCCTCTCTTACTCCTGTTACTCCCCTGTATTAACCAACCACTGACGCTGAAGATGACGGCACAGAAGAAGGAAAGACAGAGCAACCCATGGTTCTTTTTCCTTTCAGTCCTTCCTTCTATAAGCCAAAGATTGATAGACTGTGCAAATGGAGACGTGAAATAAGGGTAGTCAGTTTTGTGCAGTGTTTCCTGTGTTCTGGTAGGAAGAATATACAAATGCATTTACAAACTACAAAATACTACGAAGTGTGTGACTTCAGTAATTCTGCATACGTGTTGAACACTCTTATATTTGCATTTAATACTGGCATTGCATAATATAAAGATGAACAATGAAATTCATGTTGATAGTTTTTACTTTTAATCTTCCTTCACTTAGAATGACATTAAATAGCAAATAAACACCATGATGAGTAAAGAGAGAGACTATGGGAGAAAAGGAAAAGCTTTTTATGTTAGTACCTTTAACAGCACTTTTTCCTGCTTTTTGAACAAGGGGCCACATATTTTCATCTTACACTGGGCTCCACTAATTATGTATCTGGTCCCACTGAGAACCACTGAACTCAAGAATATTATGCCCATCTAAATATGCTGCCCACGCCTGGATACGTTTTTACTGACATCATTCAAAGCAACCCCCAAAGGACCCACCTATGGATTGATGGGAGTGGTGCTGATTTTTAGTACCACACTCTTAATTATTAGATTGCTTCAGTCCTTTTCTCATCCCACTCATGTCATTGCAACAACAAATCTGCTGAAACAGTGCAACCCAATGTCTTTCGGCCAAAGATCTTTCTAGAAATAATCAGTTAAACTGAAGATTAAAGACCTTACCAGGAGCAGCATGTAATGCAGAGGTCTCTCTGCTGGACAACTCCCCCTTATAGAGTATTCCCTGGTGCTCTGGTGGTTCAGTGTTAACCAAACCCAGGCTGCGGTTCCAGAACCCGGCTGCTTCCCATCACTCAGGACACTCAGGTTTCCCCTGAGAAGTTGTTCTGCGAACCATTCAGTCTGGTGTCTAAAAATTCCTCCTTCAAATACAGTCAAGTTTTCCTTGGTCTCATTTCATTCTCCTCTTCTTTTCTGTGCCACTACTTTCCACTTCAATAAATTAATTTCCTGCCTGGAGACACATCCTGGCAAATGTGTCAGTTTGCATTGTTTAGATGAGAGACTTCTGTCATTCTTTCAAATTTCCTCTGTCCCAATAATCCTGGAGAGCCAGGCTCTCTGGAGCCTGAGTTACTTGTCTATGAATTTCCTCCCACTGTCTCCTATTAGACTGAAGGAAAAAAAAAAAAAAAAAAAAAAAATTGCAGACTGCCTGGGGTGAACTCACTCAGCTCTTATCTCTTCCAATCACATTTTTTCCCCAATTTCCCCCATCCTTTCTTCCATTCCATCTGAAGGAGCATTCTTACAGATTTCAAAGCTAACCCGTACTCTCTGCCTAATTTCCATCTATCCCTCTCCTTCTCCCCTCTTGTTTGCTGCTTTCATATCACCCTCTCTGCCTGGACCTTCCTCAAACCCACGCTGTCAGAGCACGTATCTCCTTGTTCAACTCCTTGAAAGGCTGGGCTAACGGGACAGCCTGGGGTTCATCACCTCCCATGTATTCCTCAATTTTCTGCATTCTGGATTCCACGCCTACTGTGCTGAAACTGCTCTCCCAGCTCACGAATGGCCAGACGGCTGGACCGGGGGCCGTTTCTCAGACCCGTCCTTGTAATGGGTCTGCGGCAGTGGATGGCGTGGACGGTCGACTTGTGTTGGGTGTGCTTCATTCCCTTGCCACCATCAACCTCCACCTCTCTGGGCATTCCTGCTCTATCACCTTTAATAACTTTTCTTTGGCCTGACCATGTCTAAATGTCAAGAGTTCCCTGAAGGCTGTGTACGTGCTTCTTTTTTTATTCTGCATCCTCTTCTTGGGCGAGTTCACCTACTCTCGCTCTTTAGGCAGCAGCCCTATGGAGATGGTCCATCACTCGAGGGACTAAACTCCAAACCTGAATTTCTAAATTCTTGCTTAACATCCTCATGTGAATAAAATCAACTAACAATTCTTAATAGCTTTTCACATGCCATGTACAAGTGGTTGAGGATACTGACCCTGGAGACTGTACCTATCTGCATTTAGATCCTGAGTCCAGTGACTTCCCTGGTGGCGCAGTGGTTAAGAATCCGCCTGTCAATGCAGGGGACGTGGCCTGGGAAGATCCCACATGCCGTGGAGCAGCTAAGCCTGCGAGCCACAACTACTGAGCCCACATGCCACAACTACTGAAGCCTGCGTGCCTAGAGCCCACGCTCCGCAACAAGAGAAGCCACCGCAATGAGAAGCCCGCGCACCGCAACGAAGAGTAGCCCCCACTCGACACATCTAGAGAAATCCTGCGCGCAGCAACGAAGACCCAACACAGCCAAAAATAAATAAATAAATTTATAAAATAAATAAATAGATAAATAAATAAATCCTGAGTCCAACACACACAATTGTGTGGCCTTGGGAAATTCACTTAGCCTCTCTGTGTCTCAGATTTCTCATCTTGAATAAGAACAGTACCTTTCCTCAGGGCTGATGTAAGACACTTAGAACAGTGCTTGGTACATACCAAGTGCTATGTAAGCATTAGCTATTATTATTGTTGTTGTGGTTATTCTCCTAAAAACCCAATGAGACAGGTTCTATGATTTTACATGTTTACACAATGAGAAAACGAAGGTAGGTTATTGTGGGTCATGATGGAATCTCAAACTCCAGATGATCAAATCTTAATTCACCATATTTCCCATTAAAATTTAACTTTCGCTGTGTGCCTTTCTTCAGGTTGTTCTATCCCTCCCCCCTCCCCTTGCCCCTCCTAATACCCCTCCTAACACTCAACATACTATTCCAAGAGTCATTTTTATAAAGTAATAGTTCTCAGATCCCTCCCCAACTTACACACTAAAAATATCTCATCTTAAAGCATTATGTCACTCTTTTTAAACCCTCTGAGATCTGGCTATCGTATATCTTACCTCTCTTAACAATATTGATCTTTCCATCTTATCTTTCTCTAAAACTAATCTAATTATATTCTACATTTTGCTCCAAATCCAAGCATGCTCATTCCCCGCACTGCCTCCTCAAAAATTCCTACTCATCCTTCAAGGCCCATTCAAATCCTACTGCCTCTAGTGGGATCCCACTAAACCCAATCCTTTGCTCAAGTTCATAGCCCAATGTGCTCTCTCACAGCACAATCTTCCACCACCTACCTTCAAGAGGCCCAACAAATTGATTTTTTAAACTTTAATACTTTTCACATTTCAAGAGTAATGCATGAGTGTTGTAAAATAAACATTAATATGCTATAAAAAAAAATTAGGGGCTTCCCTGGTGGCGCAGTGGTTGAGAATCTGCCTGCCAATGCAGGAGACACGGGTTCGAGCCCTGGTCTGGGAAGATCCCACATGCCGCGGAGCGACTGGGCCCGTGAGCCACAACTACTGAGCCTGCGCGTCTGGAGCCTGTGCTCCGCAACAAGAGAGGCCGCGATAGTGAGAGGCCCGCGCACCGCGATGAAGAGTGGCCCCTGCTTGCCACAACTAGAGAAAGCCCTCGCACAGAAACAAAGACCCAACACAGTCAAAAATTTACAAAAAAAAAAAAAATCCACTTAAAGAAAAGCAGTTCCTAGGATTACCTATTTCTAAAAAAAAGAAAAATTAAAGGTCCCTCAACTTCCCTGCCATCCTCATCCCATCCTCCACAAACCACCCCATTTAGCAATTTTTCTCCTACATTGACAAATATAACTTATACGTGTATGCTTGGTGGCTTTTTTTCTTAAAATACGTATCACAGACATCTGTTTAAGTCAGTATATTTTTCCCCAATTTTTTAACAAATAAATAGCTTTCTAAATCTGTTTTTTACTATGGTTATGTGTAAGGAGGGTCACCCCATTTCTGCCCCCATCTCCTGTATATGCATATTCTTAAGGATAAAGACCATGTTTTACTTGTCCTTATATCTCCAAGAGGACCTTGTACCAAGGCCAAGAATTGCTTAACAAATGTTCAGTGAAATAGTAAAAATATCCGTCATCAATCCAGTGTTCACTGTGTGCCAGGACCACAGCTGTTGATGCTTCACATATACTGCATGTAATCCTCATTACCCACCCAATTATTCCCATCTCACAGAAGACAAGATCACACAGCTCAGAAGGACAGGAGATTCTAATCTATGATACGTTCGTCTGACTCGGGAGCCCACCCCCCTCATCTCTGCGCTTACAGGTAATAGAACTGTCATAAGAATACCCTTTGCTTTTTCAACCAAAGTTGGAGAACAGAAGAGCTCCAAGTATTCTGGTGTAGGCAGGTGGGACTGAGGGTAAGAGATGGGTGTTGCTTTGGAATGGATGGTAAGTAGACGGAGGCAAGTGGTTGCAGCCATAAAGCTAATCTACCATTCAGCCGTTCAATCCACGTTTACTGAGAACCTACTAGAAGTTGAATTACTTGCCTGCCCTTCTTAAGGCTCCTCACTACACTCTCCTTCAGTAATAGCTGCCACCATTTGCTGAAAATCTATGTACCAAATCTGTCATTATTATTTCTATTAATAATTTCCAATACTGACGAAAATTCTACGGGACAAACATCAGTCCCACATCTTACAGAGAGGAAACCTGAGACCCGAAGAAGTTAAATTTCTTGCCAAGATTAGACCGTAATGAATAGCCAAGCCAAGATTCAAGTTGAGGGTCTGTAGGGCTCCAAAGTCCGAACCCTTTTTTTGTCATCCAGGATGCTGCCTTTTAATTCTGAGAGAAAAGATGAACTATGGCTTCTTTAAAATTTAAACTGTCAGGATCACATTTGGCTTCAAGTAACAGACCCAACTTCTGTGGTTGAACCAAATGGAGATTTATTTTTCTCAAAATAAATCAAGAGGTGGGCAGACCAGGTCTGGTACAGCCGTTCCAGAAGGCCATCGACTTGCCAACCTGCTTACCCCTCAAGCTTCTCGTCTTTGGTCACAAGATGGCTTCTCCGCTTAGAAAACAGCATCCCTGCTCCTGGGAGAAAGGAGAAGTACAAAGAGCGATAGCCTCACGGGCGAGCTCACAGAGGCCGTCCCCTTATAAGAGTGTGAGGGAGAGCCCCTCCCAGTTACTTGCATCTCACTGGCCAGGACTATGTCACTTAGACACCACCCAGCTGCAAGGGATTCTGGGAAATCAAACTTTTTTTTCTTTTTTAAAACTATCACGGTGAATTAAAATGGTTCAGCTATAAGGAAAAAGTGGGCAGGATGGATATGATTGGGCATCTATCTGTGTCTGCTCCACAGGGTAATGTAGAATGCAAGTCACCCTAGAGAATCAAGGTACCCTGAGAAGAAAGCAATAGAAGAACCTTAAATCTGTGTTTAAAAGCCCTCTTGGTTGTGCAAAGTCACCCACTGATGGGGGTGGAGGCTGGAAGAATGTGAAAGTTTTACAGAAGCATCCAAGCAGCTGATCCAGAGGAAAAACACCGAGACCCAGGTGACTTCACACAAACCGTCCTGGCAGACTCGCAGGTTCAATCAGCGTTTCCTCTGCGTCGTCGCTGTTTCCCTTCCTCCAACTCACTCACTTGCCAGAGTTATGTTAGATGAGAACCTACAGGCTCATTTGACTCTTCCATCATTCATACGAAAAAGTAGAGCGAGTTCAAATTCCAATTCAAGCAAAATAAAATCCTCGACCATGTGTTGTTATGAGAAGCATTATCTTTAGAAAAAGATAATGGTTGCAGGGATATTATTTATGCAACTGCAGCCACACTATCAAGTTAAGTAGACCATAGAGTTTTAGCCTGTTTTCATTTTTTTTCAAATAAAGTAAGTTCAATAAACTTTCCTCATAAAAACCTCATACAGTTCTGTGATGGCGAGATTATATTTGTGAAAAGTACTATATATGGAGAGAAGGGTGACAGAAAGCCAGCAAAAGGACTTCTGTGAGCTATATCCTAGGCTCACAGGAAATACAAGATGACATAGCCATATTCAATGATACGGTTCATAGTTACATTCATAGCATGGAAGAGGTAAAACAGTTTCAGATGGGCCCACCTACTTCTTCCCAAGAACTACCTTGCTTGCCTAAAGAATTTGGCCACTTACTTATGAATGGACTTGCCACTGAAAACAGCATCTTTAGTCTCTCTCACCAGGTAAACTTAAGTTTTCCTTTGTTAACCCACACACAACACGAGGAATCAGCACACCTGCTCCCTTGAACTTGCATCTGCTTTTTTTGGACAAATGCTTAATTTCTCTAAGTTAAAGCAGAGGTGAAAATACCTAGCCTTATTCGAGTTCAAAGGGTGTCCATAAAATCTGTGGCCAGCCGTAAAAGTTATGGTACTTGATCTTCTTCCTCCACGGTCCACATTTGAGGCATGAGCCTTTACCAGAATGACTGAGAGTCAATGCAATCTGAGTTTGTACAATTCCTTCAGTCATGGGCATTTTTAGGTGCACCTCTATACAGAAACCACTCCACGATCTTTCTATTCTGAACTCATTACATTTGCCAACAGAAACAAGGATGTGAATGTGGGCCAGTCAAAATGTGAGTCACACCAAGTTCTAGGGAGACACGCAACCAAAGTTCAATAACAAACTGAGACAACACACCCACCTGGATCACTCAGAGTCCAAACCCACATTTCAAAAATAGAAGCTCTTCAAGGAGTACAGGCTAGTAGAGGTTTCACTCAAACCCTCCTCTCCTTCAAAAACTGCCTAACAAGTGTGCAAACTTAAAACTGCTGGCAGGGCCCACTTTTCCATCTAAAATCCAGTTGTTTGGTGTTTTAGATCCTTAAAAGTGGGAAAAAGTATTGAAGGGAAAGAAACCCTCACCACTTGGCTTTTTGAAACATTATCAACCAATGCCAAACTGGCATCAATAATTACTATATTTAAAATAAAAAGAGTAAAAGAAATAGAAGAGTCTTCGTATTTTCTAGGGTGGGTTAGTTCAGTTTCGGTTTTTTAATCCATTAGCTCCATTTAATAAAGCATCGGTCTTGATGGTGGTGATATATGTGACAAAAGCTGTAGGCTTTTGGCTAGGAAAATGGTTCTGACATGCACTGCTATGAATTTGAGAAACAAAGGACATAACACACTACAGATGCAAAGAACTGCACAAGCCCAGAGTGGTTTTTGGATAGTGTCGATTTGGGGTCAGTTTGATGACTGATTTAATTGTGAAATTATCAACCTTTAGGTGAAGGGAAATGCTGGCCAGAGGACAAACACTTTGTTCCCTTTGTCCCCAAACAACACCCAGTGTCACTAACCTTAACAGCTTTGACTCTCATACTTAAACCCATCTGTTCCACCATGGTTAAAAAACAATAATAAAATCATGGCTCCCTGAAAGATTTCACAGTTGGCTGCTCAACTGGGATTTTTTTCTTCATTTGAAAACTAATATGACTTTCTAGGGAAATCTCTGGGAATAAAGAAGTCATCATTGTACACTGTCTCTTGCCTATGTTTTCGCCTTGAAGGAACGTTTCTTTAATAAAGAATCAAGACACAGACCCAAATATGAATAGATATTCATACATTTCATTCACTCATTCATTCATTGTTTTGAACAGGTAATTCAAATCAGGTCAGAAACATGTAATAAAAGACAGAATGATGAATGAGGTCCTCTTTGAGTTAAGTTGGAAAAATGTGCTATTTGGGATATACATATTTTTAAAAATGGGAGCTGAAAACCTCAAAAAGTTACTTTTAATGTAACAAATTACCAACATAATCTAAATTAACTATAAAAATACAAATATTTCATGAATATGAACAACAGGTTTTAAAAAGAAGTCAGCTAGTCAGTAACTAAGGGGAAAAAAATGACCTTGTTCTGATTTATCTCATGCTGGCACAGTGAGTGACAAAAAGACTACATAAACAGTTAATGAACTCTCTCTCACTGAACTTGTTTCCAAAAAATGTCTACAATGCCCTTGAAATTAGGCACTATTGATCTGCAACAACAGTGTGCCCTGAATTTCAAGTCAACATCTGCCCACAAAGGCCAGATTATCCTTTTTTTTAAAGTAGCTATCGTAACTATGAGAGTTGCTGGTCAAAGAATTTAACCAAAACCTGATCCTACCTTTCTCAATAACTCAAACGTCTTTCAAGTTTTGTCCTTTAAAAGCACCATGTTTTACTATACCACATCTGCCTCCTACACACAGATGGAGAAAGAGAAATATTGGTTAAAACTAAGTATGTAAAATTACTGTTACTCCACAAACTGTGAATACAATTTAAAGCTTTGATATATTCAAGTCCCTAAGCCAGGACTCGTTTCTTGGAAAGAAGTATAAATCTGAATTTGGCACATCAGGATAACATCCTAAAGATACTACTTGACTGATTTTTGCAGCTTTGTCTTTGGGTATCACAAACAGCAGCCTGAATACTCCAACAGCCAAGGCTCCAGTGAGCTAACACCAGCCCACAGGAATTCCACCTCACCTCCTGCTCTTTCCTGCTGAAAAAGTACATTGGAAAATACCATATGTTTTATGTACTTCCTACAGAACATAAACAGAAAAGACTTGGTCACCATTATTTCAGTGACATTAGGCAACTTCTGTTTCTTAGTCCAAAACACAAACCAAAATTAAAATGTTCTGGTCTTTCCAGTCAAGCATACCTTGCCTTTGCAAAAAGCCTACTTTTAATCTACCCTGTGCTAATTAAATTTTTCAAGAGCAATACAGATCCAGGTGTTTTATAAACAACAGCAAACAAAACACTTCTTTTTTTGCCCTGACACCTAAATGTCATCTGGCTAGAAAGAGGGAGAACCCCATCGACGAAGTCCTGTATCTCCACACTTCCCGACTTGGGTTTATTAGATGCAGTGATGTGGCTTCTTTCTTTCCTCCTCTCCCGGAAATGCCCTTACGTACAGGCACCTGGGATGCAGCTTTTGACTCACAAAGAAGTCCACGCCCGTTTCCTCCCGACCTGGCAAGAGAAGTATCCTCACTGCTGAAGCACTCTGGTGAAAGAAAAGGGAAACTTGACTCAGAAGTCTCAGCCCAGACACTTTCTTTCCTTCTCCAAAAGAAAAAGCCTTCAGCACTGAGAAGGGAGGGTTCTGAGTAAGCTTATGACTCCATAATTTTTTCCCCAGAAAGTTAATCATACTCGGTTAGTGACCCAGGCACACAAAATCTCTAAACAAGAAATAGAAAGGATTTGAAACAGGAAATAAACACAAAATCAGAATTCTATACTTCCACTTATCAAAATACCCTTTTGCTCCCGACAGGCAATTGCTTCCCCTAAATACCAAACTGGGGCACTAAATCAAGTTCTCCTTCTATTGCTCTCTGCACTTCTTATTGAAAGGAAGGATTTGTTTTGGTCCCACATGTTGAAAAATTCATGTTCCTCTAATTAAGAGTTTGTATGCCGCGCCTTCTGCCACATTTCCCTGTTAAAACTCGCTTCTCTAAAATAGATCCATGAAAACAACTACCAGCCCTCATCCTTCTCTCAAACAGCCACAGAAGACAGATCTGAAGATTCTCAGCAGCCTTCCTAAACCCTCCAGAACACAAAGTTGGCAACCAAAGGAATTCTCCGTTAAAATATGAGTGAAAAAGAGCTGGCGTTGAAATATGCCCCCAAGAGACCGGTTTTCCCACAAGCTCATAATTAATACACCCCATATGAATTTCTCACAACCTGACCGGACTGTATAAAATGATTTTTTATATTCCTATATAAGAATATATAAGAATAACAATGACAGACTTTCATTTAAATCAACATGGCCACAGGGGAGCCAAAAAAAAAATACAAAACTTTTGTTCTCTCTCCAAGAGCATAATTTTTGAGTCGATATTCCATAAACTTTTTGTGACATTTTAAAATAACACCCCTCCTACACACACACACACACACACACACACACACACACACAGACACACACACACACTCCACGTCTCCGACTGCGGGTCTCAAGTATTGCTAGGAGACTGGGGTGTGGAGGGTTTAAGTACCCAGACAAGATCTTACAGGTCCCATCTTGGAGGTATTCTTCACACATAAGCTAGTTGGGAGCCCCAGGAGTTAAGCCCTTACCCCACCCCCAAAAAAATGCCCGTTCCCACTGGGAGACAGGAGGGAGCTGGAAAAGGAAATCGAGCGGCGAGAAGGAGGAGCAGCTGCAACCGCACAACGGTGCCACTGCCCTCCGGTCCCAGAGAGGAGCCGAACTCCCTTACCTGCCTGAGGGAAGAGAGCCGCCTGCACGACTTGCAAAAGTTCTGGTTCACCTTCGCCCGGAGTTCAAAGCGCCGGCACTCTGGCCCCGCCACAGGCTGGCTACCCCGAGTCCTCTCCCGCCCCGCTCCCGCCTTCCCCACCCTCTCGGCCCTACACCATGTCAGGAATCCGGGCAGGCACCGAGCTGGGAGCTGACATCACTCCCAGTCCCAGGTACCTCCCCTCCCTCGCGCCCTCCCTCCTCCCCGCCGCAGGAATGAGCCAAAGAGAGTGCGCGGGGGGGGCGTCGGCGCGCCCCGCCTCGCGCTGATTGGGCCCGCGGACTGTCACTCAGAGGAGCCCACTAATTTTACACATTCCTCGCGGAGCCCGGCGAGGGCTGGAAGTGGGTGTTGCTGGAAAAAAAAATGCTGCCTTTCCTGCTCTCTCTAAGGGAAGGAGCATAATGGTATGGGGCAGATCCTTGCGGGTCCTGTTTTAAACTTCTCTTGGCGCATTTACCACCTCCCGGGTCAGAAACGAAACTAACCCACCCAAGACCCCTTTTGAAGGAAAAACAATCGCCTCTGTGTCACGGGCAAGTCCGAGTCCGGCGGCGCGTGGAGCAGAAAATGGCTAGCTTGAAGTCAGGCAAATAAAAGAAACCGCCAGCTCGCTCTGCTACCCTTTTATCTTGGGACTGCTGGGCGTTCCCTTAGAAGGGAAATTTAGAACTTCAAAAGCACCTCGGGAAGATATGGAGGAGAATCCTCTGGATCGTTAACCAGGGGAGTTATCGACCGTGTGGTTGCTTTTGCTTTTAGCGACGAAAATCACAGCACGCGAGCTTCCAGGCAAATAAAATTGAACCTCCGAAGTAAGAAAAATAACTGTTTACCTTTCTAAAGACCCTAAGTCTGCTGTTTTCATGCACAACTGAAAAGGGGGGAAAAAATCTCACAACTGAGTTCAACAAGCCACATGAGAATAATTACTGTTGAATGAAACCAATTGCACTGGCTGAGCTATCAATTAAGAATTAACTAACGTTTAACCCTGGCGTGTATCAGGCAGTGTAATACCCCTGGCTAACAGAACAGAAAGATTCTCCAGAAATGGGTCTTTCAATTTGCCTAATAACTACTCCAAGGCAGAGCTGAATGGTGAAACGTGGCCCTCTTTATATGAGATATAGATATATTATCCGTCATCTTCTGGAATTACAATGAACTAATCATTGACTTTCTGTTGGTTTTTATTGTTTGTTTTTTGATGGATGACAATATGTCATACACTTCACCATTCTGCCAAAGACTGTAGAAGGGGTGTACAGAGTCCACCACTGTGTCTCATTTAATCCCCATAACCATCCTGTAAGGTGAGCGTCATTAGCCCCATTTTAACATAAAGGAATCAAAGGCTCCGCCAGGTTACATAAGTATATTGCTCCAGAACGCCCAGAACTGCAGTTGAAACCAAAGTTCATTTGATTCCGAAGCTATTTCTTCTCTTTAGAGTAGGGATTGCCCACAGTCTACACACACTCAGACACTGTAATGCTAAAAATAATCCACAGACCCAGGCCAGTGCTCTCACAGACCAACTTCTATACTATTACCATCGTGCTGTTTGTCAAACCTACACTATTCCAAGCTCCTAACATATTTCTGAATCCATTTTTCCCCCGCACTAAGTCTTTCTGTGCACCACTTCCAAATGAATTTGCTAAAACAGTTTGGTTTTGCTATCAACATCTTCCTCTAAATCAGGCCCCCCTTTCCCTGCAATTCTTAGCTGGCCATTTAAAACTCTCCCTGATCTGGCCTCTATGTACCTTTCCCACCTTATCTCCCACTTCACTCCTGGAAAACATTCCACTACAAACTGGTCTACTTTCATCTCACCTTCTGGCCTACCTGGAATCCCCGCTCTCTTCTGTGTGTGAGAGCTCTGTGGGGTTTTTTGTTTTGTTTTTTTTTTTGAGAACTTTTAAGATCTACTCTCTTAGCAACTTTCAAAGACGTAATACAGTATTATTAACTATAGTCACCATGTTGTACATTACATCCCTGTGACTTATTTTATAACTGGAAGTTTGTTCCTTTTGACCCCCTTCTTCTGTGTGTTAAGTCCCGCCCTTCTCTCAAAGCCTAACGTCCTTGTCCTTGCTGTGCCCTACAGAGGACAGAAAAAGTGGTCCATTGTCCAGTTCTGAAACTTACTTGCTGTGTAACTTTGACCAAGTCATTAAAACATCCATCAGAAACCTAATCACCTCCTTCATAAAATGGGGCTGATAAGACTCAGATCAAAGGTTATTGTAAGCCTTATTGATATTGTACAGATGTGTAAACATATGGTTATATATGTCTAGTTATATATATTTCCTATCTTTTCAAACTCTGAAGAGGATGCTGCATGCCTAATACCTCTTTGTATTCCTTACACTCAATTCAAGGAAAACACTCAATAAAAATATAGGATGGAAAATAGATCAGCAGATCATCTCTAACCACCCTCCATTCCTTAAATGCACCCAAACCCCAAACGATCTCATAGCCAGAAACCATAACTGCTTAGCTATCTCCTCTCTCTCTCTCTCTCCCTCTCTCTCTCTCAATGCTTTGCCCACAGTCCTTCTGTCTTCCTGCCCTCCCACCATTCATGCAACAACCCTTAACCCCCTCAGGTATTTTCTGCACCAACCACTTAACCTGCCTCTTAGCCACTCATCCCTCCTTCTCCGTCAGTCAGGGAGCCACTTGTCTGTCGTGCCTGTTGCCTGCCTTGCTCTCCCAAATGCCTTCCAACAGTGGCCGGGTGGCTACCGTCATTCTTCCAGCCCCAGTCATAGGAAGCCTGCCAGGGTTCACATTCTACAACCAACAGGAGGAGATGGGGGAGGGAATGTCCCACCCCCAAAAGGATGGCAGGATAGAATAACAGGAAGTTGCCTCCCATCCCCTCTGCAGCTGGAGTGATGACAGCTGCCATCCAAGTCCAGAAAACAAAAGACTCAAGAGGAAAACTGAAAACAGGCCAAAGCTGGGGCAGTAGTGTTCAGACCAGGGGTTCCAGAGTAGGTGAGGAAGGAGCCAATGGGTCAGATTTCAGCCTCCTTCTCCCCTCTCTTCTTCCCCTTCCCCTTAATCAGAGTTACAGCTCTTATATGTTCTACATTTAGGCTTCACCGTAATGCTTCATTTTACAAACAGACCTAAAACACTTCAATGAATAGATTGAAACCAGTGGCCTCTGGGTATCTTGGGGAAGCCCCAAAGAATCAGGACATTGCAGGAAGCAAATTAGGATGCCTGAGGAGCAGGTACCCAGAGTCCACCCACTAACCTGGATCTTAGCTGATTTAATGGAAAAGTCCACTTACAACTCCTGTGGTTTCAACACTGAGTAACTCTGAAGGTCTAGATACCTATTTTCTGCCTAGGTATTCCTATGATCAGCCTGACCTGTAGTACCTATGAGTTTTGCCAGGTAATATCACTATGGGGTAGAGGTAGGGAAGAGGACAGCGTGAAAGCAGGAAAAAACCTGCAGAGAATAACAACAGTAGAACTTGAAATGGACCCTAAAGGTCATCTGATGTAACGACCTACAGTGGTCCTGACAAGTACCCGTCTAGCCCCTGCCTGAATTTATCTGGCAACAAGGGGCACAAGAGTTGGGAGAACATCCCACCACTGAAATTATTTCTCCTGGGAAACCATATCCTGCTTTTCTGACTAGTCCCCCAAAGACCTCTGTCTCGTGTCTCATTTAATCCCCACAACCATCCTGTAAGGTAAGTGTCATTAGCCCCATTTTAACATAAGGAATTAAAGGCTCAGCATGGTTACGTAAGTAAATTGCTACAGAACACCCAGAACTGGGATGGAAACCAAGGTCTCTTTGACTGCAAGCCATCTTTTCTTTATCTATCCAAAGCACTGACTGTTCACAATCTACTCTCTTTCAGCTCCGTGCTCTGGAGTAACAGAGAGCTGGCATTTTTTTGTTCCTCCCACCCCCAAGCCTGTGCAGGCGCAAGGATACATCTTTACTTTGTTTGGTTAGATGCAGATACCAGGAGAGGCTCACCCCTCTCATCAAGGTTATATCCTTTGCTGACTGGTCTTTATAGACCTCCAGCTGCAGCTCTCCAAAGCACAGTCATAATCACTCTTGACTACGTTCAAAACACTTGACCGTCTCCCCTTTACCGAGGAACAAAGCCCAAACTCCCCTCTGGCGTCCAAAGATCCTTATATCCCAGCCCTCAACGTACCTTTCTGAACTTCACGTCCACTCTGCTTCGTACTTGCACACTCCACAGATGAATGACTTTGCACCCATATTCTCTAATAATGTTTCCTCAGTTAAGGAAGATTTTTGCCCACTTCTACTAAAATCTACCTCCCAGGGTTGTTTCGATGATCTGATGTCATATGCAAGGTAACAGAGCACATTGCCTGACACATAATGAGTCATCAGTAAACATATTTTCCTTTTTCTTATGACAGAAAACAATTGTACTATTATTTTTAATATATGGCTTATGGCTCTCACTGACTGTAAGTTCCTTATGGTCCTTGAGGACAGGATGCCAATTTGTTTCATCTTTACATTCTTTATGGAATTTAGAACCACGCATTGCCCTATGGACATTCGATAAAAATTCACTGAATGAATGAATGAATGAATGCTGCCTTTTGCTTAAGACTTCTAACCTGCTGTAGGCTGTGCCTTTAGAAATTCAGGAAGAACTCCACCAGCATGATCTTAAAGGATCTGGGTGCCTCAGATTGTTCTTATCCCAGTCACATCAACAAACACAGGGCAGGTTGAACACATGGTATAAATCCTGAACCCAAATTCAAATGAAACAAGCTTAGCTTTAGAATTCCTTCTAGAGGAAATTGCTGCTTATTCTGTCTGATTCTAAGCATGGCATGGGTGATAACCCAGATACCATTTTAATATCCTTCAGCTGAATACTGAACCACTACTCAGCTATCACCACTGACATCATTTATGAACCCAGCACTCCTCCCCATTCCCTGCCTGCGCATGGAAACAGGTTAGAAATAGGCCCAATGTCTCGTTCCAAGCAGAGTCTTATTTTAATCACTCTTTCCTTGCAACCCAGGTTGCGCTGGTTATTCTCTGGTTACCTGCCAGAGAAATCCAAACAACTAGTTACATTCGACTTCCCCATTTTATTATTCTATTTATAAAAGGAAATTTTACAGCTAAAAATAGAAACTATCTCTTTTCATGGTGTTTGATTAATGTTCAATTAATGACTCAAACAAATTAAATTCCTTTAAACAATTCATTCCCTTTACAAATGCAGTTAATTCAATTTCTTAAAAGTGTGTCTGATTCCTATTCTCTGAGAGAGGTCAAGAGGATAGAGAGCCCTTTCAACACATAGCAGCAGTTCTTATTTTCCATTCCATGCAGATGGTCTGCATAGCATTCTTCCCAAGCAGGCGGAGCATTTCTGCAGGCTGTCAGGCCTCTCCTGAGGTGACAGGTCACTGCCATTTCTTCCTACCAACACGCACTGTGCACAGACCTCTTTAGAGGTCGTGCGAACATGCTCAATCAACAGCAGAGCATTACTCATAACCAGTAATTCCCACCTTGATTTTCACCTGCCACAATATTAAGTAAGGCTCACTTTTCAAATAATATATCATGGCTCACTACCATCAAAATGTATCCAGGTTGACATGGTGGTGCACCCCATTCTCTGGACCCGTGCCACCTACAACTCCCAGGCCTTCAACTGATCCATTAATTCCTACTCACTCACCTTTTCACCTGGACAATCATTAATTTACTGTTGCTTTATTCAGTCTCTCCTAATCCTTAACTAGAATTCTTCTACTTAACTAGAATTTACATTTTAAAATGGCACGTCAGACTTCACTCCAGAAACCTCTGTCTATAAGGACTAAGAGGGATAACTTTTAGCTGAAACAGATGTAAGACGAGGATGGGACAACTGGTTTAAATAAATGTTTTCATTAAAGGAACTTTCTTGCAAGTTGAAACAAGTTACTGATAAACTAATCTTTAGGCTAGAGCATCTTATCACCCAAATTCTATAAAAAATGTGTTTCTCTGCTGCTTTCCCTTGTTCTTCCAGATTCTATCTCCAGATGAGCCTTTCCACTGATGAATGCTGATTGTGTAAGATCTGAATTGCCAGATAATTGGTACTGTGGTTTGTTAAACTAGCCAAGGTTTTCTTTTTTTTTAAATTTATTTTAATTTATTTATTTTTGGCTGTGTTGGGTCTTCGTTTCTGTGTGAGGGCTTTCTCTAGTTGCGGCAAGCGGGGGCCACTCTTCATCGCGGTGCGCGGGCCTCTCACTATCGTGGCCTCTCTTGTTGTGGAGCACAGGCTCCAGACGCGCAGGCTCAGTAGTTGTGGCTCACGGGCCTAGTTGCTCCGCGGCATGTGGGATCCTCCCAGACCAGGGCTCGAACCTGTGTCCCCTGCATTAGCAGGCAGACTCTCAACCACTGCGCCACCAGGGAAGCCCCCTAGCCAAGGTATTAAGGAAGCAAAGAGAAAGTGTCACAACTATCACTTTTGTATGTCTGTCTTTTAAATGCTTTAAATCTCTTCCCTCTTGTTTTACCTTAGATAATTCCCATTTGACCCTACATTGTTTGAATTCTGAATTAGATATAATGTAATAGCCATAGAAAAACTACCTTTTACATTGCAAGATGCCATTTCTGAAAAAGATCATCACCCATTCTTGAATAAAAGGAAGTATAAGAAATAGCACCTCTTCCTTGGTAAAATTAAATAAAGCACTTCATGTATTCTGAGTTATAAGACCTAGGATCACTTTACATTTTTGAGTTTTCATCTATAAATGGGATGGCAATAATGCTAAAGAAAGAGTGCATTGGCGTGGAGCCATGAACCCTGGATGTTGCTACCCTCCTTCCGGCAGAGTCTAATATGGTTCCCTACACACAGGATGCTCAGTTAATATCCTGAGACCCCTGCCACCTTGAACAGTACAGATCGGACCATGGATGCCCTCCTGAATCTAAACAGTCCAGTATAAACTTGGCAGCAGCCTGGGGCAAACAAGCATTAAGGACACTTCAGCAGAGCTCCATACTGAATTTTCCCTAAGTGGCCCTATCAAAACCTCTCTCAAGACATTGAATGTGAGACACATAGAAAACAGACGATAGAGCAGAGCAGAAAAACGAAAAGGGGCATACAGAATGAAGGCAAGAAACACGGGTTTCTTGAAGCATGAGTAAGTAGAAGCATGAGGTATAGAAAATGTGATCAGAAGAAAGTCAGTCAAGTAAAACATAAAGCAGAAAGGGATGGATGCTGAGAGTCACATGTAAAAAAGGTGGTGAGAGAGTCACACATAGAAAAGGTAGTAATCAGAACTATGAAGCAGTAGACACCATGAGGGTAGTGGACAGTAGCTGCAGAAGTAATTAAAAATATAACAACAGTAATAAAAATGATAGTGATAATAGGACATACCAACTTCTGCGTGCCTCGTTCTATTTTAAATGCTTTACATATATTAACTTCAACCCTGTGAGGCCTGTTTCCATTTCACAGATGTGGAAACTAAGCCACAGAGAGTTTAAGTAACTTACCCAAGGTCACATGGTAGAAAGTAGCATGACTCAACCCACTTTGGCCTCAGAGTCTGTGCTGAGAGAAAAGCTGAGTTACAAGAATGATAGACACGTAGAGTTCCGGTTAAATCCTCAACCACGTGCAGACTTGGTGGTCCAGTGATTCCCTGCATTTCCTTCATTCCCCGGGTACTCACACTAAATCTCCATCACCTGAAGTAACCTGAACACTCTTTTAACTCCTTACCACTTGAAAGAGCCTAACTAATACCGTGATTTCAAGTGAGGTAATAAATGAGAGAGCATTTTACCTGCCCTGAAATAAATGGGACAAAGTGAAGTGTTTTTATTCTGAAAGAGGTAAAAGTTCTGAAGACGTGGTCTGCTGGTCAAGGTTGTCTCTAAATCAAGTTCCTTTCATACATCACTTTGGGCCAGCCTCTGTTTGTCTTGGTGGTATATTTTGCCACACACTGGGGGAATTTCAGAATGTATTTGTTTTCAACGTGTAATTATCATTACATATCAATTAAATATAATTATATTAATTACATGACCCTGTTCTACCTCATTCCTTCTCTAAGCAACTAGAATGAAGAGCCTATGATTATGGGGACAATGAATAAAAGCCAAAGGAAAAGGAGCTTGAATATTGTTTTATGTTTCTACCACCTCTCACAGCAGCAGCCAGATCTTTTAGGGTCTTAAAGGAGTTTAGATTTATTCTAATTATAATGAGAATAAAGTCAGGACATATCTTACTACCATATTCTTGTTTCACTAAAAACAAAACCTTCTCTCAGTCAACTCCAATTTGCTTTTATTGAATACCTTTGTGAGAGTGACCACTGGTCCAAGGACAGGTGCTGCTTTCTTGTAGGATTCATTTACAAGAGTCTAAACTTTGCTATCAAAAGGGCAATCAGGGAGGGAGGGAGATGCAAGAGGGAAGAGATATGGGAACATATGTATATGTATAACTGATTCACTTTGTTGTAAAGCAGAAACTAACACACCATTGTAAAGCAATTATACTCCAATAAAGATGTTAAAAAAAAAAGAGGAAAAAAAAAGGGCAATCAGTGGGTATTAATGAATCAGTGATTCCAGCATAATGTTAAGAAGAAAAGTGTTGGAGCCTAGATTCAACCCTGCCTTAGGAAAGGTTGTATTACCAAAAATTAAAATCTGTTGAAATACTTCAGAAGATTAAGAACTTTATGTCTTGTACCAAAGATTATTTCCATATGATATTATTGTTTGAAAAATTATTAGTGTTGGGCATTTTACTTTAATCCATTCAAACCACTGGCTTTCAGAAGGTAATAAATATGTCAAAGAAAATATTTCCCCCTTCCCAGATGCCACTCAAAATCCCCTGACTTTCTTTACCTCCTAATGAGGATTAAATTTATAAGGGTCAGCTTTATTTGTCTTGTCCTATTTTAGACATCAGGGTTGTGTTCAGTTGCCTTCTAAAGCTTTATTTATTTATAGAATAAAAGAGTCACATGTGTGGAAATAATAACACTTTTGTCAGAAAGTCAGGCAGCAACACGGAAGCTCCAGGGGTCCATATGCCACTCTTGGGGGAGCATACTTCCTCAGGCGCAGGGAAGAGAGAGGGAGGGGGAGAAAGAAATTTCATGCCCTGCATCAGAGACCCTAAGCCCATAAGTAAGCAAATTATTAAATAAGCCGCACTGTTCACCCCAGCAGCGTTTCTCAGCTCTGAGATGTCCCTGTCCCCTCCCCGCCCCACTGTCCCTCCCCAACACACACACACACACTCTCCTCTCCCCCTAACTAATGGCTCATTGGCCATACATAGAAAACAAACCATTCTTGTGATCCTGGGACTCAACCCAGGCAAGACATTTAATGTGAAACTTTGAACACCTTTCTTGGTCACCCCTTCATGTTCTCTGAGAGCTTAGTCCTAGAATCTGATTTAATCTTCTCAGCAAACCTAGAAGTAAGTGCAATTATGATCACTGCTTTCCAGACAGGGAAACTGAAGTCTAGAATCAGAACCGGCTTCGCGGGTGGGAAATAATGTTCCATGGCACTTAGAGGGACGCTGCACTTGGTTTAATGCTCCATTGTTGCCGTCTTGAAATACTTAATAATTTTTTAACGACGGGCCCTACATTTTCATTTTGCACTGGGCGCCACAAATTATGTAGTTTATCCGGCCTAGAAAGGTTATGTAACTTTCCTAAGGCCCCTGTATTAGTTTGCTAGGGCTGCCATAACAAAGTTTCTGGGTGCCTTGGGCAGCAGAAATTTATTTTCTCACAATTTTGGAGACTAGAAGTCTGAGATCAAGGTATTGGCAGGATTGGTTTCTTCTGAAGCCTCTCTTTTTGCCTTGTAGATGGCTGTCTTCTGTGTCTTCACATAGTCTTTGGGATTAGGGCCCACCCTAACGATCTCATTTTAACTTAATTACCTCTTTAAAGATCCTATCTCCAAATTCCCTCACATTCTGAGGTATGGTTAGGACTTTGGCACATGAACTGGGGAGGGAGCACACAATTCAGCCCATAACAGTCCCATAACAACCAGTAAGTAGAAGAACCACTAAGATTTGTTTCATTCACTCTGCTCTATTTGTCTTCACAAATACCTGTATAAATATTTATACTTGTATAAATATATTAAGAGTGGCTTTTCTCACTACCAATAGGAAAAGCGGAGGCACAGAAAGATCAGTGCTTGCTATGGTGAAACAACATGGCAGTACAGGAACTATATTAGTATAATGATAGCACTGGGTCCAAACCTCAGCCCTCCTGGCACTGAATCTACTGCTGGGCCCGTACTGCCTTTTACAACCTGCACACACAGACACCACTGCCAGAAAAGACTGTCCCTCTCTACAATTATAGGTTCTTGGATGGTCTGCCTTTGGTAGATTTCAGAATAGCCCAGTTGACTCCGATTCTAGCCAGGGAAAAAAAAAATCATTACTCTTCGGCTCACAAGTTATACAAAGGCACCTCTGTGGAGTGCATCCAGCACGCCGGGGTGTAGCCTCTTTATCTCATTCTTTTGCTGGCTCCAAGCTGTAAGCAGCGAGCAGTGAGAGGTGAGTTTGTTGAGATAACCAGGGAGTAAGGTAACCCATTTAAATGATAAAACAGGTTAGCCATTTCCAGTTTGGACATGGATAGTGTTTTAACGTGAACAGATCTGGAGTCTGGACGGGAGACCTGGGAGAATTATAATACAGAGTGGCAAGGAGGGGAGACAGCAGATTTCTTCTTTCTAAGAAAAGGGTTCTTTGGTGACGGATGGGCAGGGAAAGCCTTTGTTGTGCTTTGCTTCGCAGGTACAGTGGGGGGTCGGGGCACGGGGGCGGGTGGTGGTGGCAGGTCAGAGACAGAGTATACTCTGGCCTTAGATACTAACATTGGACAAGTTACTTTACCTCTTCAGACCTCAGTTTCTTCCCTGCAACGTGATCCTTTAAAGTTCCATTCTATGTCTCAAATTCAGTAACTCTTGTTGGGGGTGTAATGACTGTTCTTTGTACAAATGAGAGCATGACATATAATTTTTTATTAAATTCAGTTTCCAGTTATTAAAATATGAAAAAATTCATGCATCAGTGGGGAAACCAGACAACATCTTAACCAACTGATGAACTTTATATGCCTCCAGATATGATGCTCTGAGAAGGACGCAACACCACTTAGGTAACATTCTGGCCTAAAATGCATAATCTGAATCTAACCATGAGGAAACATCAAACAAACACAAACTGAGGACATGATGTAAAAGAATTGGCCTTCTCTTAAAAAATGTCAGTGGCATGAAAACAAAGAAAATTGAGAAAGCTGTCCAGATGAACAAATAAGACAAGTAATGTCTGATCCTGGACTAGATCCTTCCTGGAAAAGAATTTCTATAAAGGACAGTTGACAAGATAAGAATATGGGTAGTAGATTAAAGTAATGTGTCAATGTTAAGTTTCCTAAATTTTTTAACCATACTGTTATAAAGAAACAGTTCTGAAAGAGAACATTTTTGTTCTTAGGGTATATACATTCAAATATTATAGAGTAAAAAAAAATATGTGCAGACTTTCAAATGGTTCAGAAAATATATAAAGAGAAATTAAGAAAGCAAATGGTGGTAAAATGTTAAATATTGGTGATTCTGGGTAAAGGATATATGGGCATTACGCATTCTAGCAAATTTTCTATAAGTTTGAAATTATTTTAAAATGAAACCTGTTTAAAAAAGGTAATACGTTCTCATTGCATAAAATTTTCTGAAGAAGAAAAATCACTTACAATCCCTCTACCCAGAGGTAACTGTTAACCTTTTGTGTATACTGGATTTCTATTGAAGAAATTCACTGGTGACAGCTGGGCAGGGTAAGTGTTTGTAGTGCTCACAAGAACAAGGGAGGGGGGAGGGTGGCAGATCAGGACCAGTAATTGGTTTGTTGGGGCCTGTGATCTGGTCTGGCCAAGCGTTTCCCAAGACGAAGTCCTCTGGGAGTTTCTTGGAAAGATTTTTTCCTCTGTTGTTTTCTTCTTTTGCACATTGTATCATGGGAAGATGTTCGAAGTAGCCATCTCGGGATCGTAAGGCGAAAGCCAAGAAAATATAAGATAAGGTGACTCAAAACACATCAATGAGCTTAACTAACCACCCTAGCTTCAGATATTTCATCACATGAGGTAATAAATGTCCTTATTCTTTTATTTTATTATTATTTTTTCTCAATATAGTTTAATTTTAACACTTTTACATGATTTCATAAATGACAGCTATTTCTATTTATAGTTTATTACAAATCCATGGAACACTCTGGAATGTATGGAATCAGAGAGCAAGATCAAGAAAAATGGCTGAACAGCAAAAATTAGGAGTAAGTAGAATTTTAACTTGTAATTTTAAATGTCCTTATTCTTTAAGCCAATATTATTTAGGTATACTATTGAAGACAAAAACCTCCCAACTGTTAAACCTCTACTATTAAATAAGACTATGCAACCATTTGCTTTGCTCCTTTTTCAATCACCTGTAGCAAAAGCTCTTCCAAATGAAAAGAAGTCATGGGACCAAATCTGAATTTTGGGTGTGTGGCAAGTTCACCAGCCAGAAGCTAAAGGGAACACAGGCAGATTGAGACAGGCAGTGTGGGCTTCATGCCCAGAAAGAAAGAAAAAGGGAGGTCCAGCCCTACTCTCTGGTGCAGAGTGGCCCTGAGTATTAGAAAAAATTACTGGACTTTAGACTTGCTTTGGCTTCCTGAAGGGGATTCAATGTGGGGAGTAGACAGTGGAGGAAGCAGAAAAGTTTGTAGTCCCTGGAGTAGCTCAGTAACTGTGCCTCACTGACAGGCTGGGTGAAGAGCAGGCCATTGGCCATTCCAAGACTATGTCAATGACCTTTGCATCAGCGTGGCTCCTGGAAGTAGTGATCAGTGGTGGAGATGATGCCAGAGAGCGGCAACATGGCAGGTGGTATGTGAAAGCTTCAGCACTGGTGGAAACTGTACTTGACACAACAAATGTTAATTCCTTGATTCATTACTAAACATTTATTGAGCACTTGCTATCTTGTAAGTAATCTACTAGATGCTAAATGCACAGGGCTTAACATGGCATTGTTCCTGCTCTTACAGAGCTTACAATCCAGTTTTGAGGGGCTGTGTGTCACATGAAAAGGATGCAGGTATTGTAGCCAGACAGGTCTAGATTCAAATCCTGACTCTACCATTTACCATGGGACCGTAAACAAGCTACTTATCCTCTCTGTGCCTCAATTACTCCCTGTATAAAAATGAGGGTAACAACAATACCTGACTTGTGAAGTAATTGTGAGGATTAAATAATAAAATGTATATGAAGTGCTTAATATAGTACACGGAGCATAGGAACCATTCAGTAAACAACATAACTGCTATTATTACTGCTATTTTTTTTTATATATGTTTACCTACTTTTCTTTTTTTTTTAATTTATTTTTTTTGGCTGTGTTGGGTCTTCGTTTCTGTGCGAGGGCTTTCTCTAGTTGCGGCGAGCGGGGGCCACTCTTCATCGTGGTGCGCGGGCCTCTCACTGTCGCGGCCTCTCTTGCTGCGGAGCACAGGCTCCAGACGCGCAGGCTCAGTAGCTGTGGCTCACGGGCCTAGTTGCTCCACGGCATGTGGGATCTTCCCAGACCAGGGCTCGAACCCGTGTCCCCTGCATTGGCAGGCAGATTCTCAACCACTGCGCCACCAGGGAAGCCCATTACTGCTATTTTTATATTATTATATGTGTTGTTATATTATTAGTTACAATAATTGTTACTGTTGTTATTCATATTATCATTATTTATATTTGTGCTTTTGTACTAAAGAGGATGGAATTTTGCTGAAATTAATCTGCCCTAAAACGGAATGCAGCCTTTTCTGCCAAATCTCTGAAGGAGATTTGGGTTGGGTTCATGCTCTCATAAAGCTGTAGTCAGAGGGCACTCACTACTCTCTTTTCCTCAACACCTTTCACAGAAGCACATGAAAGCTTGAGTATCAGAGGCCATGAAGGTATCAGGAGCCACATGACTATTCTCCCCTCCAATCAGCCATAATCTCTCCTGGAGAGATTACCTCAATCTGAGAGGTAAGAATGCACCTTTCCAAATGTGAAGAAAACATCACTCACTTTTGGAAGGGATTTGTATCATTAAAAGTCCCCAAAAGCCAGAGGACTTTCAGAAAAGACTTTTCTCTTTCCCCCTAGTGCCTCACAGACCATATCTCAAGGAAGAAATTATGAAAATGAGAAACAAATCATTTCTGTATCCACACATAAGAACATTAACTGTGCAGTTCGGTCAGAATATCACATTTGGTATTGTTTTGAAAAGACCTGGATCTCATCAAGTACAATCAGTAGGACATTTAGCCTTGGATGGGACTGCTTATTAGTCGAATGCTCTTCATTCAGTAAACTCACATGTCACAGTAGACGCTACTTCTTGTTCTTATTCTGGAAAGCAAAACAACCGCACGAACAACACAGGCATTTGGTAAAGCAGTAGTTCAATCACTAAAAGAACTCCCTTAACTCATGCACACCTAGCTTCATCCTCTACCTAGGCCCAACTTCCACTCAAGTACACTTAATTATGTACTTGATAACAGACCCATTAAAACTTTTATTTGCTGCCATTTAACTTCAAGATAGCAGCTACCCACAAATTAAACTTAAGATTTCTCTGGATTCACTTACTAAAGAGAATAAAAATCACTCAACTTATTTTCTAAATCATATACATAACACGGTTAAAAAAAAATCAAACTGAACTTTGAAAAGTAATGATCTCATCCACCCCTGCCCCCGCCTCCTCAGTTCCCCTCCTCAGATCTGAATCTAAGAGGCTTGAACAATAAGAATATACATAGGACTGTAGACTGGGTTACTTCAGATGTTACTGAGCAACCAGACTGTTTCTCTCTCTCTCTCTCTGTGGTATCTACTGGCCTTGACCTAATGGTCTCAAGCCCAAACTCGATCGTACATTTCTCTTGTGGTTGTAAGATGACCTAAAGAATTTCAAGCATCAAACCCGCACACAGTAAAGAAAAAAAGAAAAGAAAAGAAAAAAAAGATCTTTTCTTCTTACCTTCTCTTTTTAAGATGAAACTTTTGCCCAGAAACATTCCTTCCCCTCCCCCACCCCCCAGTAGATAAACCTTTAAATCTCATTGGTCAAAATTGAATCACATGTTTACATCTAAACCAATCACTGGCGAGCCCATCAGGGGCCACTATGATTGCCTTAGGCCAATTAGGATGTGATCCAGAGTCACACAGGGCAAGAGTGGATACCTGAACAGTAAGAAGAGGAAGTGGGGAATGGTGACTGGATAGGCTCTGCTAGATTATTCTGCACCTTGCCCTATTAAGCAAAATCACTTGCAGATTAGTCAATATTAATAAAATCAGTCAGTTACAAATTAAGAGAAATAAAGAAAAAAACCATCCTCCTAAGCAGTCAAATTGAAACAAAAACCATGTGTCACTTGGTTAGTAACTATTCTGTGACATTGAATATTGAGTCTCCTAAAAACCATGTAGAAGAAGAAATTCAAAAACTGAAATTAAAAAAAATAAACCTAAATATTAAAACTTAAATGGTTTCACACTTCATGAAGTTATGCCAAAATTGAAGCTAATCATCTAGGTAACTAACAGGCCTCCCTCACACACACCATCCCCTATTGCAAACTAATTGTCCTGTGGACTATTTCTACCTTTCCCCAGTTCTGCTTGGCCATAGACCTGGGGACCCTTAATTTGAAGATACTGTCTCATTCAGTCTCAAACCAAGGTGAGCAGTAGAACCTTAGGCTAAATTTCACCAGCCAATGAATTTCATTTTGCTTCCTTGTGACCCAGTAAGTACTGGACATCTTACTACATTTGTTCAGTCTGCTCTCTCCTCTCTAGCCTAGCATAGTTATAGGGTCTATATGAATGACTTTAGTCAGCATAACTGGGAAACCCACTTGCCATACATGGAACATGTTTTCCTCTTTTCCTTTTAATCCTTTATTTGGTACAAGCCTCCCAGAGATCCAGCCCTTTTCCTCCCTCATGATTTCCTACCCCTTTTAAACTTTGACTCTCTCACCCACGATATAGCTTATTCCTCTTCAGCCTTTCAACATTCAGAGCAAAGTAATCATTCTCAGGAAATTTTTCTTAGTGCTAGTATCCCCATGTTCAAATGGACGTATTTTCTGATATTACACATATAGATAATGTGGTGTGTATGAAGTCCCCGTTTAGCCCCTGCTCTTGTGGAAGTTACATTTCAATGGGAAGAGACAGATAAACAATAAACCTAATAAATGAATAAATTCTATATTATGTTAGAAGTCATGGCAAAAGATAGAACAGAGAAGAGCAACTGGGAGGGATGGAGTGGGGATGGGAGGACTGCAATTTTAAACAAGACTGTCATAGGTCTCATAGGTCATAGGTCTCATTAAGAGGAGGACATTTTAAAAAATTGAGGTATAATTCATATAGCATAAAATTCACCATTTTAAAGTGTACAATTCAGTGGTTTCTGGTGTATTCACAAGGTTATGCAACCATCACCACTATCAAATTCCAAAATATTTGTTCAACGTAGAAAAGTCGTGTACTCATTAGTAGTCATTCCCCACCCCCAGCCATTCATCTACCTTGTCTCTATGGATTTGCCTATTCTGGACATTTCATATAAATGGAACCGTACAGTAGGTGACATTTTGCTTCTGGCTTCTCCCACTTAGCATAATTTTTTAAGGGTCATCCATGTGGTAACATGTATCAGTTCTTCCTTTGTTTTTGTGGTTGAATAATACTCCATTGTATGGATATACCACGTTTTGTTTATCTGTTCATCAGTTGATGGATATTTGAGTTGTTTCCACTTTTTAGCTGTTCTCAAATGCTGCTATGAACATTCATATACAGGTTTTTGTGTGGACGTATGTTTTCAGTTCTTTTGGATATAACCTAGAAGTGAAATTACTAGGTCATATGGTTAACTCTATGTTAACTTTTGGGGGAACCATTTTCCTAAGTGGCTGTATCATTTTACATTACCATCAGTGATACGTCAGGGTTCCAATTTCTCCACATCCTCACCAAAAACTTATTATCTGTCTTTTTGATTATAGCCAAGAAGATGACATTTGAGCTAAGATTTGAAGGCACTGTAGGAGTTAGCCATTCGGATATTCAGGGGAAGAGACTGCCGGGCAGAGAGGCCAGCCAGGGCAAAACCCGGGAGGTGAGTGTGCCTGATGTGCTCCAGGAATAGCGAGATGGACAGTGAAACTGGAGTGGTGTGATCAAGTGGGCAAGGAGAACAGGGTGAGTTGAGGGAGCTAATGGAAGGCCAAACACAGGTCATTGAAGGCCATCATAAGGACTTGGGCTTTTACTCTGAAAAAAAATGGGAAGTCATTGAAGGGCTTTGAAGCAGAGGGGTGATGTGATTTGACCTACATTATAACCATATCACTCTGACTGCTGAATTATATGTGGGCAAGGGTAGATCTGGGACACTCAAGGAGACAATTGGTGGATGTTTGCAATAATGGTGGCTTGCAGGGTAGTTGGTATCAGGGAGGTGGTGAGAAGTGGTTGAATTCTGTATATGTTTTAAGGTAGAGTCAACAAGATGTTCTGCCAGAGTGTGAGCAAAACATGAAAAAGAAAGGAGTCAAAATTTGTGTTTTTTTCATTTTTACTTCAGGATATAGTATATCAGGAAGTATATTCAAATTCATTTCTTCCCTATTAGATCAGACTCCAAATTCTTAATTAGGTAATCTCACATGTTTAAAAATATTGTCTATGATAATAATAATTAATAATAATAATAATAACACCCTACAACCTAGTAAACATCAGGGGCTTCCCTGGTGGCTCAATGGCTAAGAATCTGCCTGCCAACGCAGGGGACACAGGTTCGAGCCCTGATCCGGGAAGATCCCACATGCCACGGAACAACTAAGCCCATGTGCCACAACTGCTGAGCCTGTGTTCTAGAGCCCACAAGCCACAACTACTGAGCCCGCGTGCCACAACTACTGAAGCCTGTGCGCCTAGAGCCTGTGCTCCGCAACAAGAGAAGCCACCGCAATGAGAAGCCCGCGCACTGCAACAAAGAGTAGCCCCCGCTCGCTGCAACTAGAGAAAGCCTGCGTGCGGCAACAAAGACCCAACGCAGACAAAAAAAACAAAACAAAACAAAAAAAATCAGCCCTTTAATCCAACTATCTCATGGGGCAGATATTATTTTCCTCAACTTATACATGTGTAAACAAAGATGTGGTTAATAACTGACAGCTTCCCTAATTTTTGGCCCCCTTTTTAACTTAGGACCAACCTGAGAAAGTCAAACATGCACCCCTAACCATTATAGGACGCCCCGCTTCTGGTCAGCCCACCTGCATCTTCCTCAGGCCAACAGCCTTCAGTTAGGGCGGGGGTCCCCAACCCCCAGGCCACGGACCGGTACCAGTCCATGGCCTGTTAGGAACCGGGCCGCACAGCAAGAGGTGAGTGGCGGCCGAGCTAGCGAAGCTTCATCTGTATTTACAGCTGCTCCTTATCGCTCGCATTACCACCTGCGCTCCGCCTCCTGTCAGATCAGCTGAGGCATTAGATTCTCAAGGGGGAAGAACCCTGCTGTGAACTGCGCATGCGAGGGATCTAGGTTGTGCGCTCCTTGTGAGAATCTAATGCCTGATGATCTGAGGGGGAGCTGAGGCGGTGATGCTAGCGCTGGGGAGCGGCTGCAAATACAGATTATCATTAGCAGAGAGGTCTGACCGCACAGAGACCATAATAAATCAATTGTACGCAAACTCGTATCAAAACCCTATCAGTGAGTGGCAAGTGAAAACAAGCTCAGGGCTCCCACTGATTCTGCATTACGGTGAGTTGTATAATTATTTCATTATATATTACAATGTAATAATAATAGAAATAAAGTGCATGATAAATGTAACGTGCTTGAGTCATCCCGAAACCATCCCCCACCTGCCGGTCCATGGAAAAATTGTCTTCCATGAAACCGGTCCCTGGTGCCAAAAAGGTTGGGGACTGCTGAGTTAGGGCACACCTGAAGCCTTCGTCTTTTTCCAATATAAACTTTCCCACTCCTCTGCCTTCCTGAGTCTCTGTTGAAACACACGTGTTGGTGGTTGACTCCCTTGCTTTCTTTAGGAAGCTCTGAGTAAATAGCCTTTGTTTGCCCTCATTTGGTTAGTCTTCATTGCCACAGGTATCTTCAGTCAAGTTTCCCTGAAGTGGACCTTGAAATGAAGACCTGAGTTTAGGTTTATTGGAGAATACTCTCAAGATCATCACATTTCAAGGGGATGGTGGGAACAGGACTGGAGAGAGGGAGAAATCGAACTGCTGTACGGTTACACTAGAGACCTTAACCGATCCTATGGGGAGCTCTGAGTCTGGGATGGCCCTTCGGAAATGTATCCTGGCCTGGATCAGTCACTGGATGCAAGAAAGGAGAGGAACCTTAGGTGAAGCAGGTCTCTTTGACCAAAGGTAATTGCAAGGGAAGATCCTAGCTGTGAGCTCTCAGCAGCCAGCGCTCTGGGCAGCTGGGGAACAGTGCTTGGATCCCGTTTTGGGTGCGGCTGTGAGGGTGTGGGAAAGGTGGAGATTGGCATACAGTTGACAGCAGGTCATGACTGTAACTCAACCTTGAATCCAAGTTTAAAGCTTTTTTCACTACAGCATAGCTGTCTTCACTCAAAAAAACATGACAAGTGGAGATTCTGTGACCACTCATTTTCTTTCCTCCTAGCCCCAAATCAAGACCGTGTTGTAAAGTGATTCCAACATTTTTTTGTAAGTGATCTTGAGCATAGCAGTTGGCTCAGTTGAATATAGCATTTTAAAGATCTGAAATAAAACACCAACCAAAGCAGTGAACTGAATTACCACACGTAGACATTTATATCATCTTAATATCATGGTACTTTACAAAGTGTTTCCCTCTCTCAGTAGAGAACATTGTGACATCCTGCTTTCCAGCTTGAGATGCTGACAAATTGAAAATAAATTGATGTGAAATAGCACCATTTCCACTTTAAGGATATTCATCCCCCGGGGAAAATGATTCCCTCTTAGTGAAAATCCTAATAAAGTGTATCTTGGAAGTTAGTAAAATATTAATTTATTCTTCAAAATAATCTAGTTCCCCTACCTTACTTCATCACTTGTGTCATATGATTCTTGCAAGACTTTTAGCTTTATTTGAGCTACTTAAACTCAATGCTTCTATTTTTGGTTTTACAAATAAATCAGCTGATACTGTATCCAGCAATGATAATTTACCTAAAGGTTATAAAAAACATACGCCAAGTTCTGTCTACAAATTGGCCTGAATAGTCTTTTTATCTGTAAACAAGTCTGTGACTTTTTTTAATCTGTCAGCATATTCTCTCACTATCACAAGACCTTTTAAATACATTACGCATTGTTCCCAGAGCTTTTGGCTTTTTTCCTTTCCAGTGTGTCCTGGAAATTCCCTCCCCCATCCCCCGATTCCCCCTGCCTGCCCCCAAAAGTTACTAGCCTCTTGTTTAACCTTGTATGGGATCTCAGCCAAACTGTAATTCCAGGTAACTTTTGCCCATGACATACCATGGTAGTTCTTAAACTTTGAGCCCCACGAAATGCTAGGGGAAATGATTAAAATAGAAAATATTAGAGATTCACCCTAGATCTAAAGATTCAGAATTTCTGAAGGTGATGCTCAGACAAATGTATAATTAAAAGTCTCTTTGTGGAATCCTGGTAAATATCACAGCTTGAGAGTCACTCACAAGCAAATTTCACATTTCTGGCTACCGATGTAGCTTGCTGGCTGTAGACTATCAGGATTAAAGTGGCATTTGGAGTCTATTCTTTTCTAAGCTTGGTGAATAATAGCAGTTTATGGTAGTGGAAACAATAGGCTGGCTTTTCCCAGCAATAATCCATTTGTATGATAAGACCTATCAGAATGGAAAACATTATAAATGCAGAGAACAGGGGCTGATCTGAGAAAATTTTCTGTAGAAGAATTGGAAGGGCCTGGTGATTCCTGGAATGTTAAAACAAAAAGATAGTAAAGGACCTGACGGTTACTTCAAGGGTGTGAGAGGATGTGGGGACACTGGGAAAATGGCTATGATGAAAATTTTTGAACAAATATTGAATGTAACACTAAATGAGGTGCTAGGGAGGCCACAAAGATAAGAGCACCTAATTTAATTTACTTCAACAGGTATTTACTGAGTAACTACTGTGTGCACAGCATTGTCATAAGGTGTACCATGGCATGGTTCCCAAATTTGGCATCTGTATTAGATTCAGCTGGAGAGATTTTTAAAAATAAAGTTCCGGGCCCCGTATTAGCGCTGCTGAATCTAAATATCTGGGGGCAGGGTTGGAAATCTCTATTGTACAAAGCTCTCCAAGTGATTCTGATGCATCCAGTCGATGGACCAGAATGACCGTGAAATGAACAAGGTCGAGTGTTTGTTTTAAAGGAATGTACAAACTATACTGTTGGTGGGAATGTAAATTGGTGCTGCCACTGTGGAAAACAGTGTGGCGGTTTCTCAAAAAACTAAAAACAGGGCTTCCCTGGTGGCGCAGTGGTTGAGAATCTGCCTGCTAATGCAGGGGACACGAGTTCGAGCCCTGGTCTGGGAAGATCCCACATGCTGCGGAGCAGCTGGGCCTGTGAGCCACAATTACTGAACCTGCGTGTCTGGAGCCTGTGCTCCGCAACAAGAGAGGCCGCGATAGTGAGAGGCCCGCGCACAGCGATGAAGAGTGGCTCCCACTTGCCACAACTAGAGAAAGCCCTCGCACAGAAACGAAGACCCAACATAGCCATAAATTAAAAATAAATAAATAAATAAATAAATAAATAAATAAATAAAAATTAAAAAAAAAAAAAAAACTAAAAACAGAACTACCGTATGACCCAGAAATTCCACTCCTGGGTATGTACCCCCCAAAAACACTAATTCAAAGAGATACATGCACCCCAATGTTCATAGCAGCATTATTTACAATTGCCAAGATACGGAAGCAACCTAAGTGTCCATCAATAGATGAATGGATAAAGAAGATGTGGTATATGTATACAATGGAATACTACTCAGCCATAAAAAATGAAATTTTGGCATTTGCAGCAACATGGATGGACTTGGAGGGCATTATGCTAAGTGAATAAGTCAGACAGAGAAAGACAAATCAGTATTTGTATGATATTACTTATATGTAGAATATTAAAAATACAACAGGGGGCTTCCCTGGTGGCGCAGTGGTTGAGAATCTGCCTGCCAATGCAGGGGACACGGGTTCGAGCCCTGGTCTGGGAAGATCCCACATGCCGTGGAGCAACTAGGCCCGTGAGCCCCAACTACTGAGCCTGCGCGTCTGCAGCCTGTGCTCCCAACAAGAGAGGCTGCAATAGTGAGAGGCCTGCGCACTGTGATGAAGAGTGGCCCCCGCTTGCCGCAACTAGAGAAAGCCCTCGCACAGAAATGAAGACCCAACACAGCCAAAAAAAAAAGTAAAAAAAAATACAACAAACTTGTAAATATAGCAAAAAAGAAGCAGACTCAGGTATAGAAAACAAAGTAGTGGTTACGAGTGTGTGGGGGAGGGCACTATGGGGGTGGGAAAGTGGGAGGCACAAACTACTGGGTGTAAGATAGGCTCAGGGATGTATTATACAACACAGGGAATATAGCCAATGTTTTGTAGTAACTGTAAATGGAAAGCAACCTTTAAAAATTGTATACATTTTTTTTTTGGCCACGCCACGCAGGTTGTGGGATCTCAGTTCCTCGACCAGGGATCAAACCCCTGCCCCCTGCAGTGGAAGAGCGGAGCCCTAATCACTGTACTGCCAGGGAATTCCCAAATTTTTTTTTAATTAAAGAAAAAAGGAACATACAAACTGGTTTGTTGAGCAATTTGCTCAACCAAGTTTCTTGATTCTGCCTCTGTCCATGGCTCAAATTTTACTCATGCTGTTATTTTCTCTGAAATGCCTTTTCCTCAATCTCTTCCATGAAAAGAGTATCTATCCTTCAAGACCTATTCAATGTGAGGAGAACTGAACTGCATTCCACACCTCCATTTGTCAGCATCCTTCCAACCCCACATCCATCACGCAAGCAAATATCATAAAATCCACCCTTACAATATCTACCTCTCCCATCATCTCCTTTTTATCCCCATTCCCACCTCTTTAGCTCACCTGAACCACTGAATGGCCGTTTAACTGATCTCTCACAAACTATCTGCCCACCTACTCCAGTTCATTCTTCATGGTTCTACTAATCTTGCACAGTTCAATTATAACTATTTTTCATATTGCAAATAATGTTCACTATTTCCCCATTACCTACAAAGCTAGGGATAAAAATGTTCCAGTCTGGTTTTCAAAACTACTGTATCAATTAGACTTCCTTTTTAAATACGCAACAGAACCAACTCTGGCTACCTTAAGCAGAAAAAGACATGGGCTAGTTCACAAAATTGAAGTTCCCATCATTTTCCTTTGTTGTATGATTGTTCTCAAAATTTTTATTCTTCGAGAATGTCTGATTCAGCATATCCCCAACTCTTGCTAATAGGAAGACAGGGAACATTCCTTCTTCTTGTTAATAGGAAGACAGGAACAGAGAACAATAGGAAGACTGAAAAGCCACCTGTAACTATGCCCACTGAGAAAAGAAAGTTCTTTCAAAGCAAAATCAGGGTGCTGTTACCAAAAGGAGAAATGAATGGTAGGGAGCAAGACCAAAGAACGTCCACTACATTCAAAATATGGACCCAATTTGGGCTTCCTTGGTGGCACAGTGGTTGGGAATCCGCCTGCCAATGCAGGGGACACGGGTTCGAGCCCTGGTCCGGGAAGATTCCACATGCTGCGGAGCAACTGGGCCCGTGTGCCACAACTGCTGAGCCTGCGCTCTAGAGCCTGCGAGCCACAACTGCTGAGCCCACGTGCCACAACTACTGAAGCCCGCGTGCCTAGAGCCCGTGCTCCACAACAAGAGAAGCCACCGCAAGAGAAGCCCGTGCACCGCAACGGAGAGTAGCCCCCGCTCGCTGCAACTAGAGAAAGCCTGCGCCCAGCAACGAAGACCCAACACAGCCAAAAAATAAATAAATAAACTTATAAAAAAAAAATATATGGACCCAATTTGACTGAAGTAAAAATGGGGAGGAATTCTGTGCTTTCTTTTCTGAGACATCAGAGGTCAAAATGGGGGAAATAACCACCCATGAAAGCTAATGCCTGATAGTCTCAGTGTCCTGGGGGGTGGGGGAGAAGAGAGGCTAGTGGTTTGAAGGAAATGTTTCTAAAAATGCATGCAAAGATTCAAGATGTCATTGTGAGTCATGAGGATAAAGATAAATTGTTTTCATTTTTTCTGTTATCAACCAATTTCCACATAACTACAATGTCCTTTGCAAAACACCGTATAGTGTTTTTTAAAAAATAAGTTTACCACTGTAATATAAGAACAGCCAGAATTTTATTAGGAAGAAAGTCAGTAGGGTAACAGTATCTTTAGGAGGGTAACAAGTCTTCCACTTCCAAATTCAAGAAAGGGGCAATAATCTCCCGCAGTTCCCACATTCTGCGGCACCCAAGCATTGCAGGGAGCACCTTTCCAAAGATAAACGTAGCATCAAAAAATAGTATGTAACATGAAAGTCCAGTGAAGGTGAGGACATAAACATGATGAAAATCCTCAGTGCACATTTCCTAGAAGGAAAGAAAAACATCTTAACAGAATGTGTTAAGAACATTCTGAAGGATATAGAGAACAAACTAGTGGTTACCAGTGGGGAGAGGGAAGGGGGAAAGGGCAAGATAGGGATAGAGATTAAGAGACACAAACTATTATGTATAAAATGAATAAGCAACAAGGATATATTGTATAGTACAGGGAAATATAGCCATTATTTTGTAATAAATTTTAATGCAGTATAATCTATAAAAGTATTGAATCACTATATTGTACACCTGAAACTAATATAATATTATATATCAGCTATACATCAATTGATAGATAAGTAAACAAACAAATAAATAAAAGAACGTTCCAAAGAAAACCACACTGATGTGACTCTTGGTTCCTCCACCCATGTAGCTCTATAAATTCAAGTAAGTAACTGAATTTCTCTTAAACTCTGTTGACATCTGCAAAAGAAGGAACTTGGAGTAGATGCACCTAAGTCCATCCTAGGGCTAGCACTGGAATTCTAAGATTCTAAAGCCATGCAACAATGAATCCCTGGGTTACTGTGGGGCTCTTTCCTTTGAAATGCTCTTCTCACACTCTAGTAGTTATTGCCATCTCTACCTCACTTGTGAGGTATAGGATGCCATTTTGGGGGGAAATAAAGGCACAGGCAGTTAGATTTTCCTCAGGGTACAAAATACCATGTGACAAGTGGAATTCAGCTCTCTCTATCAGGGTACAAAATACCATGTGACAAGTGGAATTCAGCTCTCTCTATCAACAGTTTTATCCCAGCACCAGACATGCCCTTTTTGTATTTTATTTATTTGCTTTGAAGTCCTTGCATTATTATTTTCTAATTATAAATGCAATACATGATTGGGGTAGAAGATCTGGAAAATCCAGAAGAACACAAAGAACAAAAGAAATGTCACAGATAATCCAGTTGCTTGGATATAATTACCTTCTATAATAGATTTCAGAAGAGCAAGTCTAGAGCACAGTTAAAGCTAGCTATGGATCTATTTTGTGACCCAACTCAGTGGATTCCATGAACCTGAGCCAAGTTTCTTGGCATTATTGCCACTGGCTATCTCTTGGCAGTTACACAAATCATTGCTTCTACTTCACACATTTATTAAAGAGCCAATGTTCTTAAAATACTCTATTATGAAGAGGCTTTGATGGCTGCTAAGGTGAAGCAGAGATGTCCTGTCCTCAGGGAGCACTAAATCCAGATTTGTTCTTTCTTATGAAAAGAAAAATGACTCACTACCAAAACATATCTAGTAAATAAATACTATATTCCTAAATTCCAAAATTAATCATCTTCAGAAATACTAAGCTGGAACATTCTCAAAGAAACACATTTTAACATTAATTTAAAAAAAAATTTTTTTATTTGGCTGTGCCAGGTCTTAGTTGTGGCATGTGGGATCTAGTTCCCTGACCAGGGATCAAACCCAGGCCCCCTGCATTGGGAGTACAGAGTCTTAGCCACTGGACCACCAGGGAAGTCCTAACATTAATTTTTTAAAGAGAAAAATAGCTTTTTTCTAAATTACATATAACTTGGAAAACAGAGAAATAAAAAAACTATAATCCCATCACTTTAATATAATCAGCTAAGTTTTCTTTTTTCTTTCTTACCTTTCCTCCTTTCATTTATTCATTCTTTCTATTTTATTTTAATTTTTTGTTTTTTCTTTTATTTTGTTTTCCTTTGGTTTGTTTTTCTTTTGGTTTAGAATGTATCCTTCTAGTTTTCCCTTTCCTTCAATGAACACTCCAGGTATGGATGGATTCAGATCTATTTCTTGATACTACTGAATCACTTGATTTTTATTTACAAGTCTATATAACTTAAAGTTAAAATTTTGTTTTCTATTATTCAGCAAATAAAAGAACATGTATAATATTTATTTTAAAAGGCTCAGACATTTTTCTTTGGAAAACATCATAGCTACTAAATCAAAATAAGTTTTTTCATGATATCACCTGTATAAAAACCAAAGGTTAGTGTCATTAATAGTATTATTCATTTTGAATTTATCTTCTGTAAAGAATAAAAACATTCTTTTGACTTTTGAATACTATTTATTTATTTATTTTTCAAAACTTGCCATGCATAACAACATTGTAAATCAACTATACTTCAATTTAAAAAAAAAAACTTGCCATGCATAAAACCTTTAATCTTTTTTCCAAAATGTTCACATTATTTGTGGTCAATACATAGGGGAAGACTATAAGGGAACTGAGGGATTGGGGATAATACCAGAAAGAGGCCACCCTCTGAAGCTAAAAACAGCAAAATTGATACAGAATGATTGACTTAGTCTGTAAGATAAACCTCCTCAAAAAAGATAATGTAGAAATATGCTTAAATGGAACCAGAGTGTTACCAGTTCTCTGACAAGAGACTGGACAAGGTCTCAGGCAGTCTTAACTAGGATGTAATGATGTGATGAAAGATGGCCAACTCAACTGGATTAACTGCCCATATAACACAATTAAGTGATCATCAAAACGCATTCACTTATTTACTTATTTGTCTGTTTGTTTTTGAGATATAATTCACATGCCATAATATTTACCCTTTAAAGTGTACAATTCAGTGGCTTTTAGTTTAGTCACAAGGTTGTACAACCATCACCACTATCTAATTCCAGGAAATTTTCATCAAAATTCCCCAAAAGAACAGTTACTCCCAATTTCCCACAATCCGTAGGCCTGGCAAACACTAACCTATTTTCTATCTACCTGGATTTTCCTATTTTGAATACTTCATATGAATAGAATCATATAACATGTGGCTTTTTGGGTCTGACTTATTTCACTTAGTGTAATGTTTTCAAGGGTCATTCATGTTGCAGCATGTATAGGTAACTTTATTCTTTTTTGTGGCTGAATAATATACTCCATTGTGTGGATATACCACATTTTGCTCACCTATTTAATCAGTTTAACCTATTACAATCCCACTAGTAATGTCTGAGGATTCTGATTTCTCCACATCCTCTCCAATGCTTGTCATTGTCTGTCTTTTTAATTACAGTTATCTTAGTGGTATAAAGTGATATCTTATGATTTATGATTTCTTTTTTTTTGGCCGTGCCGCGCTGCTTGCGGGATCTTAGTTCCTTGACCAGGGATCTAACCCAGGCCCTGGCAGTGAAAGCACCAAGTCCTAACCACTGGACCACCAGGGAAGTCCCAATATCTCATGATTTTGATTTGCATTTCCCCAATGACCAATAATGTTTTCATTGTGCTTTTTCACTGAAAATCTTTTCATGTGCTTTTTGGCCATTTGTGTATCTTCTGTAAAGAAATGTCTATTCAAGTTTTTTGCTCATATTAAAAATTAGGCTGTTTGTCCTTTTGTTGTTGAGTTCTAAGAGTTCTTTATAGAGTCTGGATACTAAATCCTTAATTTCCAGAATTCTGAAAAAGTTGATTCTGACAATTTTTTCCAGCTCTCTCATTGATTTTATGGAGGAGGAGATTTTCTGGGGTCTTTACTCCACCACTGACATTACTCTTCACTTATTAATTTAATTAATAAATTAATTAATTTAATATTTGTTGAGCATGATGAACATATTTTATATTTCATATCCCCCAGTGATCCAGATCTTGCCTTCAAGTAGCCCATGGAGTATTAAGAGAAGACTACAATGGAAATAATTTAGTTGCAATAATATGCCGTGGGTACTTTGTCAGGATTATGTGTCAGGTACAGTGTGTACACTCAAAAGAGAGAGCCGAAGACTCTGCTTGGGTTGGTGGTTGGGGATTAAAGGATCAAAAAAGCTTTTTTAAGAGATAAGATGGTTTTTATACCATTTTCATTACATTTTTATAAAATTGATTTAACTCAGTATCTGTGCACGTATATGTTTGCGTGTGAAAACATAGCCAGATTCTACTTAACTTTCACATCTTCTCTAATGAGAGAATAAAGCAAAATAAAAAGCTAAAAAAAAAAGCTTTCTTAGAGGAGAGTACTACTCAGGGCATATATGATAGTGTGACATCTCCAGAAAGAGATCCAAAGAGTCCGAATTTGACAGTCTGTACGTCTTCAATATCATACAAGGAAGAGGCATCCTGTCTAGTAAACAAAGGTTTTTCAAATCAGCTTAGTAGGTACATTCTTTCAGTGGAGGTGGCTGTATCATAACTTGCAGACACCATCCTTTAAGATTTATGTATATATAGTTATCTAAAACAATAAGAAAGAAATAACTATTATTATATATCTAATGCAATAGGTATATGTCTTGGGAATTCCCTGGAAGTCCAGTGGTTAGGACTTGGTGCTTTCACTGCCAGGTCCCGGGTTCGATCCCTGGTTGGGGAACTAAGATCCCACAAGCCGTGCAATGTGGTCAATAAATAAATAAATAAGTAAGTAAAAGAAAATACTGATTGAGAATTTAAAAAATAAGAAGAAAAATACTATGGCTTAATAAACAAATAGACTTTTAAAGAACAATAATAAATATTTATTTTAAAAAAAGATAAATTCTTAGTCAACCCTTGAGGAAATTCAATCTTGCTATAGTCCATTCATTTTGGGGACTCTGTCAGCCCCCAGAGGTCCCTATCTCTAACTTACCACATTGTAATGCAGGGAGGAGAGTTCTGCCCTAAGGGGGGTGGTGAAGCCTGAGGAAGCAGGGGCTCCCTTTCTTCCATGCCCATTTCTTCAGGACTCTGGGAGTCTGTTTTCCCTTCTTGCATTTGGTACATCCCCAACTTTGTATTCAGCAGAGTTATGTCCTTGCAAAAGTTCTGGGGAAAAAAGAGCAATCATTAAAGAAAAATGATTCTAGATGTCTGCCCTTCTCATTGGAGATGATGCAGAGTGCCTTTCCTCTGGAACACTTCAGGGGCCCACATTGCAATCACATATGAATCATGTGAGGAGGTCACTGGCAGGTGCGTACTCACCTAAGAAACTTACACATTCACAGAGTGAGGTAGCACCATGGTAAAAATTAAACGAAACCCACCTGCTAATTCTTAACTACTGGATTATTCAGATAGAAAGATAATTATCCTTTTATTGAATTCATCTATTCAATTTGTTCATCTATGCAAAACATATTTATTGACTGATTCCTACCAGGCACTATTTTAGGATACAGCAGGTAACAAAATAGACAAAGAATGGGCATTCTATTGCGCATGTGTTTTTTAACAAAATGGGCAAAGAATTACATGTGCGTTTACAGGGGTTGGGTGACAAGCAATAAGCAACTAAACACATATATACATTAGATATTATAGACTACATGCTAAAGAGAAAGTAAATAATGTGATGACACAGTAGCTGAGGTTTGGTGGTGGGAACATCTACTCTATCTAGATAGGTGGGATGATTAGGCACCTCTGAACAAGTGACAGGTTGATTCATTCATTCACTGTTTCATTCAGCCATTCACATTTACCTCCATATATAAAATCTTGTGGGAGGAGTTCCAAGATGGAGTCATTTTTCTGGCTAGGGGAGATTAGGGGAGGTCTGGGAGATGAGAGGACATTTGAGCTGAGCCTTGAAGAGTGGGTAATATGTAGACATGGGGGATAAGCTCCAGATAGAGGAACTGTAGAAGCAGCCCAGGGGTATGAGAGCTTGGAAGTACACCACACCTGTGAGATCTTCTGTCGGCCCAAAGTAGAACGTCAGGAGGGGAGAAGAGGTGAAAAGGCTACAAAGAGACCTGTATGTGGCACACTCTCAACTTCTAGAGAAAGAATTACCTCTCTATGTAGATTTAAGTCATTTTATTTTATCATTATTTGAACTTGTGTAACCGTGAAATCTTACCTCTATTTCTGCAACAAGTTTTTCCTTTAATTCATGAGCTTCATTACAAGCATCTTCCTGAAAAGACACCCACAATTTTGGGTAAAATAGAAGTTATATTTTTTGGTTTACACAATAAAAGCTTACTCATCCTGATACCTCTTAGTTGTAAACAGGCTTCATGGAAACTTACTTTTATTCAGTAAAATCCTTCCTCTTAGAACAAATTCATGGTGCAATCATGATAAATTGCAGGAGGTATCACCAAAAGATTAATAAATTATTTTCAATCCTTTAAAATATAAATTTACACAATAGCAGCTTATTATAAATCATCTTTTTCTCTATCCATTACTCTCTTATTATAAATCATCTTTTTCTCTATCCATTACTCTCTCCTTGCTCCTTTAACTTCTACCAGGACACTAGTTGGAGAAACATAGTATGTTTCTGAGAAAAAAAGAAAACTATATTTCTTCTAAATATTTTTAATTTATAATATATAAATGTAAGTCTTCATTATGTTAGTTTGAATACCTGGGCCTTATGGTTTAGCAGAAGAGCTGTCCGCAAAAAGTGTCCGGTTCCTCCTTTCTTCCCATGTTTCCTTTAAGTTGTCAGTTAGAGAGAACAGGTGGTTTAGGTTGGTTTCTATCAGTAAGATCAAGACATAGGCTGAAAGCAAACCACCCTCTTCTAAGATGTGAATGCCAACTGTACATATGTCCTGAGTAAATAATGCTTTGAAAGGTTTTTAATTAATCATTCCATAATTGACTTGCAGGATATGTTGAAAAGCAAAGCCAGAGCAGAAAAAAAGAGTGTTCTGGGATTCAAGAAAGATGGGTTCTGGAGGTGCCACTTCTAGAAATTGATTCTTAAATAAGTACTTGCAAAAGCAAGAAAAGATATGGATTTCTGAGGCATAGTTTGTGATGGTAAACATTGATTATAAAGTCCCAAATAGCTAACAAAATAAATTTAATAAACCCCCAAATCAAATCCTACATCACATAAACAGTGAAAAAGTAAAATGACACCTAGTGGCCTAGCAAGTTGTTGAAGAAAAAAATGCTAAGTGAAAAAAAGCAAGTTGCAAAACAATGTATATAATATAATCCCATTAAAATAATAATAATATGATAATATATGTATAGAAAAATTTAGAAGAATATAAATATACTAAAATGTTCACTTTATTTTTGAGGGAGTGGGATTATTTTTCTTTTTTATATGAACTAGTTCTATAATGTTTTAATTATTAAAATAAGCATGCATTACTTTTGCTAGAAGAAAAACTATTTTTTAATGGGGGAGCAAGGGTAAGACTGGTTCTTTTCATGTGGAAATATGAACAAGTCACTTCATGTTTTTGAGTTACGCTTTTCTCTTCTGAAAATAAGGGCGTAGACTAAATAATAGTAAGTTCCCGTCTAGGTCTAAAATTCTGTCTCTTCCATTGAATTTTGGATTCCATTCACTAAAATTTGAGATTTCTTTGAAGAACTGTTTTTCTTCCTTAGTTATAAAGACATTTTATCATTACCTGGACAAATTTGTTTTCCGTTTCGCCTAATTGCTTTTTAATTTCCATGATCTTCTCCTTTAAAACTAAAGGATATAGAACAAAAGTTGTAATGAATGATGTGTGGAATTAAAACAGAACAAATGACGATTTTTAGAAGAATGCTCATTCATGATCAAATAGTTTGAGATTTAATAGAAGCTACTTTTTTTGCATACTGTTCTGGGTGTTGATCTCCAAAATCAACATTAAATCAAAACAACAAGACATCATTGGCCACGTCCTATGTAAGTGGCCACTGAGCTAGGCATTGTGCTTGTTGTGAATGTTTACCCTCAAACTGCTTATAGAGGATGTATAATCGACACCCTTTTTTTTTTTTTAACAAGTTCATTCATCACCAGCCCCAGAGTTGTGTGATTTAATTATTTAGAAAGGAGCTGTGAGATACTAATCACGTTTTACATGGTGCCCTAGCTTATTTACATAGTAAATATCTTGACACAATACTTATCAAAGATAATTGTACCAAAGATAACTGAGATAGGAGTCAGTCTCAGGATGAAAGTTATATTCATATGGAGATTTCAGAAAGCTTCGTGGACTTGGGGGCTCAATATCAGGCAACACCCAAAGGCCACTTCGAAGTCCTTTCCTCAGCTTAAAGGTCTCTTAAATTTGTTTCTGGTGTGTGTGTGTGTGTGTGTGTGTGTGTTTGTGCGTGTTTAAATACTTTCACCAATCTTCCCCTCCTCTCTCTTTCATGCCTTTCTGAGTCATTCTATTTACTCATGGAAAATAAATGAGTCAATACCTGTGATATTACTTTATTATTATTATTAACTTACTTCTCCTTTAATTTTCCCACTCTTTGTTTGCCATTCCTATATTTATTTCTAACAGTCTTCACTTTTCCCTCCACCAGAGTAAACCTAGAGCCATTCCTACTCACTTTGCTTCTGTAACAATTATATTTAACATTTCTTACTTATTATATTACTGTATTTGTTTTTACGCAGCCTTTCCCATCAGCCTTTAGTCTTAGGACAGAACTTGTGTCAGTTTTTTAAAGTCGGGACTTCCCTGGTGGTCCAGTGTTTAAGAATCTGCCTTCCAATGCAGGGCATGCGGGTTTGATCCCTGGTCAGGGAACTAAGATCCTGTATGCCGCAGAGCAACTAAGCCCGCACGCCACAACTAGAGAGCCTGCGTGCAACAACTAAGACCCGACGCAGCCAAAAATAAATAAATAAATATTTTTTAAAAAATGAAAACAGTTTAAAAAAATTTTTTTTAAGTCACAGTTATTGAGGTATAATTTACATAGAGTAAAACTCACCTTTTAAAAGTGCACAGTGCTATGAATTTTGACATATGCCCACTGTCACTGGCATGTAATCACCACTACAACAAGATGTGGAATATTTCCATCACACCCAAAATTTCCTTGTGTCCCTCTGTCAATCTCCTCCTCCCTTTCCCCACTGGACTCCAGTGACCACTAATCTATTTTTCATTCCTATGGTTCTGCCTTTTTCAGAATGGTACAGAAGTGGAATCATGAGTCTAATCTTCCAAGTCTAGCTTCTTTCACTTAGCATAATGCATTTGAGATTCATTTATGTTGTTGGATGATTAAGAAATACGTTCCTTTTTATCGCTGAGTAGCATTCCATCATGTAGCATATACCACAGTTTATCCACTTACCAGTTGATGAATATTTGGGCTGTTTCTAGTTTTCAAGTCTGTGCCCGTTTTTTTAGAGTGTATACAAAGCTGTATATTTCCAGGATAGAGAATCTCCATACATAGTTGTGATGCCTTCCCTTTTCATATTTCTTTTGCATTTGCAAAATATGTCTGTTTATATTTATTTATTTATTTATATTTTTTAATTTAATTTTTTATTTTATATTGGAGTACAATTGGTTTACAATGTTGTGTTAGTTTCAGGTGTACAGCAAAGTGATTCAGTTATACATATACATATATCCATTCTTTTTCAGATTCTTTTCCCTTTTCGTATTATCCAAGCCTTGTTGGTTTGTTTTTTAACCTCACCTTCATTTGTCTCTGTGCTCTTCTATCTTACTCTCTTCATTCTTTTTTTTTTAAAATTATTTATTTATTTATTTATGGCTGTGTTGGGTCTTCGTTTCTGTGCGAGGGCTTTCTCTAGCTGCGGCAAGCGGGGGCCACTCTTCATGGCGGTGCGCGGGCCTCTCACTGTCGTGGCCTCTCTTGTTGCGGAGCATAGGCTTCAGATGCGTAGGCTCAGTAGTTGTGGCTCACGGGCCCATTTGCTCCGCGGCATGTGGGATCTTCCCAGACCAGGGCGCGAACCCGTGTTCCCTGCATTGGCAGGCAGATTCTCAACCACTGCGCCACCAGGGAAGCCCTCTTCATTCTTTTGATATCCATCCCTCCCCATCCCTTCCTCCTGCTGAAATCTACATTCCTGTAATACTGCTGACTTTTGGAGGACATTTTTTAAAGCAGAATATTTCTTGGCCCTTGTCCTCTTCCCTTTCTTCATCGTTTGCAATTTCCAAAGCCCTAGATAGTGGGAAAACTCTTGACTTTTCAACTAGCACAAAATGAGGTTGCTACGTCAAAATGTTGCACTAAATCTTAGTTAAAAGTAGTTTTTTTTCCTCAGTGAAAAATCTGTGCTTATCTGTAAATGGCTTTTAATATGGGAGGGGTCTAAATAAATATTACCTTCCAACAATAAAAGAGGCATTTTTCTCCTTTACTTCTTTCAAAATCCACTTAATTTAAATTTGGCTTGAACTAAAGCAGAGGCTGGCAATAAAAAGAGGTAGTTAGACACAGACTTTTTCCATTTTTATAGGCTTTTCTTCAAATGCCTGAAGTTTATTAGAGAAGAAAAACTACGAGCCAGGGCTCTGAAGTCTAATTCTTATCCAAAGTTGATCACTACTTTTCTAACATTCTATGACTCTTTTAAAAAGGGAAAATTAAACCTTTCTCAGAAAAGAGTCTCTAAGAAATGCAAGGACACAAAACAACAGGAAAACTTTGGAGACTGTGAAAACTAACACAAGAACTCTTCATGAAGGCATCAAAGACAAACACAAATATATCTCTTACATTCTAAGGATGCAGTTCTTCACAAATATGTATTTCCTGCATGTTTTCTCTGCACTGTTAGGTGCTGGGATACAAATATTAAGAGAAGTTTTCCCTTAAGGAACTCATCATTATCTTAAATGGCACCGAGATATAAACCTGCCAAATTTGACTGAGTTTCTAGGTAGAACAAAAAAATCTAGACTTTTAGTGTTGTTAGAGAATAGAAGTGGTGGTTCCCAGATGAAATGTGCTCAGAACTGACCACCAGAGAGCTCTCCTCCTTGTGACAGAAGATGGGTTTTAATTCTTGTTATGACCTGTTAAACAATAAATGGGGTGGGAAGAGGTGGTAGAGTCCCCACAACCTCCCAAATTTTCTTCCAGGCCTCCAGCTTACCTCTATGTTTGCCCCCTGATCAGAGTCAAGGTCCTGGTGTGACTTCAGCTTTTCAATTTGGTCCTCCAGGGACATCAGCTCACTTAATAAGCTGCAAACAGACCAAGAGATGGACTAAGTCCTGTGGCTTAAGAAAAATCCCCAATGGATCATCTTTTTTGATCTTGAAAGATCATTTTTGACCTTTCAAAAATGAAATCCTACTCCTATATAAGAGGACTCTTGGGTAGTAATTGTGTTGGAATGGGAAGTCATAAATGCAATTCAAGAAAGTAAAAAACATTCTAAGTAATCTAGATAATAGTAAAGAAGTGTAGTCCTAACTGGATATAGGAGCAGAAATGTAAAATGACTAAAATGGAAGCTTAGTTAAATTTCTAGGGAAAAAAAACCCACAGAAAATCTTTGGGACCTAGGACTAGGCAAAGAGTTCTTAGTCTTGACACCAAGGGCGCTACCCATAAGAGGGAACATTGATAAACTGGACCTCATCAAAATTTAAAACTTTTGCTTGGCCAAAGACTCTCTTAAATGGATTTACATGTCACATATCCAGCAAAGGTCTTATATCTAGAATATATGAAGATCTCTCAAAATTCAACATTAAAAAAAACCTTGCAATTAGAAAATGAACAAAAGACATCACAGACTTTTCACCAAGAAGATATGTAGATGGCAAATAAACACATGAAATGATGTTCAACACTATTAGTTATTAGAGAAATGCAAATTTAAACTATGAGATATCACTGTAAACTTACCAGAATGGCTAAGGTGAAAAATAGTGATAACACTAAATGTTAGTAAGGATGTGGAGAAATTGGATCACTCATACATTGGTGGTGGGAACATAAAATGGTATAGCCACTCTGAAAAATAATTTGGCAGTTCCTGTCAAAACTAAAAACAAATTTACCATATTACCCAGCAATTTCACTCTTGGGCAATTATCCCAGAGAAATGAAGACCTGTTTTCACACAGGAAGCTGTACATGAATGTTCAAAATAGCTATATTCATAATAGCCAAAAACTAGACAGAATATATATATGAACCATGCCATGGAATACTACTCAGTGATGGAAAGGAAGGGACTGTTGATACATGTGACAATCTGGATGAACCTCAAGGAAATTATGCTGACTGTAAAAAACAGTCTCAAAAAGCTACATAACTGCATGATTGGATTTATGTAACATTCATGAAATAACATAATTATAAACACATGGAACAGATTTGTCTTGCCAGGGGTTAGGGATGGGTGGGAGAGAATGAGTGTGACTATAAAGGGGTAACACAAAGGAGTCTTGTGCAATGACACAGGTTAGAATCTTGATTGTGCCTCCTTGTGACAGAAGAGGCTACACTTGTGATAAAATTGCATAGAACTATGCACACACACACACACAAATGAGTGCACTTGTAACTAGTGAAGTCTGAATAAGCTCGGTCGATAATACCAATATCAATTTCTTGGTTTTGATGGCATATTAGAGTTAGGCAAGATGTTACCATTTGGAAGGCTGAGAAAAGGGTGCATGGGACTATCCTGTATATTTCTTTGAAAACTCCTGTGAATCTATAATTATTTCAAAATAAAAATTATAACAAGAGAATATTATTAATATTTTTAGGCCAATACATTTGACAATTTAGATGAAATGTGCAAATTCCTTGAAAGATACAATCTACCACTAAAATATACTCAAGAGCTAGATAGCCTGAGTAGCACTATAACCCTATATATCAGTAAAGAAATTAAATTTGTAGTTAAAAATCTTACCACAATAAGATCTCCAGGCAATATGGCTTCACTGGTGAATCCAACCAAACATTTAAGAAAGAAATTATGCCAGTTTTACACAAACTCATCCAGAAAATAGAAAGTGTGTGAAAACATCCCAATTTTTTCTATGAGGCAAGCATTACTCTGATACTAACACTAGGACATTACAAGAAAGAAAGACACAGGTCAATATCTCTCATTAACATACATGTAAAAGTTCCATTTTGGTAAGCTGAATCCAACAACATATAAAAAGGATAATATATTATGACCAAGGAGGATTTATTCTGGGAATTCAAGGCTGGTTCAGCATTCAAAAATCAATCACTATAATTCACCATATCAAGAGACTTATAAACAAACAAAAAACATGATCATTCATAGATGCGGCAAAAGCTATTGAAAAAATTCAGTATCATTTCTGATTTTAAAAACAACTCAGTAAACTAGGAATAGAAGAAACTTTCTCAATCTGAGAAAGGGCATCTTTAAAAACAAACAGACAAAAACCCAGATAATATCACACTTAATTCTTTTCGTGTAAGATTGAGAACAAAGTAAGTAGGTCTGCTATCTGCTGTCACCCCTCCTATTCAACATCGTATTAGAAGTTCTAGCCAATATAATAAGGCAAAAAAAAGAAGTAAAAAGAATACAGATTGGAAAGGAAGATAGAAAGCTCTCTCTATTTGCAGATGACATAATTATCTATGTGGAAAATCCCAAATAACCTATAAAAACTACTGGAACTAATAAATGAGTTTAGCAAGGTCACAACACAAAGTCAGTATACAAAAGTCAACTGTATTTCTATATATTAGCTATTAACAATAAGAAATTGAAAATTTTTAAGTACCATTTATAATAAAACCAAAAACATGAAATACTTAGGTGTAAATCTAACAAAATGTGAAATATCTGTACACCGAACACTATACAACTCTGATGGAAGGAATCAAAGAAGACCTAAATAGACAGAAATACTGTGTTCATGAATCAGAAGAGTTGATATTGCTAAACTGTTAATTCTTCCCAAATTTATCTATAGATTAATGGTAGTTCCAACCAAAATCACAGCAAAATTGACAGGCTGATTGTAAAATCTACATGGAAAAGCAGAAAAAAAAGTTAGAATAGCCAAAACAATTTTGAAAAATTAGAACAAAAATCAAGGACCTACTATATAGCACAGGGAAATCTGCTCAATATTCTGTAATAACTTAAATGGGAAAAGAATTTGAAAAAGAATAGATACATGTGTATGTATAACTAAATCACTTTGCTGTACACCTAAAACTGACACAACATTATTAATCAACTATACTCGAATATAAAATAAATTTTTTTTTAATTTTTAAAAAAAGAAAAGAAAAAGAAAAAAATTATCAGATAATAAAAATTAGTATTTGACTTAGAAAAAAAACAGAACAAAATTGGATAACGCTCACTACCTAATTTGAAGGCTTAATATAAAGCTACAGTAATCAAGGTAGTGTGGTATTACTGAAAGTATAAACATATAGATTATTGGAACAGAATATAGAATCCAGAAACAGATTCACACATATATGACCCACTGGTTTTCAACAATGATGTAAGGTTATTCCATAGGAAAAGTAAAACTCTTTTCAATAAATGTTGCTGTAACAACTGGATATGCATATGCCAAAAAAAAAAAAAAAAGAAAAAAGAAAGGGATCTTGGGATATACACATGCAAAAAAAAAAAAAAAAGGAACTTTGATCTCTACCTGGTATGGACTGCATGTTTGTGCCTCCTCAAAATTTATATTTTGAAACCCCAGTGGCCCAATGGGATGGTATTGGGAGGTGGAATCTTAAGGAGGGAGGTAGGTTTAGATTTAGCCATGAGGGTGGAGCCCCCATAATGGGATTAATATCCTTATAAGAAGAGGAAGACTAGAACTCTCTCTCCCCACTGCAGGAGAAAACAGCAAGATAGTAGACATCATGCAAAATATCATAGTCATTTTCAAACAGTTTGTCAGTTTTTTACAAGTATAAACATACACCTATTCGGACTTCCCTGGTGATCCAGTGGGTAAGACTCTGCACTCCCAATGCAGGGGGCCTGGGTTCGATCCCTAGTTGGGGAACTAGATCCCACATGCATGCCGCAACTAAGAGTTCACGTGCTGCAGCTTAGAAGGCTGCACATAGCAACCAAAATATCACGAGTGCGCAACTGAGACCCAGCGCAGCCAAAACAAACCAACAAACAAAAACAAAAAACAAAAAAAACCCATACACTTATTATAGGACCCAGCATTCCAACTTCTGATTATTTACCCAAGGAAAATAAAAATGTGTGTTCACACAAAAAACTACATGTGAATGTTTACAGTGTCTCTATTCATGATTGCTAAAAAAATCTAAATGTGCCTCAATTAGTGAATGGATAAACTGTGGTATATTTATATAATAGAATAAAAGATATAATTTTAGTGTATGTGAATTTTACACTAGTTTCAAAAATGGAAAGAAATTTTAATGTGCAGAATTTGAATTAATAAAAACACAGAATCTTTTAAAATCCAAATATTATTCATGCTCTGGAAGAAAACAAAAGGCCATTTTGAATAGGATAGTCAGGATAAGGCTGATGTAAAGAGATGTTTAGCTGTAAGGTATGGTGATGTTTAACTGAATGTAAAGAAGATATTTAACTGAAAGGTAAAGAAACATCTAGAAGAGTAGCCCTGTATTAGGAAAGAGTTTTGAATGTGGCAGGATGGTTCAGAAGGCCAGAGGAATTTATTTCTAAAAATAGCTTCCATTTATTAATTGTTTATTTTGTACCAGGCTCTGTATTAAATGCTTTACATACGGTATTTTATTTAATACCCACAGTAAACCAATGAGATGGCTGTCATTACTCCCTTTTTATAGAAGAGGAAAGTCAAGGCTTAAAAAAGGTTGATTACCCTATCCAAGAAATGTCAATGTCAGGATTCAAACCTGGGTCCCTCTGACTCCAAAGCCCACTCTCTTTATACCAGTGATGGGACAAATAACAACTACATCACTTCTGTTTCATCTTCAAACTTTCCACTTAAATTCAGATATGCATTAACAAATAAACTTTAATAGTTTTTTCATGCCATACTGGTTGGATCCCATTGGACAATACTGGATAAAACTCAAGGATCATTGGGAACTTCAATACCTCCTTTTGATAACTATTAATGTGGCTTCAAGGAGAGAGCCCCTGAGGGAAGTCCTTCCCTTGAGAGAAGAGAGAGCAAAGATGCAGATAACTTATTATCCTAAAGACTTTACCACCTTAAACTGAGAATTTCTTAAGTTTCTGAAGCTATGAAACTTTTCATTATTTTCTGACCAACCCTGACACCCTACAATTACCTCTTCACTGTGTTTTCTGTTAGGTTTATTTTTTGTATAATACTTTTAATTTTTTCCATCCAGCCTATGTGATCAGCTCCAAGTTCTTTCACTTGTGGACCCATCTGTGTATTCCAGTGGTTTAGCTGGAAGAACATGTTCTCCTGACTCCTACAGAAATAGTATTACAATCAGTTTTAAGGTAGAAAATGGGAAAGCTTGAAACCCTCTTTCTCTGGATGGCAAATTGGTCTGCTTATTCATTTTCTGTCACCAAAATGGGCCAGGTAGGCACTTAGGCTTCAAGAAAGGAGTTTGGACATCTATTTAACATCCATTTTAACAGATCTTCATAAGGCTGGAGAAAATAAAGCATGTTTTACATTCAGTAAAAAATATAGATATATTTTTAATTTCCCTGCATGGAATGAATGTTAAATATTTCAGGATGGTGGTTGCATCTTGGTGAAGGAGAAGAAGTTATACAATAGGGAAAGGGTCCATAAGGATTTAACAGTACATTTTTAATAGTAATTATAATAATTTTCATCTTTAGAAAATTATCTGAGAGTGATAAGACATGTGTTAATCCCAGGCTCCGAAGAAAAGTGTGTAAAGAGAACTCCACGGCTTTTCCTACATCCCTAGAAATGTCCTTCTTCTGCATTCTTGCTGGAACATGTAGGTAGTTACTTGTGCACATGAGTGCTTTATGGTTCAAGACATGTATGGATTTCAAATCTTCTAGGCTGTCCCTAAGTTCTCTGCTAAATTTCATTTTCCCCTCCACAAAACATTATTAAATGTTCCCTCTTGCACGCTCCAGGGCTTACCATTCAGGGATGTTCTCCTTTGAAAACTGCAAAGATGCGGACGCCTGGGGATCTTCTTGGTGAACGTGATCTCTTCCTTGCTCATCCTATTCACTCTGCAGGTCCTGGTCATGCCCAGCCTCCAGCTCCAACATATCCTGATAAAGATCATGAAGAAAGCAAAGCAGAACAAAAGGGTTATCACAAGAGGTGGTGGCCCCTCTATGGTACCCATGCCCCCTTCTCTGGGGGCAAGCACATAGCCCCCCTCCGAGGCTGGAGTCTTCTGATGCATCTGTGAGATAGGCTGACATGCCCTCCTGCTCTGTGACAGAGGAAAGCTGGGGCAGGGACGTGGAGAGTAGAGAGAACAGATCAATTTCTTATTGAAATATCTGTTGAAATCACTGACCAAGTCAACAGGAATAACATTCACATACCTCTACAAATAGCCTTCATGTACATCATTTCTTTTAATTCTCATGACAGCCCTGAGGTGGATAAAGGTAGGTACTGAAATCCCCTAGGCCATTCCTATTTAGTGATTTGGTCAAGGTCATATGGTGTAGTGAGTTAAGTGATGACCCCAAAAAGATATGTCCATGTCCTAATACGAGGGGCCTGACAATGTGACATTATTTGGAAAAAAAAAGAAAAAGGGAGTGGTTTTTGCTGAGGTAATTAAGTTAATAATCTTGAGATGAGATTATCTTGGATTACCTGGGTAGGTCCTAAATCCAATGACAAGTGTCCTAATGAGAAACAGAAGAGGAAAAGACACAGAGAAACTCGTGAAGACGGAGGCAGACTGGAGTTTATGCAGCTACAAACTAAGGAATGTCTGGAGCCAGCAAAACCTGGAAGAGGCAAGGAAAGATTCTCCCCAAGAGCCTTCAGAGGGAGCGTGGGCTCGCTGACCCCTTGATTTTGGAATTCTGGCCTCCAGAACTAAGAGAGAATACATTTGTGTGTGTGTGTGGTTTTAAACCACCAAGCCTAATTTGCTATAGCTGCCACAGGAAACCAGTCGACATGGCTGGTAAGTATATGGACCAGAACTTGAACTAGGTTTTCTGATTCCAAAACCATGGAATTGTATTTAGGACTTGGGTTCAGATTAAAGAATACCTAGGGACCACCTAGTCCCTACCACTGGTTCTCACAACCCAGTGTCACCTCACCAGTGATGTAGGTTTATTATCACATTTACAGATGAAGAAACCAAGGCTAGATTTTCCAAGTATTATGTGACTCCACTATCTCTTATCTACCTCTTCATAAATAAAAAGCATCCACAATTTCAATTTCTTTCCACCAAGTCTTTGACCAGGATATTCAAAAGCAGCAGAAACACTGTGATATAGAGAAAGATACCACATTGGGAACCAGAGGACCAGAGGTCTAAGTCTTGTTCTACTGCTGTGGATGTTGAACAAGTCACTTAACCACTGTAAAGCTCAGCTTCCTGACCTGTAGTAAGAAAATGGGGCCAGATCATCTCTAGAGATCTATGTCCAATAATCGATGGTGATATTTCTTATCTTTATCAGTCATTTCACGGTAATGGTTAATATACTGCAAAAGAGTCAAAAGGCAGAAGTAGAAACAAAAAGAGTTTTTAAAATCTGCAGGACTGAACACATAAAGAAATGTGTGTGTTTTTTAAATAACAGACTAAATGTGTATTTGCACGAAATACACAGTCTAAGGGCATTATTTTCCATTTACATGCAGCTCTTGGAAGAGCTCACATGTCTCCTTTTGGATGTTTCCTAGGCACCACAAACTCAGAAAGTAAAAAAATGGAACTCATCATATTTCCCCTCTACCTTGTTCGGGTTCCCCACCCTTGCAAATGGTCTCCCTATCCATCCAGATGCCTCTGCCAGAAACCTGAAAGAAGTTCTTGAATTGCCACGGGAGACATTCTTTTCCCTCTTCATTACCTATGTTATATCCACTTTGTGCATACCCACTAATACCTGTCATTTAAATCGGTGTACTTTTTTCCCATCCCCCCAGCATCACTGCTCATGGCAGCCCAGACAGGGCCCTACTTTGAGTCCTCATCAGTTCTTGACTCCTGTTGATGTCCTGGCTTCCCGTCTGCATCCTGCTCTATCCCTACCTCAGTGTCCTGCCTGCCTGCTTGCCTGTCATGCCTTTTCCTGCACCCTTCTTCTCTCACAACACAGTTTCTCTTTGGCTTCATTATCTTTGCATGTGTTGCTCCTTCTTTCTGAAACGCTTTTCTTCCCTCCAGCTCATCCTTCAAACCTCAGTTGTCATATCGCCAGTCTTCTCCCTGTACAGCCCTCCCTCCCTTGTACCTCATGGCTCATCTGCTACTTCTAGGATGGATCTTACACAGCCACGTTCCTGTCTGAGTCCCTCCTAGCGTGTGAGCTCACTGAGGGGAAAGGATTTTATATATATGTACCTTAGCACATAGGGGATCCTCAGTAAGTGCTTTTAGAATAAATAGGCTTCAGAAACAGTCAAATACATTCTGCTTGTGAGAGATGCAAACAAAAGCAGGAAATAGGAAAGTCTGTTCACTGACCTGGCATCCGAAATCGACACTGTATGTAGCAGTGCCAGGGATTAGCAATGTGAAACCAGAGCAAAATATTCATTTCTAAGTATTTTAGGGGGTTTTGATGGCTAGACATGGCAGCTTTGGCAGTCTGGCTAAAGAGCCTATTTTGTTAATTAAACCAACAATTTTTTCTTTACTCCTCTTAATTCTTTGTCCATTTTCTGAACCTGTCCTTTAAATCTTTCTCTTATAAAAGACGAAGATAAGATTATGCAAAGTGGAGACCTCCTGGTTTGTTTTCAGAGAATAAGAGAATAAGGTTTCTTCCTCAAGAAGTCATATATTTGTCCTTTTGTTAGCAGATAGCCACATTTTTTAATAATTATTTGTTAATTATGTGATTGCCTATGATTTATTTTTATGTAATTATAGAATTTTCCATATAAACAGACATAAAGAAATACAATCATAAATTTAAAAAAATATTTTGTTAAACCGTTATGCCCTGATTTGAAGTTTGTAAGAAATAGTCTATAACAATGCCTTATACTCTGAGAGTGTGTACTATCTGATAAACTCTTACAGAGTGAATAATTTTATTATCTAATTAGACTTATTCTGTCCTAGGCCAACAAGTGATGATATCACCATTCACTGACTAAGAGGATTCAGCAGGGTTCACTGAACCACAAGTACAGGGAAGTTGTCCTGGAAAAGTAGTTCTAATGGTAGCAGCTCTTACCTGGAGTCCAGGGACAAGGCCCCTGCAAAGAATCAGATGATGCTATTTATAGAGTTATACCTTCAATTCATGTGTTCCCTAAGATCATCCCTACGATCACCTCAATTTCCCTATTTTCTGTTCCCATCCTAAGACTACTCTTCTAATTCAGTTCCTATTATTCTTTTTTTTATAACAAGTATCTGTCTGTCTGTTTCTTTCCACTTTTTGTCTGTCTTATTATTATCTATACTCCACACGTCTAATTCCATTCCTTCACACCTTCTATCCCCTTCTATTTCTTTTGTTTCTTTTTTTCCTTACTGCAGAGTCCTTGAAGGTTAAGTCCAGTTTGGGATATTCTTTGAGGACCTTTCCTTCTATGGATTGTAGAGTTAGCCATCCTCAAATCCAAAATGTATTCAAAAGAGAAGTAGACAAAGAGATGAATCCTGAGCTTCCATAGGAGGCTGGATAAGCCTAGGAGTAGGAAATACCCACTCTATCATTTCTGTATGTTTTTCTGACTGGTTGAAACCACCTTCCTCTATAGCCAATAGCCTGGGGAATCTATGGAGAGATCTGCTCATAAATAATAAAAGGGGTCTTGGCCATGCATTTGTTTTCAACTAAAGGAAAGCATAAACCCTCTCCAGGACAATCTCAGGCATTTTGTCCAAATTTCTCCATTCCATGTCAGCTGGGTGACTGAATTTCAGACTGAGAGAGGTTCACACTGAATTAAGAGTAAATGGGTGCTCACTTCAGCAGCACATATACTAAAATTGGAACAATATAGGGATTAGCATGGCCCCTGCACAAGGGTGACATTCAAATTCGTGAAATGTTCCATATTTTTTGTGAAAGTAAAAAAAATCCCATTTTAAACTGCATCAAAAAGAACAAAACTCCTAGGAATAAACTTAACTAAGAAGGTGAAAGACCTATACTCTGAAAACTATAAAAAAATTAATGAAAGAAATTGAAGATGATATAAGGAAATGGAAAGATATCGCATGCTCTTGGATTGGAAGAATTAATATTATTAAAATGGCCATACTACTCAAAGCAATCTACAGATTTAATGCAATCTCTATTATTTAAAATATCCAGGACATTTTCCACATAACTAAAACAAATAATCCTAAAATTTATATGGAACCACAAAAGAACCTGAATTGCCAGAGCAATCCTGAGAAAAAAAGAACAAAGCTGGAGGTATCACCCTCCCAGATTTCAGACTTTACTACAAAGCTACAGTAATCAAAACAGCATGGTACTGGTACAATAACAGACACACAGATCAATGGAACAGAATAGAGAGCCCAGAAATAAACCCACACATCTATGGTCAATTAATCCATGACAAAGGAGGCAAGAATATACAATGGAGAAAGAACAGTCTCTTCAGTAAGTGGTGCTGGGAAAATTGGACAGCTACATGTAAAGCAATGAGATTAGAACATTCCCTCACACCATATACAAAAATAAATTCAAAATAGTTTAAAGACCTAAATGTAAGAATGGAAACCATAAAGTTTCTAGAAGAGAACATAGGCAGAACACTCTTTGACATAAATTGTAGCAATATTTTTTTTGGATCTGTCTCCTAAGACAGAAGAAATAAAGGCAAAAATAAACAAATGGGACCTAATTAAACTTAAAAGTTTTTGCACAGCAAAGGAAATCATCAACAAAACGAAAAGACAACCTACTGAATGGAAGAAAATATTTGCAAATGATATGATCGATAAAGGATTAATATCCAAAATATATAAGCAACTCAATATCAAAACAAACAAAAAACCCAATCCAAAAATGGGCATAAGACCTGAATAGACATTTTTCCAAAGAAGACATACAGATGGCCAACAGGAACATGAAAAGATACGCAACATTGCTAAATTATTAGAGAAATGCAAATCAAAACAACGAGATATCACCTCACAACTGTCAGAATGGCTATTATCAAAAAGTCTACAAATAACAAATGTTGGTGAGGATATGGAGAAAAGGGAACCCTTGTACATAGTCGGTGAGAATGTAAATTAGTGCAGCCACTATGAAGAACAGCATGGAGGTTCCTCAAAAAACGAAAAATAGAACTACCATACAATCCAGCAATTCCACACCTGGGTATATAGCCAGAAAAAATGAAAACACTAATTCAAAAAGATACATGCACCTCAATATTCATAGCAGCACTATTTATAATAGTTAAGATATGGAAGCAACCTAAGTGTCCATCAGCATGAATGGATAAAGAAGATGTTGTATATATATATATACACACACACACACACACACACACACACACACACACACAATGGAGTACTACTCAGCCATAAAAAGAATGAAATTCTGCCATCTAAAGCAACATGAATGGGTCTACAGAATATTATGTTTAGTGAAATAAGTCAGAGAGAGAAAGGCAAATACTGTATGATATCACATGTGGAATTTAATAAACAATACAAACAAATGTATATAGCAAAACAAAAACAGACTCACAGATGTAGAAAACAAACTAGTGATTAACTAAAGGGGGGAGGTACAAAATAAGGGATTAAGAGATACAAACTACTATGTATAAGCTAGATAAGCAACAAGGATATATTGTATAGCACAGGGAATTATAGCCAATATCTTATAATAACTTTTAATGCAGTATAATCTGTAAAAATACTAAATCACTATACTGTACGTCTGAAACTAATATAATATTCTGAATCAGCCATACTTCAATTAAAAATGAGTAAATGGATCTCTCTAATGCATCTATTGGAAGACAATCTGCAATCCAGGGGGCAATTCTACATACAGTAATTTGCTCTGAGGTAAAAAATGTCACAGTTATTTCACAAATCCCAAGGACAAAAATAAGGTAATGTGCAATTCTTTGTATGGGAATACTAGTAAGTCCCTTGTGTAATAACAGCAGCCTTCAGAGGAGAGAATGCCTCCATCTTGATTTTTAAGCCCTGAACATCTCACACCCATTATGAGGAAACCTTGAGATAATATCCTTGCTGCTTTGAGATATGAAATATGAAGTTCCTCTCTTCACCCACTGTGACATTTAAGTCTGTCCCTTACCCATTTTTTAGTCTCCAAATCATGAAGGAAGTCAGTTTGAGAGTTTTCAGAGAAAATGTCCTCATCATCTGATCTGTCCAAGATGCGGTCCATTTTGGTAAATTCCCTTAGTAAACTGTAAGTCACACAACTGAAAAAGATACTGTTATTATGTCTTCGGTCTATAGTTTAGGCCTGCCCTAAACTTCTCTAGAGGGAGAACACTGGATCTTTCCGGCCCCAAAGAGCACCTGCTATTCTTGTACTGATTTCATTCTGTGTGAATAATGTCTAGTGTAGTGCATTACACGAGATAGGAATAGAGAGGCTGGATAAATATTTGTTGACTGAATCAATAAATGATTCAAAGTGAGATTCTGAATTCTGAAGCCATTGCAGCTCTTTGTGTGTATATGCAAATGTGTGTGTAAAATAAACAAATAATAAATAAATATCCTTCTTTAAAAAGTAGAGTTAAAAAAGTGTCATATGGCTCAAAGGAAAGGAGTAAGTCTGTGCTACCATCATGATTTCTAGACCCAAGACGTCCTCCTCCCAACATTTACTAGTTTCTTCTTTATTCTTCCACAGAGATTCTATGCCTAAATAAGCAGCTATGTTTATGTAAATATATACATGTCTTTTTTAATACAAATGAGAGGATATTATCTTGGAGTCCATTTCATATTAGTACCTATAGAGCTGCCTCTTTTTAAAAATTGTTATATGATATTCCATCATGAGGCTATATCATAATTTGCTAATCAGTTCTTTATTAATGTTTATGGACACTGTTTCTAATCAATTGCTACTGCAAACAATGCTGCAGTGAATATCCCTACATATCTATGTGTATACGTACAAGAGTATCCATTGGATAACCCTAAAAATAGAATTGCTGGGTCAATAGATACATATATTTTAAATTTTTGATAGATTTTACCAAATTATGCTTTGAAGAGGTTAAATCCATTTACACTTTCAGCAAAAATGATGAGAGTGCCTGTTTTCCCACTCCTTTTCTAAAACCATGTGTTAGAAAAGTTTTTGATCTTCGCCAACCTGGTATGTTTAAACTGGTATCTCACTGTAGTTTTAATCTCTTTTTATGAGTAAGGTTGAGCATCTTTGCCTGTACGTATAAAACTCATTTGTACTTCCTTTGCTATGATAATCCCTTGTCCATCCCCTACTGGACTATTGTTATTTTGCTAGGCTGCATATATGTGTATAGATGTGCACACACACACTCACACACTCAAGTATACTTTTGAATGAATTGCAATATACTTGTGATGGAGGCCTAAGGCAGTGGTTTCCTATCTGTGGGTCTTGAACCCTGAGTTGGGGGGCATTCTATACCTACCCTGTTAGAAAGTGGTCCTGGAATGTATATGCATTTCTATAGATTCAATAAATACTGCTGAATGTTTCCAAATGTATATGCTACTGTTATTAATAAATTATAAATGGATTTTAAAACATCCTTGATATCATAGTAGCATTTTTGACATATGAGGGGTTCTGGAAAATCTTTTCCTTTAGAAAAGTTCTGCCAATTTAAAAAGGTTATTAACCATTGGTTTATATTAGTATACATTTTTATCATGTATAAATATTTAACAAATATTTATATGAATGTGTGCTTCCTCTACTCTAGAAACCATATTAAATGGTTTATATCTTTAGCAGGTTAAGATGATGAAGGCACCAAACAATCAACGTTTTTTCACAAATTGAGACTAGAATCTTGACCATTCCTATTCAACTGATGTCTGCCTAATTTATGACCATAGGTCCCTTTACTATCTCACAGGACCTACCACAGTAGATATTCGCGAGATCAAAATTAGAAGAATTATAGAGAAGAATGTCAACCCCAACCCTGAACTTGGAAATCTCGTCATTCGGTCCTACCAGGCTGAGGAAGTCTCCAGACAGGACCCCAGAAACTGCCCCTGGGAGCTCAGCCCTGACTTACTTCTGCATTGCGCCTTCAGCCACATGGATGTTTTGGAGAAAGCCATTGTTTTTCTCTGTCAACTCTTGCTCCTTCCCAACTGGCTTCATCTGCAGAAGCATCTTGACACTTAGCTTCGTGAGAGCCATTTCTTCAGCACTGCAGGGGCAATGGTATATTTCTTTCTATTTGTAAATTGTTGTTTGTTTTACTCTTTTCCTATCGTTGACAATTATTTCTAATTTTTCACTGCTGTAAACAATATAGTAATGAATATATTTGTTTAGGAATTTTCAGTGCATTTCAGTGCATTCAGTTTATTACTCACTTAGAATACTTCCCTAGAAGTGTAACACCTGGTAATATGATATACTGATTTTTAAGGATTTAGAAAAATATTCCCAAATTACTTTCCTAAAGGTTCAACCAATATATATTACTGGCAGCTGTGTGTGAAAAGAGGCACCTTCATTTCAGCCTGATAGGCAAGTGTTAGCTGGAGAGCAGAGAATTGAATTGTTAAGAGTATTTAAGTACTGTAGTGAGAAAAATAATAGTAAAAGGAAATAGGAAAGAAGGTAGAAAAGGGTGAGACAGGTTCTAGGAAGCTCATATGAAAAGTCATAATAAAGGGTCCATGCGAAACGTAACTTGTAGTAACTAGCAGCGATCAGAGGGTGGTACCCAGCCATAAACAGAAAGAAACATTTTCCTTTGTGCACTCAACTGAGTAACTATAGTAAATTGTCACTGGAGGGTGGTCTGGTCCCCAGGACCCTGTGGGACAGAATCCCTGAGGGACAGAGGGGACGGTAGACTGACAGGAATGGAAGTGATTAGCAGGGATGGTCCTAGAAGAGTGATTATGGCTGCGATTAGAAACAGAGGGAAGGAGAGGTACTGGGAACCACAGAGATACTGGAATAGTCTGGGCAAGCAAGGGTCTGGCCTATCACTCTGTAGCAAAATTGAGCTTTATCTCTGACCTCTGTGGGGATCCACAGTGGATGCTGTTCAAAGGGGACCCTGTAAAGTTGAAGCAGCAGGAAAAGGCCAGAACCTTGAGTGCAACAAAGAAGAATAAACCTTTGATCTCTTTCAGGAAGGACACTGTGACCTGCCTGATCTCATCACAGCTCCCAACCAGACAGTCTGTCTGTATCCTGAAGGTGGCAAGCATTACTAACACAATTCCAAGCTCTGAAAGACAATGACCACTGAGATCTACCTAGTCTCTTTCCTGTCCGAAAATTAGAATCCTGTACAAATAATAAGGTTTCCTTATTTTGGTAACTCTTTGACATCCTAATGGCTTCCATTGGGTGATTTAAAAGGAAAATCTGTTCTTCTCAATTCAGGTAGCTACACAAATTCTGCCTCCATACATTTCCTCACATTTCAAATAACAGAGTCCTAATGATGTCTTATGTTTGTGCGGCTCCTAATAAATTACAAAGTGTTTCTCACGTATGTCTTTATTCAGTTCCCACGACAACACAGTGGGGAAGGTATTAGCCCCATTTTCTGTGCACGTTGACCAAGGCTCTGGGAATTCGCATGATGTACTTAGAGTCATAGAGCAAAGCCAGGACCCAGAACTTCCATATCCTCACAGCTACTCATAAGGGATTTCTCCCCCATCCTAAAGATGATCTAAAACTTTCTGTGATGATAGAGATGTTTTCTACACTGTTCATTTCAGTAGCACCAGCCACCTGTGTCTACTGAGCACTTGAGATGTGGCTAATGCAACCGAGGAATTGAATTTTTAATTTAATTGAAATACATTTAAATTTAAATAACCACCTGTGGCAAGTGGTTACCATATTGGACAACTCAGAATTTTCTAGACCAGGGATCGGCAAACTATAATCCACAGGCCAAATTCATCCTGCCATCTGTTTCCGTAAACAACAATTTATTGGAACACAGCCATACCCATTCCTATGTATTGTCTGTTACTGCTTTGGTGCTGCAATGACAGAATGGAATGGTTGCAAGACAGACCTAAATTTGGCATGCAGAGCTTAAAATATTTACTATCTTGCCCTTTACAGAAAAAAAAATAAAAGTTGCCAACCCCTGTTCTAGACCATCACTTTTTTCTATGATGCTTTTTCTATGGGTGTTTGCTACAATGAGTCAACTGAATACGTTGAATAAGAGCTTGGATTTTGGAGAGTCAGGCTGAGTTCATATCACAGCATCAACACTCAGCAGCTGGGTCTAATCTTAAGGTTCTAGGTCTTACATTCCTCATCTGTAGAATGGGGTTTAACACAGTGCAAAAGCTGGGCAATGGTATCTATCTATTTATAACAGTAGAAATGGGAACTATTGTAAGGTTTCTTTGGCTTCAAATATTACAAATAATAATAATATGCTTACACACGTGCAGCACCTTCAGTTTATAAAGCACTTTCACTAAGTTGTTTCTTTGATCCTCACATCCACCCCGTATAGTCAGTCAACCAAGGCAGATCTTATTACCTTGATTTTTTTAGATGCAGAAACTGACACTCAGAGATAATCCATGATCTGCCCAGAGTTTTATTGCTAGAAAATGGTAGAAACCAGGATTTCAACCCGCAAACCTCTGGTTACAAGTTTTGCAGTCATCCTACTATTAAACATAAATTTGATGCCCACTATGTTTTAATGGATTGGTTAGCAGCCTTCTTGCCTCAAAATAAGCCATCGTTTGAAGCTAACTTTTGACTAGTTATGTAGTATGGGTGCCTGCTATTCAAAGTACGGTCTGTAGATCATCAGTATAAACTGGGAGCTTTTGCTAAACATACAGAATCTCAGGTTCCACCCTAGACTCACTGAATCCGCCTCTGCATTTTCGCAAGATCCCAGGTAATGCCTAGTCATATTAAAGTTTGGAAGTGCCTGCACTCTAGGCCTCGTCAGCTAGAATCTGTCTTCCCCTTCCTACATCCCATCTCTGCATTCCTATATGTTTACACTACGGGCCTCTAGGACTGTTTGGTACAACTGAATGGATCTCTCCTCCTTCCACCCGCACCTCATCAAAACCTTTACAATTACAAATTTGGAGAAGCATTAGTCAAAAGGAACAGATCAACTGTTTTAAAAAACAACCGATGAAATCTCTAACTTACATTTTGTGAGCCTTTCCTCTAGGCCAGACCACCCAGATAACCTTCTTCGGTACCTGTTAGCTGGACAATTCAGATATCAGAAGTTTTAAAGCATGGTTCCAAGAATCAGGGATTTGGTGTCACCCTGGCCCTGGCAAGCTTATAATGAGCAGGTATGGCTGTGAAATTGTTTATACCTGGTGATATCCTTGCTCTTCCCAATTTGGTGATCACAAATACCTCTAAGTTCAGTGGGGTAGACTAAAAACAGTCAAGTTTCCCTGGAAAATTCTGGTGATGCCAGGTCCTCCTTTCCCCAGCGCCAAAGGCAGAGAGGAGGTCACTGACGAGGGTGCACACTTAGGCAGGTGAGTTTGCAGTTGGACTTGCCCCCTCTGACATTCTACTTGGAACGTGGCACACGTGACCCTTCAACCCCCTCTCACAAGGTTCCAGGTACGCAGTGCTCTCCTGCTTTTCTTTTACCTGCATCTCCAGCCTGTCTCCCAGCTTCCTTGCTTCTCTTGCCAACTTTCTGGAAACAAAATCCTTCCCCCACCCCCAACCCTCTGTCCATCATCTACTGGCTTCTGACAGGAGGCTCTGGGAGGCTCTTCCAACCTTGGCTTCTCCCATGCCTGCCCTTTCATCCCCTTGCCTGAACAAAGCATCCGAGACCTACGAGGGAGGACAGGACTTCACCTACTCCTTCCCCCCTCAGCAGGAATGAGGAAGCAGTTGATCATCTTGCAAACCAGGGCTGCTCCTACTTTACGGCTCCGTCACCTATTCGCCTTCGCCTACCACCTCCACAGCCCACTTTCACTTCTTCCAGGACTTCAGTGCTAAGTTCACATTTCCCTCCGTACCTCATCTTCTCCCCTCATTCTCCAGGAACTTAGCACCTATGCGAGGGGGCCTAACATTCTGACTTTACAGATTCTCAGTCCCTCAACTCTTAAGGCTTTCCCCTTCACCTACCAAAATTATTCAGCAGCACGGAGATGAAATACAGAACGTTTTTTCATACGTACAAACATTAGAATTAGATCAATGTTGGAAACCTGGTTTTTGCCATTTATCAGTTATTTGATTTGCGGCAAAATTTAAGTTTTTGTCTGAAAAATGGGTTTGGTAATACCTGCCTAATTGGTTTGTCGAGAAGATGAAGGTAATCGTGTGAGGAAGGAGTTTAGGGCCGAGCTGGACGATTGCTAGTGCTCCCGCTAGAATGTGGGCTCCATGAAGACAGGGGTGTTTGTGTGTTGTGTGGACTGCTGTACCCCCAGCACTAGAAGAGTGGCTGGCACATAATAGGTGCTCAGCAAAATTTTGTCAAAGGAATGGGATGAATGCACATATGGTGGCCATGATTTTATGTCAACAAATTAGGTCTTGTCATCACCCTGAGCGTTTCCTCAGATAGAAGTTCAATCTGAGATGTCTCACCTCCCTCCTGGGCTTCCCTCTGCTCTCTTCCTAGCTGGGAACCCAGACTCCCTCGCGTTGCCCGCCCCCCGCCTCGCGTTGCCCTCCCCACCCCGGTCCCCCGCCCCCAGTGCCTGCCGGGCTAAGCTTCAGCCTTGGGTACCTGTCCCATATCAGGACTAGGCTCCTAGCTTTTGTTGTCCCAGGTGACCTCATGTTTCTTTAGGAAAGATCACAAGAGTCTTATGAGTGGTTCCACCACAATTTAATAACGACAACAACAATAATATCTAACACTTATGAATGTTTACTAATGTACCAGGCACTCTTCTAAGTGTTACATATATGACCTGATTTAATTCTTACCACCTTCCAAATGGGGGGGGGGTCTGGGATTCAAACCCAAACCTGCTCAATCTGGCTCCAGGGACCATGTCCTTAAGCGCCCCTGTACACGACTATTCTTCTCAGTGTTACTCAGCAAAACTTTATGCATCTCTTGTTGCTTCCCAAACACATGGGCCCCAGCAGCTGTTTCCTGTCTCGCTCCGTTCCTTTCCCACTGCCAGGCTCGCTCCCAAATGCTGCCAGCTCCCCCCGCCAGCAATGACCCGGCTTCCGCATTACCGCGCTGATGGAGGCCACCTGATGTGAATCTTCTCTCCACCACCAGACAGCTCCTCGGTGTAGCGCTTCTCCATTCAGAACACACCATGTTTCCCTCATCCTCTCCCACGGCCCTTCTAAGCTCCGAGAAAGTTCTTTTCACTCTCCTTCCTCAGGCTCCCTTGAAGACCCTTGTTTGTCTGAGGGGGAGGGCGGGATCCTATTCCATCAGGATCAATTTCCTTGCAATTTCAAAAACTCTTTTCGAGCTCCACTTCAGGCATCCCACGAAGGAGCTCACAATTTCTTTGAGGAAACAGACATCTTCTTACATCTTCTCACATCTTCAAGTTCTGCCTCTATCCTATCACTTTGCCTCCGTGTGCAAACCAGGTCCTATTTCCCCTCTTGTAGGAAAATATCCTTCATCCTGTATATTTGAGCTACCATCTTTTATGTCTCTTTCCTTTTAACAAAAATTTCTCAACATTTCAGAGACTGTATGTTGCTCATTACGTATTCTTATGCTAAATGCTTTCAGTATGGCTTCTTGTTTGCAAGGTTTTTGTTAGTTTGTCTGTTTGTTCCTTATTTTTCTATTTTTAGAGGCTTTAATAACCTAATTTTTTTGGTGGGGTGAAAATAGTACACTTTGTTTCTCACACTCATTTGACTCCACCAGGGCTGCTTCTGAGCTCAAAGCACTGTGTCTCATGGACCACACTTTGGGAAACCCTTTTTAAAGACCATAGCTACTGTAAGTAAAGTTCCAGGCACACAGGAAGCTCTCCTAAACAGCAGCGACCACAGTCATAGGGCATCCCCACTGTTGAATCTTGGAATTCTTGACCTTGGCAGATTTCTTGAACAACTTCTTCTCGTCCACTGTCATAATCTCTAGGTGCTCAGAAATGGGCTTTCTCCCAGGCCTCAGCGAGGTCTAACCCCAGCATCCGTCCCATCCAGCGAGTTTTGGTCCCAGCTTGTCCTCCCTGCCTGTCACCAGGCCACCCCCAGCCCAGCGAGTCCTGAGAGGTGGCCTTAGTATCAAGAAGGATGTTGGATTCCTGTGAAAACCCTAAGCCCTGGATATGTTGGCAAAAGGCCTCACTGAGGGCCCAGAGATTTCAGGACTGAAAGCCAGAGAGGAGTGAATATGTGTTTATGCATGTTCCCAAAGGAATAGGAACTTTTAATGAGCACCTTTCCTTGGAGGGTTCTGCAATATTTTCATTTACTAACATTGTTGTGAAGCCAGTAGTTAGTTCATCGAATCTGCTTTGAATGTGCCTCTTTTAAAACTTTGCCATGACAGAGAGATCCCTGCAAGCTACTTCATGTCTCTGAGCTTCCCTTTTTTCATCAACAAAATGGAGGAACATCGACCTTGAAGGTTTATTGTGAGTAGGAAGTGAAATGCTATGTAGAAAGCACCTGGTACAGTCCCTGGAGCACAGTGGGCACTAAAAAAGAGAAGTGACGGCCTGAAGGAATAGAATACGTAAAACCTCATGTGAAGGTCTTGATCACACAAGGAGAACATTACTCATTCTGCATCTGGGAAGCCCCTGGCTTCCAGCCCGTTAATAAAATGATAAAGTCACTGTTTTTAGTTTTTTTTAAACAATTAATTAATTTATTTATTTATTTATTTTTGGCTGTGTTGGGTCTTCGTTTCTGTGCGAGGGCTTTCTCTAGTTGCGGCAAGTGGGGGCCACTCTTCATGGCGGTGCGCGGGCCTCTCACTATCGCAGCCTCTCTTGTTGCGGAGCACAGGCTCCAGACGCGCAGGCTCAGTAGTTGTGGCCCACGGGCCCAGTTGCTCCGTGGCATGTGGGATCTTCCCAGACCAGGGCTCGAACCCGTGTCCCCCGCACCGGCAGGCAGACTCTCAACCACTGCGCCACCAGGGAAGCCCAAAGTCACTGTTTTTAAGGATATTGAGTTGAAAGAGAGAAAGGGCATAAGAAGGAGAGGGAGGAAAACTGTATTTTGCCCTATGATGTTAAGGAAAGATCTTGGAAGCCCAAACTCTCCATTAGACCCTAAACAAGAGTGATGTCAGAGTTGGAACTATATAGAAATTGCTAGGGAGCTCGTAGAGAGAGAAAGATTAGGGAATGTGGTGCTTGCACCTCCACAGATATTTAGGAATCAATATCTGTGTGACGTTCCCTTACGTGGTGGTAACAGCATCTTCACCCCTCTTATCAAATATTCATCAGCTGCTTATTGAATCTAGGACAATGTGCTAAAGAAGGCAGGGGATAAAATGATGTGCAAGACAGTCTACCTCAGTTTAGAAGAAGGTAAATAACAACAACAGTCAGTATATGTTGAATGGCAAATGTTGAGTGGCAAATATAGGATTGCTACAGGATCGTGGAGATAAGGGATTATTGGATGGATGCCTACATGGGGGTAGGACAGCTGTTCTAATACTTTTAAAGAATTTCACACAGTGAGTATGACTTGAATATTATTCAGATAAATGAAGAATAGGGAAGAAAATCTTCCAGGGAATGGGAACTGTCTTAAATGCCAACATAAAAGTTCGAACTTAAATAGGACTTGATGTGGAGATAGTTTTTCTGACACATTTCATTGTATTTTATTCAATTATAATTTAATTGGTGTTTTAACCTATTAAACAGAAAAGAAGGCAATGGCAAAAGGCATTTATGTCAATATGTATTTATAGCCATATCTATATTTTTACTTTACGTAGATAATTTGCAGGATGTTCACCCAAAGGTTAAAAGAGGCTATTTTGGAGTGGTGGACATTTTGGTGATTTTTCTGTACAGTACAGATTTCAGAAAAGAGAAAAGAAAGGAAGAAAGGCAGGAAGGCAGACGAGGCCACTGGCAATGGGGAATTAGTATTCCCATGAAAGGGCATGACATGAAACAGTCATGCTGTAGGAACACAACCGTTTCAGGCAAGGCTTTAGAAAGGAATGTTTGGCTTCTAAGCAAGCTGGTAGAAGAGGAAACTGGTTTGGGGGCACTGGGGTGGGTTTTCCAAGACAAGCCTTGTGAAACTCATTTCACTTCCTTTTGCAGGACAGAGATGCAATTAGTCTCTCCTGCACACGAAAATCTTCTCTCAAACATTTTTAACAATGCAATTGATGTAAAGTGAGAAAAAGGGGATCATTGTGGAATCCCATATCAGTAAACCATGAAAAGAAAATTTAATTTTTCTGCTAATGCAAAAAAGAAAAAAAAAGAAGGTAGAACACAGGTTTTCTCATATTCTTCCTCTGCCTGAAACATCAGCCACCCTACCTCCTCCAAGGTGAGATAACAAGAAAATATTACATTTCTGATGTCATATGCAGGTTTTGGCTTAACCTGTCCTCTGAGGGAATTTCTACAGAAATCAGGAAGACATTTGAAAAGAAATGCTATGCAATGAAAGTGCTGCAGACATACTTGGCATTGACACACTTTTGACTGCAAAGACTTGAGCCCATGTATTGCCAGAAATCATCAGTCATTTAAAGCTGTGATTTCAGGACCTGGGTGCTGACGGCTGCTCAGAACTCTGGCTGAGGAGGCTGATTTCCAAGGCTCCATCCCCCTCAACCCCCAATCCCCCAAACCCCCTACCATTGGTTGGCCAGTGAGTGGTGCTGATACTTTGAAAGCACGAAGAAGACTCTTGGAACTCAGAGAGTGTCTAATCTACTGTCATGACGGCCTACATAATTTATGGGGCCCAGTGAAAGTGAAAACATGGGGCCCCTTATTAAAAATTATTAAGACTGTCAAGACAGCAGCAGAAGAACACTAAATCAAGGGTGGGGCTCAGGTAACTGCGCAGATCTCAAACCTTTGAAGCTGGTTTGTAATTAAGCCCGTGCTGATTTTAGGTTTCACATATGTTGGAATTTTACTTAAAAGTTAAGAGGGGAAAGGTTTCTTCTGCTAGAAAAAACAACAGTGACAACAAAAGACAGAAAGAAAACAACTGACTTCAATCCTTTTATTTCATACTTTAAAGAATATTGTTAAAAATCACAAAATGAAAACAGTTTAATGTTATAAGAATTAAAACACTATAAAAATATGCAGACTAAAAATTTTGCCGTATAATCCCATTTCTCTCCTCAGAGGTACGTATCAATATTTTGATCAGTATTCTCCCAGATACTTATCTATTCATATCTACATTACATATTCAAATACTTTTTAATATAACATTACTGTGCTGATACTGCATATTCTGTCCTATAACTTGCTTTTTTTCCTCAATATCTTAGAATTTTCCATGTCAGTCTTATACATCTTCCTCATTCTTTTTAATTGTTGTATAATATTTCATACTATGGATTACTATAAAGTATGTAAACCATCCATTTCCCCCTATTCCTGAATATTATTTTATTTTCAATTTGGGGATGGTTGTTTTTATAATAAACAACTCTACAATGAATGTCTGTGTCCATGCCTCTTTTTGTACATACAAGAGTATTTTTCTTGGATACATAACCTATAAGTGGATTTGCTGGGTTGAGAGGAATTGAGATGCAAAAAAACCTACCCCATGGCACACAGGTTTTTTTTTTTTAAATAAATTTATTTATTTTATTATTATTTTTTTTAATTTTTGGCTGCATTGGGTCTTCGTTGCTGCACGTGGGCTTTCTCTAGTTGCGGCAAGTAGGGGGTGCTACTCTTCGTTGCAGTGCGTGGGCTTCTCATTGCGGCAGCTTCTCTTGTTGCAGAGCACGGGCTCTAGGCGCGCGGGCTCAGTAGTTGTGGTGCACGGGCTTAGTTGCTCCGCGGCATGTGGGATCTTCCCGGACCAGGGCTTGAACCCGTGTCCCCTGCGTTGGCAAGTGGATTCTTAACCACTGCGCCACCAGGGAAGCCCCGGCACACAGGTTTTAATGGTAAAGTTGGTGAGATAATAAGCTTGGCAAAAGTATAAACTGTGTTAACTTTGGAAAAACAGTGTGGAACTATATACTAAAAGCTGTAGGGCTGTATCATATCTTTTGACTCAACAAAGGTGCATCTGGGAATAATCAGAGATCTGTACAAAGATATCTCTATAAAGATGTTCATAGCTGAACTAGTTGTAATATTGATAAATATTCTGATATTTAGAAAATTTACACCAATATAACCATATGGGTAGTTAAAATATTGAAAATCTTTTGTGTGATTGATAAAGAGATGCTGCTTGCAGCCCTTCGCTCAAGTCCCCGTATACTGCCTGCCTCCTAGATCCTCCCCCAGATCCCTGCCATTCAAACACTAAACTAAGGTTCATGCCTGGCAGTCTAAAGCCTCCAGAACCCAGCTCTGGTCTGACTGGCTGGTCATTCTGATTGGTTGGCCCATGCCTGGGGCTGTTAAATGCTTTCTACGTATTTTGCATATAATCCCTGGAAATAATGGGGAAGTTCAACAATAGGAATTGGTTAACAGAATTATAATACTGGAAGACCATGCGGCTATTAAAAACGGTGGTTTGAGGGATGCTGAAAATGGGGAAACTATGCATGTGCGGGGGCAAAGGGTATATGGGAAATCTCTTCACCTTCCACTCGATTTTTCTCTGAACCTAAAAACTGCTCTAAAAACTAAAGTCTATTTTAAAAATTTATAATCTGAAGATAAATGATGTCATTGCAAAATATTTAGAATATACTACCAAGTGGGGAAAAAGGCAGAATACAAAACAGTATACCCAATATATAATCCCACTGGAAACATGTTTATTCGTACTGATTCACAGAGAAAGGCTAAAAGGAAACAAAAATGTCAACAATGATTATATGCGGAAGACGGGGTTATACTTGATTTTTGTGATTTGCTTTGCTGCTTATCTGCATTTTTCAACACTTTTTGCAATGAGCCTGACAACTTTCAGAATTAGAAAAAAAGTATCATTTTAAAAGCAAACTGAAACTAAAGTTTCTTAACTAGGAAAAGGCAATCTTTCTTCTTGATTCACACATTTGCCATACTTGCTCGAATACAGCTCCCTGGGGAGTGAGCCAAAGAGTAAGCCAAGAAGGCTGACAGGAGTTCAGTGAAAACATCTGGGAGGAGTGAGGCTGGTGGAGGAGGGGCCGGAAGGCTGAGAAAGCAGCCAGTATCCAGGCTCCTTTCACTCTTCCCACCTCCTTTTGTTCAGACAGTTCGTTTTGATGAGACCACAGGCATTTTTGAAATTCTGCGAGGTGGGGAGCTGCCAGGCGCAGCCTTGCTGTTCTTTCATGTCTGAGCATTTGTGACTGTTTTTCAGGGAATACATACAAGCAAATGTTCCATTCTCTAGCTGGGCTTTAATCCAAGGAATAGATTTACAGAACTGTGCACACAGCCACTGAAATAACACTCATATTCCCCAGCATGGGATGGGGCAGCAGCTTTTATCTCAGTAGGCTCTAGTTAGAATCATCTTTTCATAATGATAAACCTTTAAACAATAGATGGCAGACCCAAACCACCCTAAAGAATCTGGACCACGTTTGAAAGGCTGTCATGGTACATGGTTTCCCAGCCAGCCAGCCACTGGAGGAGGTACTCCAAGGCCAGTGATCTCCTATGGTATGAGGGATGCTCAACTCCAAAATCCCACCTGCTTAGAAACTTGGGGCCAATCGACAGGTACATCTCTCCTTGGACACTGAGATGAAAGTTTGAAATACAGAGACCCCAGGAAGAGTGGTCTGGGGGCTCTCATGCTCTGAGATTGCTGGCATCAAACAGAACTCCAGGACCATAGACTTCACAGAACATATTTTACAACCATGGGCCTAGGAAGAAAGTTTCAGTTCCCAGAGTAGGTGGTCCCTTACATGATATGATATCAGAAATGTGCCTTCTTTATCCTCATTTCCTATAGAATCCACCCTCCCACTCTGCAGTCCTTTTATTAAAGTTTCATTAAATATAATGAAGGAACAGATTTTACAACATCATAAACATCTCTGGAACAGGCATCATATCAACTATGACCTGTTAAATTCTATTGAATTTATTGCAACCAATTCCTGAGAGCTCACATATGTTCCCTGCAGAGAGCGTTAGATATTAGCCAACTTTAACAGTGGGGAGGGAAGGGATTCGATTAAGGACTTTGCGTCAGGAAAGCAGGCCCAGGAGGGTTCTAGAAGAGAAGACCAAGAATGAATGAAGGTACTTGAGGGAGAGGTGACTGAGGAACCAAGAATATATACAGTCAGTCCTCGTTATTCACAGATTCCATATTTGCAAACTGACCTACTCACGAAAATTTATTTATAAACTTCAAAATCAAAACTCTTGGCACTTTTGCAGTCATCTGTGGACTCGCGCAGAGCAGTGGAAATTTTGAGTCTCCTGACCACACGTTCCCAGCTGAGGCTGGGCAAGGTGATGCACTGCCTTCCTGATTCAGCTCTGATACCGTAAACTAGCATCATTTGGGGAACCATGGTTTTCACATTTTGGTGTTTTTTTTTGTTGATTTCACTGTTTAAAACAGCCCCCAAGCAGAATGCTACAGTGCTGTCTGGTGTTCCTTTGTACAAGAAGGCTGTGATGTGCCCTACAGAAAAAAAAAGTGCATTAGGTAAGCTTCACCCAGGCATGAGTTGCAGTGCTGTTGGCCGGTAGTTCAATATTAAGGAGTCTTGATATACATTAAATATGGTGTCTTTAAACAGAAACACACATAAAAGGTGGTTATGTATTGATCGGTTGATGACAAACTTGTGACCAGAGGCTCACAGAAGCCTAGCCCTGCATTTGCCCTCAGAGCAGCTGTTCACTATTTGCTAATTCACAGTGTTCACGGCGACTTCATAGAACGTAACTACCATAAATAACGAGAACTGACTGGAATCTGAAATTTTGGAAGGAAAAGAAATGGCAGATGGTTAACTATCTGTAGTGATAAAATAAATGACATGTGTTTGTATCTTCCTATTATTTTCATGAGAAAAGAGGAATGAGAGCCTCAGCTCGGCAGTTTCTAAAGTTTATCAAAGTCTAGAATTCCTTGGACTATATCAATGTCTCATAAAGAGGTCCCTGTGGAGTTACTGTTAAAGCACTTCTTGGAACATGTGGGTCTGAACAAGTTTTAGCTGTAACAAACTAAGCTTAGATAGCTTGTGTTGCAAGTTATCAGTTTTGCAATTGTGGCTTCCGTTTCATTTTTTAGTATCCTAAACTAAAGTAGTGGTATGAGTAATTGAAATTGAAATAGGGCTGCCAGATAAAATATAGGATGCTCAGTTAAATTTGAATTTCAGATAAACAGCAAATAATTTTTTACTATAAGTATGTCCCAAACAGTGCATGGGTTATACTAAAAAATTATTCATTGTTCGTCTGAAATTAAAATTTAACTGATGTCCTATATTTTTGTTTGCTAAAGTGGAACTCTAACCTATAAAGAATTAATGCAGATAGATGAATATTTATCAAACGAATGATGTGGTTGATCAGGTGTATCAAGTGAGAGGCGTGATGAGTGGATGATGCCTTACAGGTGTCTGGCTTGAAAACTGGGTAAATCTTTGTGGCTACAGAAAAACAAGGGGCAGTGGAGGAAAAGCTGATCGAGGAGGAAGGGCAAAGGGATGAATTACATTTTGGACATGTTGAGATTTAAGGTCTTTCTGGAACAAATAGGTAGATGTAACCAGTAGGCAGTTGGAGACACAGTTCTGGAGCTCAGGAGAAAGATTAGGATAGAATCATAGATTTGAGAATCAGAAGCAATTGGGTGGTAGGCAATCTCTAGCTGTGGATGAGATCACAGAATACAGGCCACATAGAAAGAAAAAGCCTAGGGCTAAGCCTGAAGGAATTCCAACGTTTGAATGGCCAGAGAGCTGAGAAGGAAACCAGGAGTGAGATATCACAGAAGCTGAGGAAAGCAGATTCAAGGAGGGGAGGAAGGGGTCTGCAGTAATGAATATCACAAAGAAAGAAATGCTAGAGACAACAAGGAGGTTGCTGGTGACCTTGATGAGAAATTCAGTGAGGCGTGTGAGAGAAGAAGTGCCTTGGAGGGGAGAAACTGAAAGCAGGCAGCATGGACTCTGGGCAAGCTGTGAAGAGGAGCTGGGGAATACACGGAACTGAGGACGATTGCTTTGTTAACAAGCGTCAATAGCGTAGGTTTAAATGCCGAAGGGGAAGAGGTAGAAAAGAGGGAGATGTTGAAAACAAAAGAGGAGACGGACTGAGGTGACTAAGGTATTGGGAGACCAGATGCAGAGTCCAGGAGAAGGGCTCTTTGGACAAGCAGAGGAGCTCTCTTCTGTTCAGATGGGGAGGAGGAGGGAGGGATGGCCCTGTGCGCGGTGAACAGGTGGGCTGGGGGAAGGATGTGGAGCGTGGCAGGAGCCCTGGGCACAGACTCTCTGCCGAAGGAACTTTTCCCCTTGTGACCTGTTCATCCAGTTGTACTCGTTGCCTTGGATAATGTAAAGTGTTCTTTTTATGAAAGGTAAGCTTTGGGGAAAAAATCTTAAAACGGTGAGTTGCCCTTTTTTGTTTTCGTTTTTTTTGTTTTTGTTATAGTAGGTGTGGGTAAGGCAACTTTAAATGTTTGGAGTTAAAAAAAAAAAACCCAAACAAAAAATCTAGTAGGATTTTCCACTCACATTGCTTCACCTAAAGAAATTCAAATTGGACAACACAAATGATAAATCATTGGCATGGTTTCTGTAGAACTCCAGGTAATGGACCCCCCAAAAATGCCTTGGTCCTAACTCAGAATTATTAACAAATGGAGGCACACTTTTTAGGTTAAAACAAAATGTTTGTTATACATGTAGTATTTTTTTTTTCTTTTTTATTTATTTTTGGCTGTGTTTGGTCTTCGTTTCTATGAGAGGGCTTTCTCTAGTTGTGGCAAGTGGGGGCCACTCTTCATCGCGGGGCGCGGGCCTCTCACTATCGCGGCCTCTCTTGTTGCAGAGCACAGGCTCCAGACGCGCAGGCTCAGTAATTGTGGCTCACGGGCCTAGTTGCTCCGCGGCATGTGAGATCTTCCCAGACCAGGGCTCGAACCCGTGTACCCTGCATCGGCAGGCGGACTCTTAACCACTGCGCCACCAGGGAAGCCCACATGTAGCATTTTTAAAGTGACTTTCTATTTTTTCTTAGTGTGTTTACAATAATTCTTTCTAGTTTTATTGATGTATGATTGGCAAAAATTGTATATATTTAAGGTGTACAATGTGATGTTTTGATTTATGTATGCATTGTGAAATGATTACCATAAACAAGCTAATTAACATCCATCATCACATAGCTACCATTTTTTTTGTGCGTTTTGAGAACACTTGAAATCTACTCTCTTAGCAAATCTCAAGTATACAGTATGTTATTAACTATAGTCACCATGATGTACATTAGGTCTCTAGAATTTATTCATCTTCTAACTGAAGTTTGTACCCTTTGACCAACATCTCCCCTTTTCTCCCACTTCTCTGCCCCTGGTCGTAACCATTCCACTCTCTGTTACTCTGAGTTTCACTTTGTAGATTCTCTGTATAAGTGAGATCATGCAGCATTTGCCTTTTTCTGTCTGACTTATTTTACTTAGCATAATATCCTCCAAGTTCATCCGTTGTCACATGAGTTTCTTCTTTTTTATGGCCCAGTATTACATATCTCACATTTTCTCCATTTGTTCATTTTGTTGGACACTTAGATTTTTATTTTTTTTTTTTTTTTTTTTTTTTTGGCCACACCGCACGGCATGCAGGATCTTATTTCCCCAACCAGGGATCCAACCCATGCCGCTTGCAGTGGAAGCATGGAGTCTTACCCACTGGACCGCCCAGTAAGTCCAGATGGACACTTAGATTGTTTCCATATCTTGGCTACTGTGAATAACACTGCAGTAAATGTGAGGGTGCAGATATCATTTTGAGATACTAATTTCATTTCCTTTGGATATATATACTTGGAAGTAGGATTGCTAGATCACATGGTAGTTCTATTTTTAATTTTTAAAGGAACCTCCATACTGTTTTTCATAATGGCTATACCAATTCACGTTCCCACCAGCAGTGTACAACAGCTCCCTTTTCTCTAAATTCTCACCAACATTTGTTGTCTCTTGTCTTTTTGATGATAGCCGTTCTGACAGATATGAACGGATATGTCATTGTGGTTTTGATTTGCATGTCCCTGATGATTAGTAGTGTTGAGCATCTTTTCATATATTTGTTGCCCATCTGTATGTCTTCTTTGCAAAAATGTCTATTCAGGTCCTTTGTCCATTTTTAAAATTGGGTTGCTTTCTTTGCTAATAAGTTTTATGAGTTCCTTGTATATTTTAGATATTAACCCCTTACCAGATATATGATTTGCAAACATTTTCCTTCATTCTGTAGGTTGTCTTTTCATTGTGTTGATGGTTTCCTTTGCTGTACAGAAGCTGTTTTTAGTTTGATGTAGTCCCATTTGTTTATTTTGCTTTAGTTGCCTTTATTTTTGGTGCCAAATCCAAAAAAGCATTGCAAAGACTGATGTCAAGGAGCATACCCTCTGTTTTCTTCTAAGAGTTTTATGGTTTCAGGTCTTACATTCAAGTCTTTAATCCAGTTTCAGTTGACTATTGTGTGTGGTATAAGGTAGGGGTTCAGTTTCTTGCTTTTGCATGTGGCTGTTCAGTTTTCCCAACACGATTTACTGAAGAGACGCTCCTTTTCCCTTGTATATTCTTCTTTGGAATATAATATATATTACAAATACATGATATTTGTAATATAATTTGAAAAAGAAGCCTACAGCTTTTTTTTTTCTCTCTCAAGATTACTTTGCTGCTCAGGTTCTTTTGTGGCTCCATACATCTTTTCTATGTCTGTGAAAAATGCCACTAGAATTTTGATACAAAATACATTAAAACTGAAGATTGTTTTGGGTAGTATGGCCATTTAAACAATATTACTTCTTCCAATCCATGAGCACAGGATATCTTTCCATTTATTTGTGTCTTCTTCAATTTCTTTCATTGATGTCTTATAGTTTTCAGTGTACAGGTTTTTTGTTACATTGATTAAATTTATTCCTAATTATTTTATTGGGTTTTTTTCTATTACAAATGAGACTACTTTCTTTTTTTTTTTTGGATGGTTTGTTAGTGTATAGAAATGCCACTGATTTTTTTAATGTTTATTTTGTATCCTGAAAATTACTGAATTCATTTGTTTTAATAGTTTTTTGGTGGATTCTTTAGCACTTTCTATATATAAGATCATGTCATCTGCAAACAGACAATTTTACTTCTGCCTTTCACATTTGAATGTCTTTTATTTCCTTTTCTTGTCTACTTGCTCTGGCTAGGACTTCCAGTACTATGTTGAATAAAAGTGGCACAAATGGGCATCCTTATCTTCTTCCTGATCTTAGAGGATATGCTTTCTGCTCATCACTTAATATGATGTTAGTGGTGTGCTGGTCATATGTACCCTTTATTATGTTGACGTACAATCCCTCAATACCACCTTTGTTGACAGCTTTTTGTTATGAAAGGATACTGAATTTTGTCAAAGGTTTTTCTGCATTTATTGAGATGATCAAATGATTTTTATCTCCCACTTTGTTCACATTAGTGTAGTGTATCACATTGATTTTGTGTGTGTGTGTATGTTGAACCATCCTTGAATTTCTGGATTAAATTCCACTTAATTGTGGTGTATGATCCTTCTAATGTGCTGTTGAATACAGTCTGATAATATTTTGTTGAGGATTTTTGTATCTATGTTCATCAGAGATATTAGCCTGTAATTTTCTTTTCTTGAGTCCTCATCTAGCTTGGTATCAGGGTAATATTGGCCTCTTAAATGACTTTGGAAGCATTCCCTCTTCAATTTTTTTTTGAAGAGTTTGAGAAGGATTAGTATGTATTCTTTAAATGTTTGGTAGAATTCAACAGTTAAGCCATCTACTTCTGGACTTTGAATCAGTAATCAAAACCTCCCAATCTCCTTAGTAGTAATTGGTCTGATCAGATTTTTTATTTTTTCATGATTCAGTCTTGGTAGGTTATATGTTCTTAGAAATTTATCCATTTCTTCTAGGTTGTCCACTTTGTTGGCATACAACTGTTCATAGTAGCCTTATGATCCTTTGTATTTCTATGGTACCAGTTGTAATGTTCCCTTTTTTGTTTACAATTTTGCATCATCTTTCTTGTTAAGTCTAGCTAAAGGTTTGTCTATTGTTTATTTTTTTTAAAAAAGCTTAGTTTTGGGATTGACATGTACATACTGCTATGTTTAAAATAGATAACCAACAAGGACCTACTGAATAGCACGGGGAACCCTGCTCAGTGCTCTGTAATAACGTAAATGGGAAAATAATTTGGAAAAGACTAGATACATGTATATGTATAACTGAATCACTTTGCTGTACACCTGAAACTAACATAACACTGTTAATCAACTATACTCCAATACAAAATAAAAAATTTTTGAAATTTTTTAAAAGCTTAGTTTCATTGATCTTTTCTATTAGCTTTTTAGTCTTTATTTCATTTATTTTTGCTCTGATCTTTATTTCCTCTTTTCTGCTAACTTTGGGCTTAGTTTGTTGTTCTTTTTCTAGTTCCTTGAGGTGTTAAGTTAGGTCGTTTTGAGATTTTTTTTTTAATGTGGACATTTATCACTATAAAGTTCCCTCTGAGAAATTCTTTTGCTGCACTCCATACATTTTAGTACACTGTTTCTATTTTCATTTGTCTCAGGGTGTTATTTGATTTCTCTTTCAATTTCTTCTTTGACCCATTGGTTGTTCAGGAGCATGTTGTTTAATCTCTATGTTTGTGAATTTTCCAATTTTCTTCTTGTGATTGATTTCTAGTTTTATACATTTATAGTCAGAAAAAATGCTTAATATTGTCAGAAAACATGCTTAATATGATTTCAATATTTTTAAAGTTAAGACTTCTTTTGTGGACTAATATATGATCTATCCTGGAGAACATTTCCTGTGTACTTGAGAGGAATGTGTATTCTGCTGCTGTTGGATAGAATATTCTGTAAATATCTCTTAGGTTCATCTGATCTAGTGTGTAGTATATATTCAATATTTCCTTATTTTCTGTCTAGATGATCTGTCTGGATTCTTGAAAGTGGTGTATTAAAGTCCTCTACTATTGTTGTATTGCTGCCTATTTCTCCCTTCAGATCTGTTAATATTTACTTTATATATTTAGGTTCTCCTATATTGGGTATAGAAATATTTACTAATATATCCTCTTGATGAATTGACCCCTTTATCATTATATGACCATCTTTGTCTCTTATAACAGACTTTGGCTTAAAGTCTACTTAGTCTGGTATAAGTTTAGCCACCCCTGCTTTCTTTTAGTTTCTATTTGCATGGAATATATTTTTCTGTCCCTTCACTTTTAGTGTATGTGTATCCTTAAAGGCAAAGTGAGTCTCTTGTAGCAACATATAGTTGAGTCCTTTTTAATCCATTCAGCCCCTCTGTCTTTTAGAATTTAGACCATTTACATTTAAACAAATTATTGATAGGTATGAACTTACTATTGCTCTTTTGTTCATTGATTTCTGATTGTTTTTAGTCCGTTGTTCCTTTCTTCCTCTCTTGTTCTCTTCCTTTGTGATTTGATGATTTTCTGTAGTGGTGTGCTTCGATTCCTTTCTCTTCATCTCTTGTGCATCTATTATACACTTATGCTCTGTGGTTACCATGAGACTTACATAAACACTTATAAGTTTGTTTTAAGCTGAAAGCAATTTAGCTTTGAACACATACAAAAGCTCTACAGTTTTACACTGCCCCCCACATATTTTGTTTTTGATATCATAATTTACATCGTTTTACCTTGTGTATCCATTAATAAATTGTAGTTATTTTTAATACTTTTATCTTTTAGTCAAGTATGGGTGATGCACATTACAACACTAGTGTGTTTTGAATTTAACTATATGTTTACTTTTACCAGTGAGTTTTATACTTTCATACATTTTCCTGTTACTAATTAGTGTCTTTTTGTTTCATCATGAACTCCCATAAACAACTATCTTGTAAGGCCAGTGATGATGAACTTCCTCAGCTTTTCTTTGTCTGGAACACTCTTCATATTTCCTTCAATTCTGAAAGACAACTTTGCTCAGAAGAGTATTCTTGGTTGGCACTTTCTTCTATCAGCACTTTGAGTATTTCATCCCACTCCCTCCTGGCCTGCAACATTTCTGCTGAAATAACTGCTGATACTCTTATGGTTTGCTGGCACATGTGGAAGGACTACAGCTCTTGGGTCTGGGGTGGTTGTGGTGTCAGTGTCCAGGTCATAGGAATCCCTGCTGCAACACTGATAATGTTGTGTGAGGCGCAGGTGTTTGTGGAGCAGCTATGGAGTTGGGGTTTGGAGCATGGTCTAAGCAGAGTGGCCACAGCTCTGGGGTATAGGGTATGCACAGTATTAGGAGAGGGTGGCCCTGCTCCCAGGACTGGGTAACAGCAGATCCTTCTTTAAGGGTGACAGTAGCAATGTCCCCCTCTATGGGGATCTGTGGTGGCAATGGCTGTTGGTTTCCTTGATGGCTATTGGTTACCTTGAAGCTGCCAGTGTCTTCTACATAGCAGGCTGCTGTGGTCCAATGCTGATGAACACTGTGGAGTCCTTTGCTGTGGAAGCTATGGGGAGTCCACAGCTGCTAGATGCTGCAGGAGTTGAGGTCCTTGGTGGCAAAGGCTCTCAGGATCCTCTGTAGAGCAGGCTGCTTTGGACTGGTGGCAACTACCATGTGGCTGATACTGTTAAACCCCAGCCTTTGTCTTTGTTCTTAGCCATCTCCAGGTGTCTCAGCTATGCCGATCTTCTTAGCGTCCTTTCTGTGTGGTTAGTTCTAGTTTTTGCTCCCCTGTGTTGCTGCAGGTTCTTAATTGGATTCTTAAGCCCTCACTGGACTATTATCATTCATGGATAGGTGTCCCATTGTTTTATTTTCCCTCCATGGGAGGATGAAATCTAGTGTCTCCTACTCTGCCATCCTGCTGATATCACTCTGCATAATTCTCTATTTTAATCAACCTTTTCAGTTAATCAAATAATGAGAAGTCCTGACCACATCAAATACGAAGGTTTCTGCATTGTTTTTATGGTGAACATGGTGAAGTGATATGCAAAGTTATCTTTCATAAATACAGACAAAGCAGTAACATAAAAGGTTTGAAGAAAGTGGGGAAGGTCTGAAATAGCTGTTAATGGAAATGGGCAAGACAACTGGCTTTAGAAATATATGTGTAGCCTTATTGTCATGCCCTGCAGTGCCTGAAAGGGCATGTGGATACAGTCCATTACCAGGAGAGCACAATATTACAACCTTACCCTTAGCTAGCTCACTAGGACCATATGTGGGGGTCAATAGATGGAGTAAAACTTTACTTTATGGCCCATCTGGTCACAGATTTATACAGAATCAGCCTGAAGTAGGCATCCGGTAGCACATTTTCTCCCTGGCTTTTTTTTTCTACCCCCACCTCATTTTTTTCCTACTCCTCTCCTATTAGATCCCTCCTGAATGTGCCCTTCAGGGTCAGGGCTGGGAAATGACTGTTCCTGGCTCATTGTGATGGGTAAGTGTGGGTCCATTCAGTGGGTCACTCCTACGGTCCCACTCTACCACCTCCAACATTTTCCATTCTTCAATCTGCAGTATTAATAAGACAAAACCAAACCAAACCCAAACAACTTTTTGTTGTTGTTAATATTGAACACCGTTCCAATGTGTGTATGAGCTCCCCACTCAAGGTGAGGATGGAAGAGATGGAGGTGGGTGAAGAGAAATAAGAAATTCAGGCTGCCTCACTGAGGCTCATGAGTGGGAGACCACGAATTTATGAAGACCTACGATTTTCTCAAGTGATATTATTCAGTAGTCCTAGTGTAGGTGTGGGGTCGTCAGAGAGCTGAACTGATCCAGAACTGGGATATTCTGGAGTTCCGTGAGGCTGAAGGACAATGGGGCGAGGGCGTTGAACATTGATTAAGAGTAAGCCAAACGATAGCCTTTGAGGACCAGTCCAGTTGTGGAAGGAAGTAAAGATTCTATGTGTTTTGGGGAAGAAGGGAGGATGCGTGAGGGGAGGGGATAAATAAGGAAAAATGAGAGTGATCAAAGGAGTGGTGGTTTTAATGAAGATTAAAAAAAAGGAAGGGTGATTTTTTTTCCTACCCACTTTAACAGAAAGGGGAAACAATCTCTCTAGAGCAGTGGTTCTCAACTTGGGAGAGAGGGGAGAGATTTCGCACCCCTTCCTCCAGAAGACAATGGCAATGTCTGGAGATGTTTTCGGTTGTCACCATGGTGGTTGCTACTGGCATCTAGTGGGTATTGGCCAGAGGTGCTGCTGAGCATCCTACAGTGTACAAAATAGCCATCCACAGCAAAGAATCACCCAGCCTAAAATGTCAATAGTGACAAGGTACAGAAACTCTGCCCTAGAGAGAGTGTCATTATAATCTGAAAATTATGAAGTGTCTCCCCAAATGGAAATATTACCCAGGATTTTTTTCAAATGCCTGGTTAGGGAACCCAATTTTTCAGCAAAATTCACACTGCTATGAAGGTGAATGTGAAGGTCTACAGAGGGCAGGTAGATTTCAGGAACCCCTCAGAAGGTGGTGGCTGTGACTAAAGCCTTCAAGCCACCCACCATGGCCCAGTACCAGATGCCACCTCTATATAGCAGACAGCCTCCTACAGAGGCTCAGCCACTGGATCTGCCCTGTGGGGTGGAATGTCCCTTCAATCCCAAGAGCAAAGATGCTGTCTTATTTGGCTTGGGGGCAGCCTTCACTATTTAAAATGTCCTCTTTCTGTTTATATGAGTTTGGATTGTTTTCATAGGTGGGGAAGAGCTGCACTATTTTCTTCTTAAGCTGCCACAGATATTAGTCAATTTCATAGCTATACTATACTCTTATCCTGTAATTTTTTCCCTTTTATTTGTTATTTGTAGAGCAATCATCTAAACTTAGTGACAACAGAATGGATATTTTCTAGCTGGCTTGTTTTCCTGAAAATGCTAGCAAATCTTTTTATGTTCTAAAAATACAGAGACGATTTTTGTACTCTATTTTGCTACAGAGGGAGGGTCATTTCTGATTGCTCATTAGATGTTATATTTGGAAAACAGCCTCTGTATTCTGCTCCTCAAATGTGGGGAAATTCCATTATTATCAAGATCACACAGAATGAGAAACTTCAAAGAGTCTAGGTAAGATAGATCAAACTAATAGCAGATGTGAACTAGAGTAATTCTCAAACCTTAGCATATATCAGAATCACCAGGAAAACTTGGTAGAACACAGATTACTGAGCCTCAATTCCAGAGTTTCTCAGTCAGTAGGCCTGGGGTGGGGCACAAGAATTTGCATTCTGACAAGCTCCCAGGTGATACTGATGTTACTTATCCCAGGACCAGATATTTAGAACCATTGTGGAGTTGTACATTTTTTTTGGTGAATTCTATTTCCATGTTAATTTATGTTTAAGAAATCAGGTCTTGGGGCTTCCCTGGTGGTGCAGTGGTTGAGAGTCTGCCTGCCAATGCAGGGGACACGAGTTCGAGCCCTGGTCTGGGAAGATCCCACATGCCGCAGAGCAACTAGGGCCGTGAGCCACAACTACTGAGCCTGCGCGTCTGGAGCCTGTGCTCCGCAACAAGAGAGGCTGTGATAGTGAGAGGCCCGTGCACCGCAATGAAGAGTGGCCCCCGCTTGCCACAACTAGAGAAAGCCCTCGCACAGAAATGAAGACCCAACACAGCCATAAATAAATAAATTAATTAAAAAAAAAAAAAGACACCAAAGATAATATTTAAAAAAAAAAAAAAAAGAAATCAGGTCTTTATAAGGTTTTGCACCATACAGTATGTTCTTCTGTTATAGAAAGGCTAGATTTAGTTTTTTAACAGGTATTCCTGTGAACACACATATCTGAGAGTGAAAAACATTAAGCCTTAAGATGTTTTGCAAACTTGCATATTCACAGCAACTGTTGCTATGATTTTTAAAGACTTGATTTATTTTCTATAATCTCTTGAAAAGGACCAATTTAAGAAATGCTCACCAAAATTGTACCTATGTAAACACAAAAATCTAGAGTTAAGTGAGAGCCAGACTCTCGGTAGTGGGCCTGAGTGGCCATGTTTCTCATTTGTATAAAATACCAGGTAGATAGCATATTAATAATTACATCATCCCTTTTGTTTAGTTATTCAATTTTTTAAATCATTTTGGTTTATAATAGTCCCTAAAAGTAGGACAGTGTTTTAGAACTTTCTTTCTCTTCCCACTTTTGAAATTTTCATTCCTAGTTTGAAGATATGATATTCTTTAAAAAAAAAATCTTGCTTTTTAGTCATTAAAAATTAAATAGAATTAGATCAAGATTGCAGAGTAGGAAGACCCAGAGCTCACCTCCCCCAACAAACACTTCAAAAATACATCTACATGTGGAGCAGTTGTCACTGAAAACAAATGAGAAATTGGCAGAAAGACTTTTCTACAACCAAGGCTATAAGAAAGATCCATGCAGAGTTGGATAGGAAGAGAAGAGAAGTGATCATGTTGGGGACCTGTGCCCCTAGGAGGGGACACAGAAGAGAAGGATTACAAAGTCAGAGGTCCTCCCTGGGGAGTGAGCAGTTCAAACCACTTACTGGGCACTCAGCCCTGGGATCCAACACTGAGAGGATGAATCCTCTTAGCTGGTTTGAAAACCAGTAGAACTAACAGTGGGGCTGTAAGAAACCTAGACTCCATTCGTGAAGAGCACACACATACTTGTTTACTTCCAAAACAAGGCAGAGGAAGCAGACTGGAAGTGACCACCCCAGCCCAAGCTGAGCACGCATTCTGGCCCCCTCTCGCTCTACAGCATATCTCAGCACTAGGGTGAAGGCAGTCAGGGCTTAGCAGAATGAAGCTGCCTCAGACCCAGCATCTGAAATGGGGTGAGGGCAACTATTCCTGGCGCATGTGGAGGCAACAGATTAGGAGCAATCTGGAACTCTGATTGGTGTGCCAGAACCACCCCAGTGTGGGCCCACACTGGGTGCCCTCTCCAGCTCCTCTTGCTCCAGCACTGCTCCCCTCTGGGGCAAAGGTGCCAAGGCTGGGAGGGGGAAGAACACACACACTTAGAGGGAACAAAACCAGCCTGGACTCGACCTTCAGGACCTCTTCTCCAGCAACTTAGGACACACCCAACCCTTAATAAGGTGGCATTGGTCACTAAGCAGAGGAGAAGCCGTGGCTCACACCTGGCTCTGGCTCTTGCTCTGGCTCTGGCTCTAGCCCCTTTGTCTCCAGCCCCACCTCCTACCAAGGTAATAGCTACCAGCAAACCCTGGGGGAAGATGTGACTCATGCTCACTTCAGATACAGCTCTCCACCATAGTCACTGGGCACACACAGACTGTATAGAGACACTCCCACACAAAGACACCCCTTCCAGACCAGGATAGGTAACTGTTTCACCTAACTTCATAGAGTAAGAGAAAGTTAAGCAAAGTAAGGAGACAGAGGAATTGGTTTAAGATGACAGAACAAGGGAAAAAACCTGAAAAAACAATTAACTGAACAGAGATAAATAATTTATCAAAGAGTTCAAAGCATTAGTACTAAGAATGCTAAATGAACTAGGGAAAAGAGATGACCAAAGTGAGAATTTTAACAAGGAACTAGAAAATATAAAAAAGAACCATTCAGACATGAAGAATAAAATAACTGAAATGTAAAACCCATTAGAAGGAAATAAAAGGAGACTAGGTGATACAGAAGAACACATAAGTGATCTGGAAGATAGAATAATGGAAATTGCCCAATCAGAACAGCTAAAAGAAAAACAAATTTTAAAAAATGAGAACAGTTTAAGGGACCTTTGTGACAACATCAAGCATACCAACATCCACATTATAGGGGTCCCAGGGGGAGAAGAGTGAGAGAAATGGGGTCAAAGAAAAGGGGTCAAAATGTATTTGATAAAATTATGGCTGAAAACTTCCTGAATCTGAGGAGGGAAACAGATATACAGGTACAGGAAACACAGAGAGTCCCAAACAATATGAAACCAAGCAGACCCACACTAAGACATATCATAACTAAAGTGGCAAAAGTTAAAGGGATAATTCTAAAGGCAGCAAGAGAAAAACAAAGAGTCACATGCAAGGGAACCCCCATAAGATAGCAGCTGATTTTTATGCAGAAACTTTGCAGGACAGAAGGGAGTGGCATGGTATATGAAAGTTCTGAAAGGGAGAAACCTACAACATAGGATACGCTACCAATCAAAATTGTCATTCAGAATTGAAGAAGAGATAAAGAACTCAGACAAGCAAAAACTGAAAGAGTTTTATCAACTTACCCTAAAAGAAGTGTTAAAGGGACTTCTCTAAGTGGAAAAGAAGTAAGACTCTATAGGAAAGGGAAAATTGCAGTAGTAAAGGCACATATATAGTAAATTCTGTGGATCTACCACTTAAAAAAGCTAGTAAAAATATTAAAAGACAAAAAAATTAAGACAAAATTGTAAAATCAACTATAACTACAATAAACAGTGAACGAATAACCATGAAGATGTAAAATATGACATCTAAAACACAAAACGGGGGCTAGGGGAGTAAAAAAATTTAGATCTTTTGAATGTATTTGAACTTAAGTGATTACCAGTTTAAAACAAGTAGATATAGCTATAGGTCAACATCTATGAACCCCATGGTAACCACAAATCAAAAACCACAAAAACTAGAAAGAAAGGAACACAAGCATACCACTAAAGAAAATCATTAAACCACAAAGGGAGAAACAAAAAGAAAAAGAACAGAAAACTACAAAACAACCAGGAAACAAGTAACAAACGGCAATAAGAACATACCTATCAATAATTACTTTAATTGTCAGTGGACTAGATGCTCCAATCAAAAGATATAAAGTGGTTGATTGGATTAAAAAAAAGCAAAACCCATCTATATGCTACTTACAAGAGAACCACTTCAGGACTGAAGACACACATGGACTGAAAGTGAGGGGATGGAAAAAATATTTCCTGCAAATGGAAACAAGAAAGCAGGGTTAGCAATACTCATACCAGACAAAATAGACAGTAAAACAAAGTCTATATAACAAAAGACAAAGAAGGGCATTATATAATGATAAAGGGAACAATACAAGAAAAGTATACTATACTTGTTAACATATATGCACCTTATATAGGAGCACCTAAATACATAAAGCAAATATTAACAGACATAAAGAGTGAAATTGATAATAATACAATAATAGTAGAGGACTTTAACACCCCACTTACATCAATGAACAGATGATCCAGACAGAAAATCAATAAGGAAACAGTGGTCTTAAATGGCACAGTAGACCAGTTGGACTTAAGAGATATCTATCAGACATTTCATCCAAAAAGAGCAGATTACACATTATTGTCAAGTGCACATGGAATGTTCTCCAGTATAGATCACATGCTAGGCCACAAAACAAGACTCAACAAATTTAAGAGGATAGAAACTATATCAAGCATTTTTTCTAACCACAATAGTATAAAACCAAAAATAAATTACAGGTAGAAAAATAGGAAAAACACAAACACGTGGAGACTAAACAACATGCTAATAAAAACCCAATGGGTCAGTGAAGAAATCCAAGAAGAAATCAGAAAATACCTCAAGACAAATGACAATAAAAATGCAAGTTTCCAAAATCTATGGGACACAGCAAAAGCAGTTCTGAAAGGGAAGTTTATAGTAATAAAGGCCTACCTCAAGAAACAAGAAAAATCTCAAATAAACAACCTAACCTACCACCTTAAAGGAATTAGAAAGAGAAGAACAAACAAAGCTCCCCCAAAAGAAATAAAGATCAGAGAGGAAATAAAGACCAAAAAAAAAAGAAAAAAATCAATGAAACCAAAAACTGGTTTTTTGAAAAGATAAAAAAATTGATAAGTCTTTAGCCAGACTCATCAAGAAAAAACAAGAGGACCCAAATAAACCCAAATAAAGATAAAAAATAAAAGAGGAGAAATTACAACTGACATCACAGAGATACCAAAAAACTATAAGAGAATACTACAAATAGTTCTGGCCAACAAATAGGAGAATCAAGAAGAAAAGGATAAATTTCTAGAAGCATACAATCTTCCAAGACTGAATCAGGAGGAACAGACTAATCACTAGTAGTGAAATTGAATTAGTAATCAAAAAATCTCTCAGCGAACAAAAGTCCAGGACCAGACAGCTTCACAGGGGAATTCTACCAAACAAATAAAGAAAAGCTAATACCTATACTTCTCAAACTCTTTCAAAAAATTGAAAAGGAGGGAACACTTCCAAATTCATTCTAAAAGACCACCATGACCCTGATAACAAAACCAGAAAAAGACATTATAAAAAAAGAAAAGTACAGGCCTATATCTCTGGTGAATATAGATGTAAAAATCCTCAACAAAATATTAGCAAACTGAATTCAACAATATATAAAAAGGATCATACACCATGATCAAGTGGGCTTATTTGAGGGATGCAAGGATGGTTCAATATCCGCAAATCAATCAATATGATATACTACGTTAACAAAAGGAGGGATAAAAATCACATGATCATCTCAATAGACCCAGAAAAAGCATTTTACAAAATTCAACATTCATTCATGATAAAAACTCTCATCAAAGTTGGTATAGAAGAAACATATCTCAACATAGTAAAGGCCGTTTATGACAAACCCACAGGTAACATCATACTCAATGGTGAAAAGCTCAAAGCTTTTCCTCTAAAATCAGTAACAAGACAAGGATGCCCACTCTCACCACTTCTATTCAACTTAGTATTGGAAGTCCTAGCCACAGCAATCAGACAAGAAAAAAAAAAAAAAGGCATCCAAATTGGAAGGGAAGAAGTAAAACTTTCAATATTTTCAGATGACATGATGTTCCATAAAGAAAACTCTAAATTCTCCACCAAAATATTATTAGAATTAATAAATGAATTCAGTAAACTTGTAGGATAGAGGATTAATTTACAGAAATCTGTTGCATTTCTATACACTAATAATGAACTATCAGAAAGAGAAAGCAAGAAAACAATCCCATTTAAAATTGCATCAAAAAGAATAAAATACTTAGGAATAAACTTAACCAAGGAGGTGAAAGACCTATACTCTAAAAACTATAAAACATTGATGAAGGAAATTGAAGAAGATGCAATGAAATGGAAAGATATCCTATTTTCATGGATTGGAAGAATTAATATTGTTAAATGTCTGTATACCCAAAGCAATCTACAGATTTAATACAATCCCTATCAAAATACCCATGACATTTTTCACAGTACTAGAACAAATAATCCTAATAAAATCACAGAAGACCCTGAATAGCCAAAGCAATCTTGAGAAAAAAGAACAAAGTTGGAGGTATCATCCTCCCAGACTTCATATTATACTACAAAGCTGCAGTAATCAAAACAGCATGGTACTGGCACAAAACAGACACATAGATCAATGGAACAGAATAGAGAGCTCAGAAATAAACCCATGCACCTATGGTCAATTAATCTATGACAAAGGAGGCAAGAATATACAATGGAGGAAAGACAGAATATTCAATAAATGATATTAGGAAAACAGGACAACTACATGCAAAAGAATGAAATTAGAATATTTTCTCACACCATATAAAAAATAAATTCAAAATGGATTAAAGACCTAAATCTAAAACCTGATACCATGAAAGTTTTAGAAGAAAATATAGGCAGAACACTCTTTGACATAAATTGTAGCAATATTTTTTTGGATCTGTCTCCTAAGACAAATGAAACAAAAGCAAAAATAAACAAATGAGCCCTAATTAAACTTAAAAGCTTTAACCCAGCAAAGGAAACCATCAAGAAAATGAAAGGACAACCTACTGAATGGGAGAAAATATTTTCTAACAGTATGACCAATAAGGGGTTAATATCCAAAATATATAAGCAGCTCATACAACTCAATACCAAAAAAATACAAACAACCCAATTGAAAAATGGGCAGAAGACCTGAATAGACATTTTTCCAAAGAAAACATACAGATTGCTGATAGGAATGTGAAAAGATGTTCAACTTCACTAATCATAAGGGAAATGTAAATCAAAACCACAATGAGATGTCGTTTCACATCTGTCAGAATGCCTATCATCAAAAAGAACACAAATAGCAAATGTTGGTGAGGAGGTGGCAAAAAGGGAACCCTAGTACACTATTGGTAGGAGTGTAAATTGGTGCAACCACTATGGAAAACAGTATGGTGGTTCCTCAAAGAACTAAAAATAGAACTACCATATGACCCAGCAATTCCACTCCTGGGTATGTATCCAAAGGAATTGAAAACAGTATTTCAAAAAGATACATGCACTCCAATGTTCATTGAAGTATTATTTACAATAGCCAATGTATGGAAGCAACCTAAGTGTCCATCAACAGATGAATGCATAAAGATGATGTGATATATATATATATATATATATATATATATATATATATATATATATATATATATATACATACAATGGAATACTACTCAGCCATAAAAAAGAATGAAACTTTGCCATTTGCAACAACATGGATGGACCTGGAGGCTATTATGCTTAGTGAAATAAGACAGAGAAAGACAAATATTGTATGTTATCTCTTAAATGTGGAATCTAAGAAATAAAGCAAATGAATAACAAAATAGAAACAGACTCATGGAGACAGAGAGCAAACTTGTGGTTACCAGTGGAGAGAAGGAAGTGGGGAGGGGCAATACAGGGGTAGGGGGTTAAGAGGTACAAAGTACCATGTATAAAAAAAACAAGTTACGAGGATATATTGTACAACACAGGGAATATAGCCAATTTTTAATAACTTTAAATGGAGTATAATCTATAAAATATTGTATCACTATGTTGTACACCTGAAACATATAATATTCTAAATCAACTATACTTCAATTAAAACAACTTAAACAATTTGTGCAGACCAGATTCCACAAGATGTAAAATAAAGTTGACTAACATTTTTCAGAGTATTGATAGCAATATAAAATGATCTTTCAATGGGAAATATCAGAGAATTATTTCAATATCTCAAATATTACCTATTTTTTTTTCAAATATTACCTATTTCATAAAAATCTAATTTCATAGTATTTTAATAAGGAACAATGTGACAAAAAGGGTTCTATGGTAATACCAAATTAGGAAACAATGGATTAATCAGTTCAGTAATTTCTTTCTGGGGGAACTTCTTAGTGCGTTTAATATGCTTGTAATCATTATGAATCTGCAATCATGACTCTTTTTCACTGTGGCATGTTTGAGGAATTCTCCTTCACCTAATGTTGTTTTGGAAGTGCTTGAGGACAGGATGATAAATAGATTTTATCTGTATGTTGCCTCAGTTGATTATGAGTGGTTGCCTGGAGCAGTGTGTTGAGAAGGATTCTGAAGCCCAGTTGGAGTCAACAAGAAAAATTATGTTATTTCTTTAGCCATGTCTGCCATGCATGTGAAGAGGATGGTGGCATAAATACCATGTCCTGCTATACCTCCTCTAGATATCTTAGAAGAATAGTTCTTCTTTGTCCCATTTCTTCTTATATAACTGTGTAAATTAGATTCTCATATTTACTATACTGAACTAAGTAATGATTTGTAAGTACAATTTCCTTCTACCTATTTGAAATTTCCTAAGGTTTTCAAAATTCATTTCACTATGGTCTTTAAAAGTTTGTAATGTATTTCTTTCCCAAATAGATAGGTTATATACTTCAGCAACTGAGATGGAAATATACACCAAAAGTATAGGCAACAAAAGCCAAAATAGACAAATGGAACTGCATCAAACTTAAAACCTTCTGTGCATCGAAGGAAACAACAGTGAAATGGCAACATACAGAATGAGAGAAATATTTACAAATCATGTATCTGATAAGGGGTTAATATCCAAAATATAAAGAATTTCTACAACTCTCAATAGGAAAAATATCCTGATTGAAAAATGGGCAATGGACTTGACATTTCTTCAAAGCAGATATGCAAATAGCCAACAAGCATATGAAAAGATGCACAACATCACAAATAATTAGAGAAATGCAAATCAAAACCACAATGTTAAATCAACTATACTCTAATAAAAAACCACAATGAGATATCACCTCACACCCATTAGGATGACCACTATAAAAAAACAAAACAAAATAATGAGCGTTATTTGGATGTGGAGAAATCAGAACTCTTGTGTATTGTTGGTAGGGATGTAAAATGGTGCAGCCACTATGGAAAACAGCATAGCAGTTCTTCAAAAAGTTAAACAGAACTACCGTATATGACCCAGCAATCCCACTTCTGGATATGTATTTAAAATAATTAAAAGCAGGATCTTGCAGAGATATCTGTACACCCATGTTCATAAAAGCATTATTCACAATAGCCAAAAGGTAGAAGCAAATGTCTATTGATGGATGAACGAATAAAGATGTGGTATATACATATAATGGAATATTATTCAGCCTTAAAAGGAAGAAATTCTGGCATATGCTACAACATAGATGAACCTTGGAGACATTATGCTGAGTGAAATAAGCCAGTCACAAAAAGACAAATACTGTATGACTCCACTTATATGAGATCTGGAGCAGTTGAACTTATAGAAACCGAGAGTAGAATTGTGGTTATCAGGGGCTGGGAGGAGGCGGAAGTAGGGAGTTGTTCAATGGGTATAGAGTCTCAGTTTTGCAAGATGAAAAAGTTCTAGAGATCTGTTGGACAACAATGTGAATATAGTTAATCCTACAGAACTGTACACTTAAAAATGGTTAAGATAATAAATTGTGTGTTTTACAATTTTAAAAATATTAAAAAAAAGAAAAGAAAAGAAAAATAGTGGTGCATTGCGTTAAGGACAGGGTTAGGGGAAGGTAGAAAGACCCTGAGAGTCCCACAGCAAATCAAGAGGTTTACCAAAATGCAGGTTAAGAGCACCAGTCTGGGCCGCTCAGGTCTGGATCCAACTCCACAGCTTACGAGCTGGGAAACATTGTTGAGTTATTTAACTCTGAGCCTCAGTTTCCTCATGTGTAAAATGGGGCAATACTAGCATTTATCTTCAGGGTTCTTAGGTGGCTTAAATGAATACATGTAAAAGATTTAGGAACTGTGCCTGCCATTTTAAGAATTTAATAAAAGTTAGATTTTATTCTTATTCCCTCAGAATGTCAGCAACTTAAGGGAATGCAGCCTGTAGCATTGGACAGATGGTTGTTCCAAGAATAAATGTCTTCTATATATAACAAAAGCATAGAAGAATGCTAAACATATCAACACCATTCCTCAAAGACGCAGTTGTAACATAAGTGTGATTAACTGACTTAAGTGATCTATTTGTAGTCTGATAAATTTAAAAGTTTATTAAAGAAGAAATGTTGAGATCAGAAAAGGCTACTATTCTCACTACTTTATGAATTTATAAATTCATAGAAATACATATTTTTATTTTTAAAACTTTTCAGTGAAAAGGAATGAAAAAGTGTGGTGCAGGAGAAACTTCCTTCCACTCTCTTAGGTTTTGCTACTGGCCTAAGAAGTAAACTGACAAAGACAGGTTAACAGAAGAAAAGCATTCAAATTTCTTTAATTTGTTGTGTGTGCGTGAGATCTCTTCAGAAGGAAAATGAAGACCTGAAGAAGCTGTTAGGCCCAAAAGCTTATATCCATTTTTACACGAGGAAGGATAAATTGTGGGGATGTGATAAAACAAAGGAGCTTGGGCTAGGGGCCGTAAATTGTGGCACGGTGACTGGGAACTAAATGGGGGAAACTAATGGAAGATTGGTGTTATTTTACGAGGTGTGTTTGTACAGGTCCATTTCAACATCGATTTCCAGTCTCTGGTGATAAGAATGTTCTTCTCTTCCTGGTACAGGGAAGGCACCTTTCTTTGGGGAAATTTCATGTCCTGCTTTTAGGTAGAAAGGGAGAGTCACAGAGCCCTTCCTGTACCTGCTGTTCTCAAGTGCCTTCAGTTTAAAATAATCTGCCAAAGCAGCATGTTTTGGAAAGTCATGTTCTGAACCCTTCAGAAGAAAAGGTGATATACAATTATTACATTTAATTAATTTAAGTGGTTTGGTACTGGTGAAAGAATAGACAGATTAACTCAGTAGCACGGAAGTCTCTCCCCTCCCTACCTACCACCACCTGCATCTCCACCACCACCGCTTTTCCAAATAGGTTCCAGAATAGTATATAACAACTTAATTGATGGTAAAGGTAATATTTCAAAATGGTGGGAAAAGGAAGGACTAGTCACTGAATGGTTGTGGGGAAAGTGGTTAATATTTTGGCAAGAATAAGTAGACTTCTGTATGGTTATCAATTAAAATAAACTTCAGCTAGATCGAAGGCTTTAGGGTGACACTATAAAAGCACATGACACCTAGGAGAAAATAGAGGTGTGTGTTTATTCGATCTTGGGGTGGAAAAGTTTTTCTTTCTGAGCATAAAAGCAAACAAGATCAAAAAAAAAAGGAAATATTGACATATTTAACCAGGTAAAAATTAACTCTGGAAGGAACACTGTATGCAAACTTTATGGGAATTGGGCAATGTTGACCTGTAATTACACTTCAATAAAGTCATTCTAAACAAAATAGTAAACATTTGTGTAGAAGGATGTTAACTGACATATTATCCATAATAGTAAAACTTTCCAAACATCCTAAATGTTCCATAGGAGGGGAATATTTTAAATAAATTGTTGGCTCCCTGTTCTATACCCATTCTGGATAAATCAAGAAGTGGCAATAGAACCACATTTAGAAATATAACTACAAATACCATAATCAGTGAAAAAAAAGTTTCAGTGGTTGATCTGGAGAATGAGAATTAACAATAAGTTGCTCCTTCGTTTTTTCTGGTAATTTTATGCCTTTCAATACTGACTTTTAACTGATATACATCTGTTACTTTCCTACAAAAAATATAAGAATAATACAATTGTATAAATAACAGGATTCTAACTTCAAAAAAAATCATCAGAATATAAAGGCCTAGGAAAAAGAAATACTCAAGTATCAATTGTGGTTTTTCACTAAGTAGTAAAATTATAGTTGATTTTTATTTTCTTAGCACTGTTCTAATTTCTTTTTTTTCATTTTCACCATTGCACATTTTTTAATTGAAGTATAGTTGATTTACAGTGTTGTGTTAGTTTCTGCTGTACAGCAAAATGATTCAGTTATACATATATACATACATTCTTTTTTATATTCTTTTCCATTATGGTTTATCACAGGATATTGAATATAGTTCCCTGAGCTATACAGTAGGACCTTGTCGTTTATCCATTCTATGTATAATAGTTTGAATCTGCTAACCCCAAATTCCCAGTCCATCCCTCCTCCACCCACCCTCCCCCTTGGCAACCACAAGTCTGTTCTCTATGTTTGTGAGCCTGTTTCTGTTTTGTACATAGGTTCATTTGTGTCATATTTTAGATTGCACATATAAGTGATATCATATGGTATTTGTCTTTCTTTTTCTGACTTACTTCACTTAGTACAGTAATCTCTAGGTCCATCCATGTTGCTACAAATGGCATTATTTCACTCTTTTCATGGCTGAGTAATATTCCATTGTGTATATGTACCACATCTTCTTTATCCATTCATCTGTTGATGGACATTTTGGTTGTTTCCATGTCTTGGCTATTGTGAATAGTGCTGCTATGAACATAGGGATGCATGTAACTTTTTGAATTATAGTTTTGTCTGGATATATGCCCAGGAGTGGGATTGCTGGATCATATGGCAACTCTATTTTTAGTTTTTTGAGATACCTCCATACTGTTTTCCACAGTGGCTGCATCAACTTCCCAATTCCCACCAACAGTGTAGGAGGGTTCCCCTAACAACCAGCAATTGTTATTTGTAGACTTTTTAATGATGGCCATTCTGACCATGTGAGGTGGTACCTCATTGTAGTTTTGATTTGCATTTCTCTAATAATTAGTGATGTTGAGCATGTTTTCATGTGCCTGTGGTCCATCAGTATGTATTCTTTGGAGAAATGTCTATTTAGGTCTTCTGCCCATTTTCCCATTGGGTTGTTTTTTTGTTGCTGAGTTGTATGAGCTGTTTGTATATTTTGGAAATTAAGCCCTTGTCAGTCATGTCATTTGCAAATATTTTCTCCCAGTCCATAGGTTGTCTGTTTGTTTTGTTTATTGTTTCCTTTGCTGTGCAAGAGCTTGTAAGTTTGATTTAGGTCCCATTTGTTTATTTTTGCTTTTATTTCTATTGCCTTGGGAGACTGACCTAAGAAAACATTGCTATGATTTATGTCAGAGAATGTTTTGCCTATGTTCTCTTCTAGGAGTTTTATGTTGTCATGTCTTATATTGAAGTCTTTAAGTCATTTTGAGCTTATTTTTGTGTATGGTGTGAGGGTGTATTCTAACTTCATTGATTTACATGCAGCTGTACAACTTTCCCCACACCACTTGCTGAAGAGACCTTTTCTCCATTGTATATTCTTGCCTCCTTTGTCAAAGATTAATTGACCATAGGTGTGTAGGTTTATTTCTTTGCTCTCTATTCTGTTCCATTGATCCATATGTCTGTTTTTGTGCCAATACCACACTGTTTTGATTACTGTAGCTTTGTATTATTATCTGAAGTATGGTAAGGTTATGCCTCCTGCTTTGTTCTTTTTCCTTAGGATTGCTTTGGTAATTCTGGGTCTTTTATGGTTCCATATAAATTTTAGGATTATTTCTTCTAGTTCTGTGAAAAATGTCATGGGTAATTTGATAGGGATTACATTAAATTTGTAGATTGCTTTGGGTAGTATGGCCATTTTAACAATGTTAATTCTTCCAATCCAAGAGCACAGAATATCTTTCCATTTCTTTGAATTATCTTTAATTTCCTTTATTAATGTTTTATAGGTCTCAACATATAAGTCTTTTACCTCCTTGGTCAGGTTTATTCCTAAGTATTTTATTTTTTTGGATGTGATTTTAAAAGGAATTATTTTTTTACATTCCCTTTCTGATATTTCATTGTTAGTGTGAAGAAATGTAACCAATTTCTGTATGTTAATCTTGTACCCATTACTTTGCTGAATTTGTTTATCAATTCTAGATTTTTTTGTGGGGAGTTTTTAGGGTTTTCTGTATATAGTAATGTCATCTGCATATAATGACAATTTTACCTCTTCCCTTCCAACTTGGATAACTTTTATTTCTTTTTCTTGTCTGATTGCTGTGGCTAGGAATTCCAATACTATGTTGAAGAGAAGTGGTGAGAGTGGGCATCTTTGTCTTTTTCCAGATTTTAGCAGGAAGGCTTTCAGCTTTTCATCATTGAGTGCTATATTGGCTGTTAGTTTGTCATAAATAGTTTTTATTATGTTGATATATGTTCCCTCTATACCCACTTTGGGTAAGAGGTTTTTATCATGAATGGATGTTGAATTTTATCAAATGCTTTTTCTGCATCTCTTGAGATGATCATGTGGTTTTTGTCTTTTCTTTTGTTGATGTGGTGTATCACATTGATTGATTTGCATATGTTGAACCATCCTTGTGATCCTGGGATGAATCCAACTTGGTTGTGATGTATGATCTCTTTTATGTGTTGTTGGATTTGGTTTGCTAATATTTTGTGGAGAATTTTTGCATGTGTATTCATCAGATGTTGGCCTGTAATTTTCTTTTTTGATAGTGTGTTTTTGTCTTGTTTTGGTATCAGGGTGATGGTAGCTTCATAGAATGTCTTTGGGAGTGTTCCCTCTTCTTCAATCTTTTGGAAGAGTTTGAGACAGATAGGTATAAATTATTCTTTGTAGGTTTGGTAGAATTCACCTGTGAAGCTATCTGGTCCTGGACTTTTGTTTGTAGGTAGTTTTTTTTAAATTATAGATTCTATTTCACTTCTAGTGATCAGTCTGTTCAAATTATCAGTTTCTTCTTGCTTCAGTTTTGGTGGGCTGTATGTTTCCAGGAACTTGTCCATTTCTTCTAGGTTGTCAAATTTGTTAACATATAATTCTTTTTTTTTTTTGTATTTCTGTGGTATCAGTTGTCATTTCTCCTTTTTCATTTCTTATTTTGTTTATTTGGGTTTTCTCTCTTTTCTTCTTGGTGAGCCTGGCCAGAGGTTTGTCAATTTTGTTTACCCTTTCAAAGAACCAACTCTTGGTTTTATTGATTTTTTTCTATTTTTTAAAATCTCTATTCTATTTATTTCCTCTCTGATCTTTATTATTTCCTTCCTTCTGCTGAGTTTAGGTTTCATTTGTTGTTCTTTTTCTAATTCTTTTAGGTAGTAGGTCAGGTTATTTATTTGTGATTTTGTTTTTTGAGGAAGGCCTGTATCGCTATGAACTTCCCTTTCAGAACTGCTTTTGCTGCATCCCATAGATTTTGTATGGTTGTGTTTTCATTGTCATTTGTTTTAAGGTGTTTTTAAACTTCCTCTTTGATTTCATTGTTGACCCACTGGTTTTTTAGTAACATGTTGTTTAGTCTCCATGTAATCATTTTTTTCTCATTTCTTTTTCTGTGGTTGATTTCTAGTTTTATGCAATTGTGGTCCAAAAAGATACTTGAAATAATGTCTATACTCTTAAATTTGTTGAGGCTTGTTTTGTGCCCTGGTATGTGGTCAGTCCTAGAGAATGTTCCATGTGCACTCGAACAGAATGTGTATTCTGTGGTTTTTTGTATGTAATGTCCTGAAAATATCAATTAAGTCTAACTGTTCTATTGTATCATTTAGAATCTCTGTTGCCTTATTGATTTTCTGTCTAAAAGATCATTGGTGTGAGTGAGGTGTTAATGTTCCCTACTATTATCATCACATTCCCATCAAGTTCTCCCTTTATGTCTGTTAGTATTTGATTTATGTATTTGGGTGCTCCTCTATTGGGTGCTTATATGTTGATGAGTGTAATATCCTCTTCTTATATTTATCCTTCTATCATTATATAGTGTCCTTATTTATCTTTCTTTATGGCCTTTGTTTTAATGTCTATTTTGTCTGATATGAGTATCGCAACCCCTGCTTTCTTGTCATTTCTGTTTATGTGAAATAGCTTTTTCCATCCCCTCACTTTCAATCTATGTGTGTCCTTTGCCCTAAAGTGGGACTATTGTAGGCAGCATATTGTAGGCTCTTGTTTTTTTATCCAATCTGCCACTTCTTCTTTTGATTGGAGCATTTATTCCATTGACATTTAAGGTAATTATTGATAGATATGTATTCATTGACATTTTAAACATTGTTTTCCAGTTGATTCTGTATTTCTTCTTTATTCCTTTCTTTTCCTTTTTGTTTTTCCTTTTGTGGTTTGATGAGTTCCTTTTATATTATGCTCGTGTTCTCTTCTTTTTGGCTATTGTGAATCTATTGTATGTTTTTGATTTGTGGTTATCCTGTTTTTCAAGTATGTTAACCCCTTCCTATATCTACTTGCTTTAGACTGATATTCATACAGGCTCAAACACATTCTAGAAGAAAAAAACCCTACATTTTCTTACTCTCCTCCTCCATATTTTATTATTTTCATGTCCTCTTTTACATCTTCATGTTTATCCTTTTGCTGTTCATTGTGGTTATTATTACCTCACAAAATTTTTTTTGATTTTTTAAATCTGTATACTGGCTTATTTAAGTGATTTACTTTCCAATTGTGATTTTCTCTTTCCTATAGCTTCTTGCTTCTTTTCTATTGAGAAGACCTTTCAATATTTCTTTTCGGATAGGTTTAGCATTGCTGTATCCTTTTAGTTTTTGCTTATCTGAGAAATTCTTTATCTCTACTTTGATTCTAAATGATAATCTTGCTGGGTAGAGTATACTAGGTTGCAAATTTTTCCCTTTCAGGACTTTGAATATATCTTGCCACTCCCTTCTGGCCTGCAACGTTTCTGTAGAGAAATCAGCTGATAGCCTTATGGGGGTTCCCTTGTAATTCTTTGTTTTTCTCTTGCTGCCTCTAGAATCCTCTCTATCTTTAACTTTTGCCGTTTTTATTATAATATGTCTTGGTGTAGGTCTATTTGGGTTCATCTTGTTTGGGATCTTCTGTGCTTCCTGTACCTGGATATCTGTTTTCTGTTTTAGGTTTGGGAAGTTTTCAGCCATAATTTCTTCAAATACATTTTTGGTCCCCTTTTCTCTTTCTTCTCCTTCTGGAATTCCTATTATGCATAGATTGGCACACTTTATATTATCCCACAGGTCTCTTATATTGCTTTCATTTTTCTTTTCATTTGGCTTTCTGTCTGCTGCTCTGGTTGGATGATTTCTATTATTCTATCTTCCAGATCACTTATTTGTTCTGCATTGTTCAATCTGCTATTCATTGCCTTTAGCTCAGTTTTTATCATAGCAAATTAGTTTTCTAATTTTTCTTGGCTCCTCTTATAGTTTCTAGTTCCTTTTTATAGCAATCTGCATTTCTATCAGTAGCCTTTCTTAGTTCCTTCAGTATATTCATTCTCTCATTTTTGAACTTGGTAACTATCTGTCAGACTGAAGAGGTCTGTTTCATTGTTTGTTCTTTCAGGGGAGTTCTTTTGATCTTTTAACTGAGAGTGGTTCCTTTGCTTCCTCATTTTACTTATATTTCTCTTACTCTGTGAGTTTAGGAGAAACGATTATCTACTGTGGTCTTGGAGGGCTATTTTTATGTGGGAGTGTCCCTGTGTAGCCTGCATGGGTTTAACATTTTTAGTGCGGGGGTTGTTTTTAGTATGAATGCCTGCCACCTCTTTCCTCAGTGTGTCCTAGCCATTATCCCCTTGATAGGGGGTGTGACTGGTGTTGTGGTGACCAGAGCCTGCCCTGGATGTTGAGCGGGTCCTCCTCTTTGCTCTGTGGTTGTCACAGCACTGTCAGGGACAGGGTCTGCTCCCTAATGGTTGGAGTAGAAGCTGCCAGGTCCATTTTTGAGCTGCATTTCTGAGCTGCAGAGTGAGGTAGGTGGGATCGTATTCCTCCGTCAGAGCTGTCCACCAGTGAGTGTGCTCTGTTGTGTCACTTTTCACCTGTTGTGTCACTTTTCACCTGTTGCGTGGGCTCACAAAGTACACTGTTGTTGGCATCGCCCTTGGCCCTGCCTCAATCGTGGGAATGCTGGCAATTGACCCTAGTGTCCCTCAGGCATTGTTTTCACAAGGCCACCAGCACAGATCCATTATGTCAGGTCCCGGACTGCAGTAATCGTGTATCTGGACCCGCCGTGGGAGATAATGAGGCAGCTCAGACCCTCGCCTCACCCAGCCCCCACCTGTATGTGCCCACAAAGCTCATGGTTGATAAGGCCAGACCCATCCCAGTCACAGGAGCCCCTGTTGTCTGCTCAGATGTCCTGCAGGTACTGAGTTTACAAAGCTGGTGGCAGAGGTTTAAATTCATGGTTCACACAGCCATGGGGAGATGTTTCAGCCCTGCTTCTTAACTCACACGGCCCCTGGGGCTCAGCTATGATTTCATTCCTGCCTCTGCATGTGGGCAACCTGCTGGTACCTGCTCCTGGAGCCCACTGAGGCAGTGGCTGGGGGACAGAGAAAGAGGCTGCTAAGGCGGGCGGGGGCGGGGGCGGGCCCACCCGGGGCGGGCCCACCCCTCCCTTTGTGCGCCACTTATCAATGGCACTTTGCTTTAATGGCGGGCCTGGGCTTCTTCCGTGTACACCCGTTTGCAGCCGCACCACGCTCCAGCCCCACTCAGGCTGTCTCCATGCAGCCAACCCCAGTCGTCTCCCTGGGTCTGTCCCCTAAACCCAGAGTTTCAGCACCCAGCCCCAGCCTGTACCAGCAGACATGCGTCTTGGGCTGGGGCATGCAGAGCTGTGGCACAGCCCATCTGTGCAGGTCTCTGCTCTGCCTGCCACAAACCGGTTGTTGCGCTCTCCATGGAGCCTCTAAACCTCACTTTCTGTCCTGGCTGATGTCCCTGGGACTTCCCAGGGTGTGGGAACCTTTCCTCCTTCCCAGGGGCACAGGTCCTCTTCTGCTTCCTTTTTTTTTTTTCCTTTCATCCTACCCAGTTATGTGCAGATCTTTCTTGTCCTTTCAGGTGTCTGAGATCTTCTGCTAGCGTTCAGTAAGTATTCTGGAGAATTGTTCCATATGTAGTTGTATTTCTGATATATTTGTGGGAGGAGGTGAGTTCCACGTTGTTCTACTCCCCATCTTGATTGGATCCCACTTTTCTGTATTTCTGAATTTTCGATAATGAATATAAAGTTCCTTTATAATCAGAAAACTAAAAACAAAATATGCTGCTACCGTTATTACAAAGAAATAGAATAGTATCCTTTCTATTGTAAATATTACGAATTTGATTATCTTACATATAATCTGTTATGTATCCATCCCCCCCCCCCCCAAATATTTCAGGCCCTATGTCTTTCTTGATCTTTGTTAAAGGAAATAGAATACTATGGATTCCCACAAATAACTGAACAATCAGGTAATTGTTTGCTATTGGTCTAGATGTTGGTTCTGATAGATGGGAAGCCTTTTGGGTTACTGCACACTCAACCAAGTATTAAATGAGATTTCCAAGAGTTCACTTAAGTTACAAGTTTACATAATCTAGGCTTCTAATTTTAGTGTTTTTTAACAAATATTTTATCGCAAAAATTATTTTGATGTCTTTACCCCCAAGGTAACATGCAACAGATTTCTTCCTGGATAGGAGTAAATGTGGGAAATACTGCCTAACAGTCAGCCTAGTGCTAGGACTGCCTAAGAAAGTGTAAATTCAATGCCGGAAACACATAGGGAGACAAGGATTTAACAACCCTTTATTGTCTCTCTCAACACACACCTTAGGCGATGGACAGAGCCCTCCAAAGTGACTAGTGGCTGGGTATCAAACAAAAGAGGTAGCCAAGGCTTAAAAACATGTGATGTAACTTGCTATTCCTTGCCATGACCCGCCCTCAAAAAAAAAAAAAAAAACCAAAAAACAACCACCAAAAACAAACTATGAAAGACTTGAGGCTCACATAACCTAAACACACAATTCTAGGAAATCATCAGCTCTCAAGAATTACAAGCTTTCCATTGTCTCTTCTGCCTACATCCCCATTCCTTCCTCTGGCCCTAGGCTGTCAGGCAGTTTGCTATTTTTGACCTGATTTCCCTTTCAAGGATGCCTTTAAACCCAGATTTAGTCATGGAACCAAAGCCTGGCCATCTGTATATTTCAGCCTGTTGACCACAGAAAAAAGTCCATGTGAACCGAGTTGAACCAGAGGCTTAATCAATGGACATTTTTGTGTGAATTACTAGGAAACAGAAAAGCTCTGTTTCCATTGTAATTGTCATGTATAAGGATAATTTGTGCTTGGAGCTTCTGAGCATCAGTATGGAGAAGAAGGTCCACTAGAGGATAACACCCGCTTACAGGAAAGCAAAGCTGAGAGTTGGAAAGAGGGAGAGGCAGGGAAGGAGGAGGAGTCAAGTCAGGGAGACAGACAGTGCTAATGACATCAGATGTGACATGAGCAGCAGGAAACCTTTAATGGATTAAGCCACTGACGCTTCAGAGTTGTGACAGCAGTTAGCACACCCTGATGAACACACCCCAAAATGTATAAAGTAATATATACCTCCCTTCCCAGTGGTCTTAGAACACTGGATCTTCTACCCATTCTGTGTTTCCACTTTAGATGATAGTTAAGGACACACTTTTTGGAGGAAGTTTAAAATGTTAAATAAAAACTCCAAACTAGTAATTATTATAAAATATAGTTTAATTTCACTCTTCATTATTTACCACAAAATTTTAAAAATACCAACATACAGACAAGAGCAAGTGAAACGGAAAAGAGCTTAAAAATTGTATAAAAGACAAACCTAAACTCAAGACTATGAGCAGTGACACACACACTAAACACTCCCAAATGAGTTCAGAAAGCATATTCTAGGTTGGATGGGTTTTCTTTCTGAAGTCAGCTTTTACTGGAGCCACACCTGGAGAGGTCTCTAAACCAAAATTCTTATTTTATGTGGAAGGGATCTTCCCAGACTTCTCTTAAAAAGCATTTCTTACAAAACAGGGGCAGACTTATTCTAGGCACAAAAGTCATAAATGCCTGTCCTAGGGCCCATGGAACTTGGAAAAATTAATCTAATGAAAGCAAAGCCCCATAGGAATGGGAAAGTGACACCTAGTGGCCACGCAGCAGGTTTTCTTTATGGCTTCTGATCATTGTAGACGTCAGGGCTGCTGTGCCCACAATATTATGCTTGGCAAATCTGAATCTCTAATTCCAGAGCCCAACAATGACCTACTTGAGTGGTGGATTCCTCTTTACAGCAGGATCTGAAACTGGACCCACTAAACATGGTCTGATACCTAGAGAGTTGCTATTTTATATACCTGTGTCCTAGACTCTATGGAGATTTGTCAAAGATTATGACGACCAATGAATATAGCCTTTTCCCATTATGACACTGTAATTAGATACTTTCCTTTAATTCCATTTATTTACCAAAAGTCTATTCTGTATCTTCTTGTTTGTCTTTGTGCTTATCAATGGATTTCCAAATTTAGTGACTACCATAGGGTGTCAACATATACCTCAAGTTTTGTTTGATTTCAGGCTAATAAAATGTCTAGCATTTTCAAGTTTACTCATTTCAAAAAAGTTTTAAATTTGATACATCGATAGAGGTTCACAGTTATTTGCACTGAATCGAGGATCAATAAATGTCCTTTAAACCATAGCATTTAGAGGTAAATATCATACTTATAACCTTTGGTCTGCTTAAATAATATCCACTTAATAAAATGTTCTAGAGCAGGGCCATAGAATGGAAATATAATGTGTGCCACATGCGTAATTTTAAACGTTCTAGTAGCCACATTAGGACGGTAAGAAAATAAAATTAACTTTAATGTTTAATTTGGTATATCCAAAATATTATTTGAACTGTAATCAATATAAAACTGTTAATGTGATATTTTATATTCCCTTTTTTCATACTAAGCCTTTGAAATCTGGTATGCACTTTACATTCATAGCACATCTCAATATGTATTAGCCATGTTTCAAGTACTCAGTAGCCACATGTGGCCGTGGCTATCATACTAGACAGCATATGTCTAGCATCAGGCTAATGCTCGAGTCCTGTGGGTCAGAATCACAGAATTAGAACTGGAAGTAAATGGAGAGATCAAACCTCTTTTTACAAATAAGGAAACTGAGGTACAGAGAGTTTAAATGACTTGCTTGAGGTCACACAGATAAACTGAGGTTGAGCGGGCTCTCCTGATTCCAGCATGCCTCCCACTCCACTACATCATTGTAGGTAATTCTTAGAATTAAAACAAAATGGAGTATTCTTTTTAGGATGTTTTCATTAAACTTGTAGATATTTTTCACCAAAACGTAAGAAATTAATTGGTAGGAGAAAAAAGTAATATAGTATAAAGCATAAAAATATGTCACTCCCAGTAGCAATCAAATATAAATAGAATGCATTTTGAAGAAAGCACTGAACTTAGAGCTACAGTACCATACAATGCATGGACTGGATCCTGGGTCCAGGGCAAAAGATAAATATCAGAGTGGGCTACTAAAGGATCAAAGCCTTCAATTGGCCTTTCCATCCATAAGTCTATGGGATAACCTCTCCTCTTGCAAAGAGAGCGAATTGTTACTGTGCAAGCAGCAATGGCCAGCCTCTAGAAAGTCTGCCTCTCAGATCCCTGCATCATGAAGTTCTGCCCCACCTGCTTTGGAGGTCATGCAGCCACACTGACCTATTCTGCTACCACTAGCTTAGGCTGACTCTGCAGGTCTAGCCCGACCTGCAATGGTCCAGATCCCTAAAGTGTCACATTTATAGGCAGGCCTCTCTGGCTTAGAGGACAGATGTGATCCTTCACGCTTCTTCAGACTTAACTGTCATGCTTAGGCCACTACAAACCAATATATCCCCCATCTTGTGAGGGTTTTTTTGGCTTATTCTAAACCTAGATGTCTCCCAAGTCCTCAAATGCCAGAACCAGGAATGGTGCTGACCCTCTGGCATTGCTGGAACATTGCATTGGCTCAAGACAATAGGCCAATACATCCTTGCCCACACAGCCACTGCAAATGTCAAACGTGAAGGAACATTTGATTTTGGTTGTTGCCTGTTGCTATGTTTGCCATTAACGTGTCTGAAAGTTCTAATCTATTACTTACAGCTTACGGAAATATGTGAGGTCAAAAGAATGCTTTGTTTATGTGGGGCTCTGAGGGAAATCTGCTGGAGATGTACAGCACCACATAGAAAAGGAAAACTGGATTTGGTCCCTACATCTGAGCCTCAGAGTCTCCCCATTAGTTTCCTAGACTATCATTACTTTCCCTTGTGGGAAACAAAAGAGAATATATGGGAACACACGTAGTAAACTAGAAAGAGCTATTAAAACCATAGTTATTATGGAAGTATGATCTTCAAAAAGATAGCTATACATACAGTATTTTATTTTTGGTTTTTTTGGGGTTTTTTTTTTTTGGCTGCGCTGCACTGCTTGCAGGATCTTAGTTCCCCGACCAGGGATCAAACCCATGTCTCCTGCAGTGGAAGCGTGGAGTCCTAACCACTGGACTGCCAGGGAAGTCCCTACATACAGTATTTTAAATATCCTTAATTCTTGCCCTCAATTTGAGCTACTTCTGAATTAATTACTGGTTTAAAAAATGCTCTCGATTTTTAATTATAGCTAGAAAATTGGTTTTTAAATTCTTTCTCGTTGCCTCATGGTTTGAAAAACACACTTATAATTACCTTTGGTTACAGGCAATAGTAACTGTAATTGCCTAATAATTTAAAAAGCCAACAACTGTTCCTAGGTCAGTTAACTAATCATTTAACCAGTGAGACTACTGCTTTCTCAAATGTGTATAAAGAAACTGGTTTATACACATTAAACATTAAAAGACATATGAACTTAATTGTGACATTACACAAGGTGTTGGCTCTGCCTGGGCCTGTTTCTTCCTCTAAGACTAATGCTAAAGGTTGCTAAAAACCTTTTCAGCATCAAAACCCTGTTCTATCTGTAATAAGAATCTTGAGTGGTTATATTAAGACTAAATCTTATAGGCAAAGGTTAACCACCACCAAGCTGTAGGGCCCAAGATCTTTCCTTTTCTGTAAGGAAAGCTGAAACTCTCTCAGCTTTTTTTTTTCCTTTTCTGAGTTTTAAATAAGAAATCATCTCACTTAAAATCCATCTCAAAGTGCTCAACTGAGCATAACTATCGTGGCTCTGTGCTTGCCCAAGTCTACAAAGACTGAATACAGTATTCATTGTGATTACCACTACAAATTGCACTGTCCCTTTAAATGTTCAAGTACTCACCATTTTCTTAAAGTGGATAAGCCCTATCCTCAATTAAGGAAATACACAAGGAATGGAAATGTTCCAGATTACACAAATCTTCTATTATAAATCAATTATAAATGAAGCTCAGATACAAGGAAGATGTCAACACATTGAATTCCCCAAACTCAAAACAACTGCACCAAAAAATAAAAACAAAACCAAAACAAGATAGATGTGGTATCCTTGGTTAGAAAGACTTTAGCAAAAATATAGCAACTAGTGGGTTTTAAGCTATGTCAATGACTAAAGCGGTCTATAGAAAATTTTGAGAATTTGAAGGGAAACATCACATTTCCCTATACCCCTGTGAAAGTCAGGAGCAAATCTATAAAAACTGGTCAACCATGAATAGGAATAAAAGATAAAAACAGTATCAGTACAGTACAGAAGAATATATAGTCTTTTGTAAGTGGAATGCTTCAAAACGTTTCTCATGTTGAGTTAAAAATCAAACGCTAGAGTGTCCAGTGGATGTCACTGAAGTCCCCAGGGTCTCCCAGTCCCCCCTCTGCTTCTAAGTAATTCATGAAGGCAGCCATGGCTGTGTCGTCATTGTCACAGAGGGCATCAAAATCCAGCTGGGCACCTTCTCCTATTGAATTAAAATACAGGCTTATGTAAGTACATTTGGAGGTTAAAAAATGAGTTATCATCAAAAATGGCAAAGGAAGGCTAGGATACCATACAATGTATTATTGAAGGCAAAGTATACGTCTTAAATTGCAGAAGCCTGATACATTTTTAAATGGGTCGCCTATTTTTATAACAATCCGCTGTCAGATAAATTGAGCTTCACTCATTTGATGCACATCAGTGAGTTAGTCTACGAGCTTTCTAATAGAAAATAAAAGCTAAGAGGTACAGACTCCCAGACAGTTGGAAGCTAGGGGTTGGGGTTTATTCATGTGTGTATATAGAGCCTTGAAGAAGAAATTTAACTTTAATCTGCCTTGTGAAAATACTCTGCTTGTTTAACCCCCAAATGAGAAGGCTGAGACAAAAGCATCTTCCCCCAAATTTGAAAGACTCTTATAAAAGTGGGGGGGTCCCCAGATTTTTGATTGAGAAAGGAAATAAGGAGGAACCATGGAAATGAGATTTAAATCAGAGATAAGGAAGAGGTTCTAGAAATTCAGGGTTAAAACACAGCTTCAGATTAATCGAAGTTTTCTAGGTATCTTTCAAAGTACAATAGAACTTGAGATGATTAACATGTGGCTCTGTGTGAAGCTGATGTCCAGGTTCCTTCAAGTCCTTTGATTCTCTTTAACATACATTTTCAGGAGATCAGAGTCAGTTATGGGGGGGTATAAAATTGTGTCATTTCAGTTTTCTTCATTTGGACTTTGCATAAACATAGTTAAAATGAATAATTACATCTTAAACATTTTATGATTGGTATCTTTAAAAATTCTTTTTCTTGAGAATGGACATTTTCCCCTAAATACAAGAGCTTTAGTTTTATTGAAATTGTGTGTTTTAATAATACCCATAACTGATTCAGTGGATAATCAAATTTTCAATGACAGGTCCATTAAGTAGCGTACACTTAAAAATTAACAGCATGATTACTGTATTTATGATTTTGAATGAAAAACTCTTAGTTATTTTTATTGAAGTATAAAAAATATGTTACAATGTGTTAGTTTCTGGTATACAGCAAAGTGCTTCAGTTTTATACATATATGTTTTATATGTATAAAACTGAATCATTATATATAAAATATATATGTATTCTTTTTCAGATTCTTTTCCATTATAGTTTATTACAATATATTGAATATAGTTCCCTATGCTATACAGTAGGACCTTGTGGTTCATCTATTATATATATAGTAGTTGTATCTGCTAATCCCAAACGCCTAATTTATCCCTCCCCGCCTTTTCCCCTTTGGTAACCATACGTTTGTTTTCCATGTCTGTGAGTCTATCTATCTCTGTTTTTTAGATTCCACATATAAGTCATATGATATTTGCCTTTCTCTGTCTGACTTACTTTAGTCAGTATGATAATCTCTAGGTCCATCCATGTTGCTGCAAATGGCATTATTTCATTCTTTTTTATGGGTGAGTAATATTCCATTGTGTATATAAACCACATCTTCTTTATCCATTCATCTGTATGTATGTCAGTGGACATTTAGGTTGCTTCTATGTCTTGGCTATTGTAAATAGTGCTGCTATGCACATTGGGGTGCAAGTATCTTTCTGAATTAGTTTTCTCCAAATATATGTCCAGGAGTGGGATTGCTGGATCATATGGTAGCTCTATTTTTAGTGTGTTAAGGAACCTCCGTACTGTTTGCCATAGTGGCTGCACCAATTTACATTCCCACCAACAGTGTAGGAGGGTTCCCTTTTCTCCCCACCCTCTCCTGCGTTTATTATTTGTAGACTTTTTGATGATGACCATTCTGACCGGGGTGAGGTGATACCTCATTGTAGTTTTGGGAAAAATCTTAAAGTTGTTTGCATCTCTAGCAATTTCCTAAGCCTGAAAATAGAGTGATTAAGAAAGAGTTTTTGGAAAACCAAAATGGCAGGCAGTTGCCAAAGAAAACTTACCAAGGAGTGGTTCGTGACTCTGGGGAGTAGCAGCGCTTTGGTTTTGCTTTGTAGCCTGTGGCTCCCCTATTTCAGAAGGACTTAGGGTAGTCAGCTCCTTATCTGACATCTGTAAAGAGAGAATAATAAATAGAAAGTTTCCTATTTGAATGAAATAAAGACCTCTTAGCAGTTTTCAGATGCGGGCATTCTGGCAATGCCACCACTGCCATCAACAACGTGGCAGCTCACACTTCGTATTCTGTGCTAAGTACTCCACAAGCATCATCTCGTTTCGGGTTACACATGTCGTGAGGTCAGGCATCTGAGGCCAAAAGAGTCTAATAGCTTGCCCAAAGTGTGGGAGCCATGATTCTAACCCAAGTCTACCTGACTTCAAAGCCCCCACATTATTCATAACCGTAACTGAATTACATACATAAGGAAAAGTTTTCGATTAAAAATGAAAAGCTATTTCAGTTTTTTAAAAATGATGATAAAACAGTATCTCATATGAAACTACAACGGGAAATACTGCTTTAGAGTAGGGAATGGATTAAACCAGAGACTTTTACCAAAATGTTATCATACTGTTAAATAGTCACAGGCCAAACAATCTAATGTTCATGTAGCTCATCAAAAGAAGAAATCATCTACCTATATTGTCTTATTCAGTTGATGAACTTTGCCATAGAATGCCTACATAACGTACACTACTTGGAGATTCTTGTGTGTTACAAGGACTTAAATCCCTGTTTCTGGCATATTGTCTGGCACAAAATGGGTACCCAATAAACATTTGCTGAATGTATAAGTAAAACTGGCAAATACTAGATCAAAAGCCTATATTAATATAAAAAGATATTTTCAAGTTCCCTTTTGTCCCTGGTCAGATTTAATTTCTCTTTTCTCCTATATTCTTATACCACTTAGTTTATATACCTACTTTAGAGCTTTTTGTTGTCTGGGATACATCAGAATTGTATATGGGTCTTCCACATTTTCAGCACTATGTTCAGTCATTTTTGTATATGCAACAATGCACTTCAAATAGCTAGTATTTGTTCAATTGAATTAAATAGTAGGTAGTACTTAATTTGTAGCTTATATTATTTAAACATCTTTCCAGACCCTAAGGAGTATATTTAATCCACGGAATTGAATCTATTAAAATAACAATAATAGCTACCATTTATTGAGCACACATTGTGTCCCAGGCACTGTGAAGTTTTTGTTTCTTTGTGTATTAAATCATTTAATTCACACACCACTCCAAGAGACTGGTGCTATTATTAATCCCTTTTTTACAAATGAGGAAGTTGAGGTGCAGAGTTTAAATAACATGCAGGAGGTTACCCAGTAGTAAGTGTCTGAATCACAACTTGGACCCAGATAGTATGGTCCCAAGCGACTTCAATCTTAACCACTATTCTACATTGCCTCTTAAAAACTCTGAGCTAAGTAGAAAGGGTTCATTCTTTACAGGATGGCCTCTTTTCTCAAAAGAAATAATCAACAAGGAGCAATGTTATTGTTCATTTATTTCACGAATATTATCACTTACAATGGTACTTACATTCCTGCAGTTTATAGTGTGAGTATCTTTCAATAAATCTGTTGGACTTGAATCATCAAGGGATGAAGAAGACTGTAACCTTCAAAAAGTGACACATAAAACATTTTATGTGTCTGTTTATATATATTTTAGAAAATTTTCTCCTCTGAATACATAATCTATTGATAAAAATACAGGGAGGAACATAAGACTGACTATCATGACAGTTTTCATAATCAGACTGACTTGTTCAGTGCTAGACTTATTTTTGACTATGGAGTGCTGAAAACACTATAGTAAATAGAAACAAACTCTGAGGTGAAAGCTCTTAAGTAAATCATGTTACCTGTCTTAATACAGCACGTGGCAAAGTAATGGAATAACAACATGGTTCAAAATAGGCATTCAGTTCCTTATCAGGATACTGAAAAGCAGAACTAAGAATAAAGAAAGATTTCCTAATATCCTGCAACCTTTTTTTTTAAAGTAGAAAATGCATCATATTTTTAATATAATAGGTCATCCCCAGGTCCAAAATCAATGAAACACATAAAGACAAAAACATAATCATATGCTTTGATCATAAACCTCTTCAAGACTTAATATGTAAAACTGACAGTGTCATATAATACATTACTAAATGCTCAATTATGTGAAACATAATGGCATAAACATAACTTTATGTCCTTTTGTATTCCCAAGAAGGCAACTGACAAGAAAGTATAGAGGGAGAAATTAAAACAGAAGAATGAAATGAATTAGGTAGGAAACACAGATGAAAAGATCAGTGACATGTCTTAGAGATTTTTCACAATGTAATGTATATAGCTTGGCTGGCTTCCCATCTGTGGTTCATGGTTTAAAATCACCATCTGCTCAATTAGCCTTTGTTTAAAGATGAAAACTATCTGCCCCCACATGCACATCACTACCAGATTAATCTTCTGAAATACGGCTTTCTTCGTATTAGTCACTGGGCAGAAACTTGCTATTTAAGTCCCTCCACCACTTGACTTCACCTTAGTTAAAAGTCCCTTTAACCAAGTTAAAACTCAGTTGCTCAGCAACCTGATTCTTCTCTCAGTGAATCTCCTTGATGTTTGCTGAAACCACCACGCTTTCTCCCGCTCACCTCCATACATTGGCTGAGGTGCCTCCATATATAAATGCTCTCCCCACTGCGTCCTGCAGCTGCACCCAGCTAGCAACTTTGGCTCAATTTCCACTTTCCTTACGAAGCCCTTCCAGCATATACAGTCAAATGATTTTCAACAAGGGTGCCAACACCATTCAGTTGGCGAAGGGACAGTCTTTTCAGTAAATGCTGTGAGAAAACTGAATATCCACATGCAAAGGAAGTTGGATTCTAACCCTACTCAGGGTAATGTTTTGGTCGAACTTTGTCCTACTTAGTACAAGTATTTACAATTCACTCCAGAAATACAGTTTAAGCTTTTATTATGGAAAACTTAGATATAAAAATAGACAATATAATGAAATCTCATATACCCACCAAACAGCTTCAATAATTATTCTTTCCTAATCTTGTTAAATGTATTTAACCTGAACTCATACTTCCCCTCTCCTCCCAGACATTTCACCATTTAATCTGTAAATACTTCTCACTGCAGAAATACTGATTTAATTGATTATGGGGTGCTGTCCATGATATAACTGTTCTCTGTGGGTATTACACATATCTCTTAAAAAAAATTGAATGCCAAAACATTGCCTTTCTAAAATCCAGAAAAATTCTGAGTTCAAAACCTATCTGGTCTAAATGGTTTTAGATGAGCAATTATGGGCCTGTACATACACAAATTCACATATATCCACACATATCTTTCTTTTTTCTTATACAAGTGAGTTATTATGCATGCTATTTTTTTGTTCTATTCCTGTGCTTTTTTCTATTAGACAGATAAAGCTCTTGCCATATTAGCATAAATAGAGCTACCTAATATTTAACTGTTGCAGAGTATGCCATTGTATGGATATACCATAATAAGTTATGGTTATGGTAAAGATTTAAATATTTAAATCACTACTTAAACAGTGCAGCAAGAAACAGTCTTGTTCATGGGTCTCTGTGCAGTTGTGTAAGAATATTTGTTCCTGGGGTAGAGTTGCTGAGTCTAAGATCATATACACTTATATTTTTGATGGGTGTAGTCAAATTGTGCTTCAAAGAGCTTGCACTAGTTTATATTACCATGGACAGTTTAAGAGGGACTATTTCCTCAGACTCTCACTAGTATTACCAAACTTCCAAATCTTTGACAATCTCCTAAATGAAAAAAGGTATGTCATTATTGTTTAATTTTGTATATATATAATTTTAACTGTGAGTGGGGTGGAGCAATTTTCAAAGTTTCTTGGCCATTTGCACTTTTATTTTCTATTTATGTCCACTCTCTAAATTTTTTGTTATTGAGTTATTTAAATAACTCCTTTAATAACTTTATTCTTTATTCTATACAAAAAGTTTAATATATATAAAATTATACAAAGTTTAATATAAAATTCAATAACTTTATTCTTTATACTACAAATCTCTCATGTATTAAGATAATGAGTGCATTTTATCATATGAAGTACATTTTCTGTGTATAATTTGTCTTTTAACCTTGCTAATTATAATGGTTATAGTTATGTTTAAGTTTTGAGTTTTTATACAATTAAATTTATCCATTTTTTTCTTAATGAATTCTGGATTTTGTGTGATGTTTAGAAAGGACTTTCCAAACTATGTTGCTACTGTAAAGGTGATCTTCTCTTCCATTATATTATTGAACTGGTTATTGTTTGCATATAGGAAACCTATTGATTTTTTAATATTGGTTTTATAAATATGATGATAATTTTACTGTGAAAGTATTTGCAGCAATAAAACATTACCTTTGTAAGTCCAGAAGTTCACTTGCAATATCTGTTCCAATACTACCAGCACCAAGTACCGTTCCCGTAGACATTCCAGGCACACTAACGCAAGACTGTCTAGAGGATCCTAAATAATAACAGAAGGAAAGATTCAATGGAGGGCTTTAAAAAATATAAAACTTTGGTCAATATCTTTCTTTCAATTCAAATATACTTCCTATTTCCCTCTTTAAAAGTAATAAACCAGCTGCATCCTAAAATGTTAGAAGTATTCATGCTTACATTACAAACATAACTCATGATGGTTTAAGATGCTTATGCAGAGCGATGTGAGTCAAATATGTGGAAAGTCATTGAGGGTTCAATCATGACCTGTAACCTTTGAGTACATACAGTTCCTTCCCACTTTAACCTCCACACTAAAGCCACAGCAATACCACTTTTTTTCTTTTATTGAAGTATAGTTGATTTATAATATTGTTAGTTTCATGTGTACAGCAAAATGATTCAGTTATATATATGTATGTATATATATTCTTTTTCAGATTCTCTTCCATTATAGGTTATTACAAGATATTGAATATAGTTCCCTGTGCTATATGGGAAATCCCTGTTGTTTATTTTATATGTAGTAGCATATATCTGTTAATCCCATATTCCTAATTTATCCCTCTCTCCCCCGTTTCCCCTTTGGTAACCATAAGTTTGTTTTCTATGTCTGTGAGCCTGCTTCTGTTTTGTAAATAAGTTCATTTGTATCACTTTTTCAGATTCCACATGTAAGTGATATCACACAATATTTGCCTTTCTCTGAAGTGACTTACTTCACTTAGTATAATCATCTCTATGTCTATCCATGTTTCTGCAAATTGCAATATTTCATTCTTTTTTATGGCTGAATACTACTTTATTTTAAATATTTCCTAATATTTTAATTTTTCTTTACACAAATAATATATTAAAATATTCCTGTGGTAAAGAACTAAGATAACTCCCCCTTAGTGCTTTTCATTAATTTGACCAACAGATATTTGAGTGCCTTAATGTATAAGGAACTATGCCAGCTGCTGGGGATGATAATGAGTAAAACACCATTCCTACTGTTGAAGAACTCACAGGCTAGCGGTGAGCCAGTTGAGTGAACGAATAATTGCAATACAATGTAAGATTATAACAGAAGTGTGACCAAAGTACTGTGGGAATTCTGAGGAGGATAACTCAACCCACTGAAATCTTTCTGATTTCACCTTGAAATTTTTCCCTCTCCAAGACAGAAGAAGATGGTAACTTAATAATAACAGTCTTAGTAATAAGTCTCCATCACCTAAAACTAAGCTTACCTTCTGATGATTGAGAGCTGCAAGGAAGCAATGATGTTTCTCCAGTATCACTATGTCCCCTAGAATTAAGAAACACCACAGGTGATTTTTTTTAAGGTGAAGGAAAATGTTAAAGCAACTACATTAAGCTCTGTGTATTTGAATTATCAAAGAGGTACTGATGTGCTAAGTACCAGGGCTTTTGCCAGATGTCATATTACCCTGTAATGTACATGTTTCCAAAGATACAAACTCTCAGCTCATAGTCTAATGATAAGGAGACAAGAATTATTGGGATGAATAATAGAATTATTGGGATGGGTAATTAGTACCTGCTGGAGGTACTAAGAATTGGGGGGCTCTTTTTTTAAACTAAATATTGTACATAAGGAAATAGAATTGGTTTGATAAAACCTTATAGCAATTTTAAAGAGAAACATAGAAAAATAATACTTAGAACAAGGCCATGCTAGCATATTGAGCAAATCAGGAAAAGCTGGCTCTTCCTTCAGGCTGACACAGCCATAGACCAGGGCTTGGAAGGCAGTGAACGGGCTGGATTTCTGCTTATCCCTCAGCCAAGTACTCCTACACAAGCATATGCGCTCCCAAGGCTCAGAAGATGGACATGCAAAAATGATGTGGAGGGCAAAACAGTTTCTTACCATTTTAAACAGTTTAAAGCCACATCCACATAGTTTTTTGGAAGGACAAAGCAAGGCCATGAAGGGTACGAAACAATTGCCTGAATAAATGCATTTACTGTCACATTTTATACTAAGCCAAAAGGAATTTTTTATAAAAGAGCAAACTTTTAGCTTAATTCTGATAACTAATGCCAATGAACAGTGAATGAATTACTCAAAATATATACTCAAGTTCCAAAGCCAGAGGATCACACAGGGTTTTTTTTTAAATTGAAGTATAGTTGATTTACAATGATTCAGGGGTACAGCAAAGTGATTAATATACATATACATATATATATACACACATATTCTTTTTCAGTTTCTTTTCCACTATAGGTTATTACAAGATATTGAATATAGTTCTCTGTGCTATATAGTAGGTCCTTGTTGCTTATCTATTTTATATATAATACTGTGTATCTGTTAAGCCCCAATTCTCGATTTATACCCCCCTTCCTCTTTGGCAACCATAAGTTTGTTTTCTATGTGAGCCTATTTCTGTTGTGTAAATAAATTCACTTGTATCATTCTTTAGATTCTACATATAAGTGATATCATATGATATTTGTCTTTCTCTGTCTGACTTAGTAGGATAATCTCTAGGTCCATCTATGTTGCTGCAAATGGCATTATACTCAAGTTATAAAGCCAGAGGATCAAACAGTTTTAATGATTTAGCAAGATGAAAAGAGGGAAGCAAAGATACTCATTTGAAATCAGTGTAAAGGTCTTAACAACATAAAAAATTACTTACAAAACTAAAGTGTTGACAGACACAATATATTCCAGTTCTTTGGTCCAAGGATTTGTGAAACTAAACCACTGGCTTTTTAAAGTTACGAAAGAGCCATCTTTTGCTCTGAATTTGTATGAATCTGTAAATATTTTCTCTTTACTCTGCAGAACTTAACAAGAAAAGATAATAATCAGCATAACAGTCTACCACTATATAAATCAATCCCTTAAGGATTAATTCAAGGTTCAGATTTCACAGGAATGAAAAATTAAGAGTTGAAGTTGTAATTAAAAAGTACCAAAAGATGATCCCACTCAATGCATACCTGCTTTGTGCTTGTCAGTCAAATTACTATGGTCATCTTGATGAAAATATTCATAACAAGAAGTTCCCAAAAGTTCCTGAGGCAGATATCCTAAAATTGCTGTTGCCCTGGTTTTAAAATTAAAAATAAAGTTCAGAATTGGTGAATGTATCCCCTTCCAGAATACTGTTGGTCCATACATGGTCAGGATAGTAGAGAAGTAGACCGTGGGGATGAGTAACCCATTTGCTTCACTGGGCTCCTTTGGCTGCCCTAGACCCAGATTAGAGCTGCAAAGCAGAATGGACACCCAGGCACCAGGCTACTCCAGAGGCCACCTACCCAATCCAGGGTATGCTATTCCTACCATTCACCAATAAAATTGTGGCCATAGACCATGCCCAGTTTCTGCACCATTGGCTAAGAAATATTTCAAGTTTACAATTTGGCTTGAACAAATTTACTGATATATCCATATCCTTATTTCATTTAAACTTTATTTCCTGTTCTAAAGCCTTAAAAAAAATCCAGCCATGCTACTAAGCCACATCTTTAGTAGCCTTAAATATCTCATTGAACTCTAATCATTATGGCACATAAATGTTTACCTTTGATCAACATAGACAAATTGTCCATTCACTGCAAAACGGGTAATAAATTCAGTTGGTTTCACTTTAATCTCTCCACTGTTCTGTGGGACAATATATGGATGTAATCTTCCAATGGCAACAAGGCAGGTAAAATTACTACTGTCTTTCTTATTGTCCATTTCTTCTTCCATTCCAACAACATTTGGAGGCCAGTTTCTCAAGTAACCAGTGCAGTGGATAGTACAGAATTTTCTATGATCTAATTCAAAGGTTTAAAAAAAAAAAAAGCATTTGTCAACTATATCACAATAAAACTAAAAAAAAAAGATAAAAATTTAAAAAGCATTTGAACCATTATGAATTCTTAAATTTGTTACACTGACATTTATAATAGTTAGAATTGTGCTATGAAATAGTCTTTAAATATGCTAAATATGAAAAGGGAATGGGATTGCATTAAAAAGAAATCATCAATCATGTTTACTTAACAACTTCATTCCTAATGGGTTATTTTTCTCAAGAACTAAACTATACATACTACATCAAAATGATTGCTTTAATTTCGGTTTAAATAGGTCTATAGTTATTTCGTTATTTCCAAGTTAATTTTTTAAATTACAATACTTTATGTGTTAGAAAAAGTTAAACTTCATGCTCCCTTGCTCTCAGCTACAGAAGTATTGTTTTCAGCTTATTTAAATTTTGGTATATTATAATTTATATTCATAAATTTAAAGGATACATGGATATATTCATAAATTTCTTATGTAAGCACTTATAATGGCTAATAGATACATATGATTATAATAGATTATAGAGACATTTCAGAGAACATTTAGAGAAATTTATAATAAAATGTATAAAACTAAAATTTGACTCAAATTTCACTTTTCAAAAAAATCTTAAGCAATTAACTCATAAGAAAAAGCTCATCAAACAGATCCAACCAGAAAAATAAAAAATTGAAAATAATCCATATATTCAAATAACAGGAAATGCTTAAGAAAACAATGACAGTATAAAAGATAGGCAGTATACAGATTATGGCAATCTACAAAAAAGTAACTTAAAGGTTAAAAAGGGGGTGGGAAAGCTGATAAAAATTACTTCAAACAGTTGCTTGTGATAAGATTTAGAAAAGACCAGAACAGTCATTGTTTTAAGTCGGCACCTTTTGCTAAGACTGTTACTACAAATCTTTAAAAAAAAACATTTTTTTTTAATGGAAGATGGTATGGGCTGTCTTATAAGATAGCAACTAATAGTAATAGCAAAGGTGTAAAGAACACTTTATGTGCCATGCTCTGTTTTAAGTTCTCTAAATGAATAATTCATTTATTCTTCTTAGTAGTCCTATGAGAGGTTCTAATATCATCCCCATTATCTCAGGAAACTGAGAGTTACTGCCAGGGTCACAGCAGGGAAGGGTGGAGCTGAGGGTTTACATCCAGACAGGCTGGCTTCAGAACTCCCTCTGTGAACCGCTACTGTGGTGCTATTTGATGGTAGTGAGTGCCTGTCATAGAAGGTGTTCAAACAGGAGTTGCCTGAGTGATGGAGGGGGAGGACTACAAAAAGGTGTTCCAGTCAGAGGGAACAGCCAGTGCAAACAAGAGTCAAGAACGAGCAGTCAGAAGCGGCTGAAGCATAGTCTGTGATGGGGAAGTGGCAGAATAAAGCAGGGAACAGATAGTTTAGCTCTTGTAAGCCCCGCATAGAACCTTGCATTCAACACCCAACAGACATCATCCCCTCCACGGCCCACAGATGCCTTAAATTACATGTCGTTATCTCTTCCCACCCCAAACCAAACCTTTATCACTTATTCCGTATCCTGCTTAATGACACCACAATCAACCCAGGTAGTTAAATGAGAAACCTGGGCTCTTGCTTTCACCTCACCCAACATCCAAGATATCTTAAAGGAATTAAAAATTGGGATAAGTGTAATACAAGGTTTTCATTCATATTAACAAAATTAGATGGCAGTCAAAAATAAAAAGGCGTACATCTGTGACAACATGGGTGGACCCTGAGTATATTATGTTGAGTGACATACGTCAGATGGAGAAAGACAAATACTGTGTGATTTCACTTATATTTAGAATATAAAAAACAAACAAACAAAAAACAAATGAACAAACCAAATCAAACAAAAACAAACACACAGATACAGAGAACAGAGTGGTTGTCACCAGAGGGGTACAGGAGAAGGAGAGTGGGGGTAGAGGGGAGGGCAAAATGAGTAAAGGGGAATCAACCATATGGTGGTGGATGGAAACTAAACTTTCGGTGGTGAGCATACTACAGGGTATACAGAAGTAGAAATATAATGTTGTACACATGAAACTTATATAATGTTATAAACAAAAGTTACTTCAATAAAAAAATAAACTTTAAAAAAGGCTTATAAACTGAGTTTAGCATTTCTGATGATGCTTGCAAATTTACAAATGATACTGACTAAAAATATTCTACTCAACGGAAAATATAGACTGAAAAAGGTTTTACATTTATATATGGAATCTCATCACACAGAACTTAGCCTCTTTAATTCTTCTCTAACAACAGGGTTACTAACAATTTCCAACTCAATCTGTCCCTCAATTCTCACCTTGAACATTTATTCAGTTGGCAAATTTCTAGCTGGGATTGTGTAATTCCATCCACTGATGGAATCTGACCCATTTAATCAATTATTTAAAGTTTAAAAAAATCCTATTAAAAAATCCTCCTGGGGATTGCTTCAAGATGGCGGAGTAGAAGGACGTGCTCTCACTCCCTCTTGTGAGAACACCAGAATCACAACTAACTGCTGAACAGTCATCGACAGGAAGACACTGGAACTCACCAAAAAAGATACCCCACATCCAAAGACAAAGGAGAAGCCACAGTGAGATGGTAGGAGGGGAGCAATCACAATAAAATCAAATCCCATAACTGCTGGGTGGGTGACTCACAAGCAGGAGAACACTTATACCACAGAAGTCCACCCACTGGAGTGAAGGTTCTGAGCCCCACATCAGGCTCCCCAACGTGGGGGTCCGGCAACAGGAGGAGGAATTCCTAGAGAATCAGACTTTGAAGGCTAGCAGGATTTGATGGCAGGACTTCGACAGGACTGGGGGAAACAGAGACTCCACTCTTGGAGGGCACACACAAAGTAGTGTGCGCATCAGGACCCAGGGAAAGGAGCAGTGACCCGAGAGGAGGCTGAACCAGACCTACCTGGTAGTGTTGGAGGGTCTCCTGCAGAGGCGGGGTGTGGCTCTGTCTCACGGTGAGGACAAGGACACTGGCAGCAGAAGTTCTGGGAAGTACTCCTTGGCGTGAGCCCTCCCAGAGTCCGCCATTAGTCCCACCAAAGAGCCCGGGTAGGCTCCAGTATTGGGTTGCCTCAGGCCAAACAACCAGCAGGGAGGCAACCCAGCCCCACCCATCAGCAGTCAAGCAGATTAAAGTTTAACTGAGATCTGCCCACCAGAGCAACAGCCAGCTCTACCAACCACCAGTCCCTCCCATCAGGAAACTTGCACAAGCCTCTTAGATAGCCTCATCCACCAGAGGGCAGACGGCAGAAGCAAGAAGAACTACAGTCCTGCAGCCTGTGGATCAAAAACCATATTCACAGAAAGACAGACAAGATGAAAAGGCAGACGGCTATGTACCACATGAAGGAACAAGATAAAACACCAGAAAAACAACTAAATGAAGTGGAGATAGGCAACCTTCCAGAAAAACAATTCAGAATAATGATAGTGAACATGATCCAGGACCTCGGAAAAAGAATGGAGGCAAAGATCAAGAAGATGCAAGAAATGTCTAGGGGCTCCCCTGGTGGCGCAGTGGTTAAGAATCCACCTGCCAAGGCAGGTGACACAGGTTCGAGCCCTGGTCCAGGAAGATCCCACATGCCGCGGAGCACCTAAGCCTGTGTGCCACAACTACTGAGCCTGCGCACTAGAGCCTGAAGCCACAACTACTGAGCCCACGTGCTGCAACTACTGAAGCCCGCGTGCCTAGAGCCCGTGCTCCACAACAAGAGAAGCCACCGCATTGAGAAGCCTGCACGCCGCAATTAAGAATAGCCCAGCTCGATGCAACTAGAGAAAGCCCGTGCACAGCAACGAAGACCCAACGCAGCCAAAAATAAATATATAAAATAAATTTGTAATAATAATTAAAAAAAAAGAAATGTTTAACAAAGACCTAGAAGAATTAAAGAACAAACAAACAGAGAAAAACAATACAATAACTGAAATGAAAAATACACTAGAAGGAGTCAATAGCAGAATAACTGAGGCAGAAGAATGGGTAAGTGACCTGGAAGACAGAATGGTGGAATTCACTGCTGCCAAACAGAATAAAGAAAAAAGAATGAAAAGAAATGAAGAGAGCCTAAGAGACCTCTGGGACAACATTAAACGCAACAACATTTGCATTATAGGGGTCCAAGAAGGAGAAGAGAGAGAGAAAGGACCCGAGGAAATATTTGAAGAGATTATAGTCGAAAACCTCCCTAACATGGGAAAGGAAATAGCCACCCAAGTCCAGGAAGTGCAGCGAGTCCCACACAGGATAAATGCAAGGAGAAACACGCTGCGACACAGTAATCAAATCGGCAAAAGTTAAAGAAAAAGAAAAATTATTGAAAGCAGCAAGGGAAAAATGACAAAAAACATACAAGGGAACTCCCATAAGGTTAACAGCTGATTTCTCAGCAGAAACTCTACAAGTCAGAAGGGAGTGGCATGATATACTTAAAGTGATGAAAGGGAAGAACCTACAACCAAGATTACTCTACCGGGCAAGGATCTCATTCAGAGTCAATGGAGAAATCAAAAGCTTTACAGACAAGCAAAAACTAAGAGAATTCAGCACCACCAAACAAGCTCTAAAACAAACACTAAAGGAACTTCCCTAAGTGGGAAACACAAGAGAAGAAAAGGACCTACAAAAACAAACCCAAAACAATTAAGAAAATGGTCATAGTAACATACATATCGATAATTACCTTAAACGTGAATGGATTCAATGCTCCAACCAAAAGACACAGGCTTGCTGAATGGATACAAAAACAAGACCCATACATATGCTGTCTACAAGAGACCCACTTCAGACCTAGGGACACATTCAGACTGAAAGTGAGGGCATGGAAAAAGATATTCCATGCAAATGGAAATCAAAAGAAAGCTGGAGTAGCAATACTCATATCAGATAAAATAGACTTTAAAATAAAGAATGCTATAAGAGACAAGGAAGGACACTACATAATGATCAAGGGATCAATCCAAGAAGAAGATATAACAATTATAAATATATATGCACCCAACATAGGAGCACCTCAATACATAAGGCAACTACTAACAGCTATAAAAGAGGAAATCGACAGTAACACAATAACAGTGGGGGACTTTAACACCTCACTTACACCAATGGGCAGATCATCCAAAATGAAAATAAATAAGGAAACAGAAGCTTTAAATGACACAATAGACCAGATAGATTTAATTGGTATTTATAGGACATTCCATCCAAAAACAGCAGATTACACTTTCTTCTCAAGTGCTGATGGAACATTCTCCAGGATAGATCACATCTTGGGTCACAAATCAAGCCTCAGTAAATTTAAAAATTGAAATCATATCAAGCATCTTTTCTGACCACAACACTATGAGATTAGAAATGAATTACAGGGAAAAAAACGTGAAAAACACAAACACATGGAGGCTAAACAATACGTTACTAAATAACCAAGAGATCACTGAAGAAATCAAAGAGGAAATCAAAAAATACCTAGAGACAAATGACAATGAAAACACGACAATCCAAAACCTATGGGATGTGGCAAAAGCAGTTCTAAGAGGGAAGTTTATAGCTATACAAGCCTACGTCTAGAAACAAGAAAAATCTCAAACACACAATCTAACCTTACATGTAAAGGAACAACAGAAAGAAAAACAAACAAAACCCAAAGTTAGCAGAAGAAATCATAAAGATCAGAGCAGAAATAAATGAAATAGAAACAAAGAAAACCATAGCAAAGATCAATAAAACTAAAAGTTGGTTCTTTGAGAAGATAAACAAAATTGATAAGCCATTAGCCAGACTCATCAAGAAAAAGAGGGAGAGGACTCAAATCAATAAAATCAGAAATGAAAAAGGAGAAGTTACAACAGACACCGCAGAAATACAAAGCATCCTAAGAGAGTACTACAAGCAACTCTATGTCAACAAAATGGACAACCTGGAAGAAATGGACAAGTTCTTAGAAAGGTATAACCTTCCAAGACTGAACCAGGAAGAAAAGGAAAATATGAACAGACCAATCACAAGTAATGAAATTGAAAATGTGATTAAAAATCATCCAACAAACAAAAGTCCAGGACCAGATGGCTTCACAGGTGAATTCTATCAAACATTTAGAGAAGAGCTAACACCCATCCTTCTCAAACTCTTCCAAAAAATTGCAGAGGAAGGAACACTCCCAAACTCATTCTATGAGGCCACCATCACCCTGATACCAAAACCAGACAAAGATACTACAAGGAAAGAAAATTATAGACCAATATCACTGATGAATATAGATGTAAAAATCCTCAACAAAATACTAGCAAACAGAATCCAACAACACATTAAAAGGATCATACACCATGATCAAGTGGGATTTATCCCAGGGATGCAAGGATTCTTCAATATACACAAATCAATCAATGTGATACACCATATTAACAAATTGAAGAATAAAAACCATATGATCATCTCAATAGATGCAGAAAAAGCTTTTGACAAAATTCAACACCCATTTATGATAAAAACCCTCCTGAAAGTGGGCATACAGGGAAACTACCTCAACATAATAAAGGCCATACACGACAAACCCACAGCAAACATCATTCTCAATGGTGAAAAACTGAAAGCATTTCCTCTAAGATCAGGAACAAGTCAAGGATGTCCACTCTCACCACTATTATTCAACATAGTTTTGGAAGTCTTAGCCACGGCAATCAGAGAAGAAAAAGAAATAAAAGGAATACAAATTGGAAAAAAAGAAGTAACGCTGTCACTGTTTGCAGGTGACATGATACTATACATAGAGAATCCTAAAAATGCCACCAGAAAACTACTAGAGCTAATCAATGAATTTGGTAAAGTTGCAGGATACAAAATTAATGCACAGAAATCTCTTGCATTCCTATACACTAATGATGAAAAATCTGAAAGAGAAATTATGGAAACACTCCCATTTACTATTGCAACAAAAAGAATAAAATACCTAGGAATAAACCTACCTAGGGAACAAAAGACCTGTATGCAGAAAGCCATAAGACACTGATGAAAGAAATTAAAGATGATACCAACAGATGGAGAGATATAACATGTTCTTGGATTGGAAGAATCAATATTGTGAAAATGACTATACTACCCAAAGCAATCTACAGATTCAATGCAATCCCTATCAAATTACCAATGGCATTTTTTACAGAACTAGAACAAATCATCTTAAAAGTTGTATGGAGACACAAAAGACCCCGAATAGCCAAAGCAGTCTTGAGGGAAAAAAAAACGGAGCTGGAGGAATCAGACTCCCTGACTTCAGACTATACTACAAAGCCACAGTAATCAAGACAATATGGTACTGGCACAAAAACAGAAACATAGATCAATGGAACGAGATAGAAAGCCCAGAGATAAACCCATGCACCTATGGTCAACTAATCTATGATGAAGGAGGCAAAGATATACAATGGAGAAAAGACAGTCTCTTCAATAAGTGGTGCTGGGAAAACTGGACAGCTACATGTAAAAGAATGAAATTAGAACACTCCCTGACACCATACAGAAAAGTAAACTCAAAATGGATTAAAGGGGCTTCCCTGGTGGTGCAGTGGTTGAGAATCCGCCTGCCAATGCAGGGGACATGGGTTCGAGCCCTGGTCTGGGAAGATACCACATGCCATGGAGCAACTGGGCCCGTGAGCCACAATTGCTGAGCCTGCGCATCTGGAGCCTGTGCTCCACAACAAGAGAGGCCGCGATAGTGAGAGGCCCGCGCACCACGATGAAGAGTGGCCCCCGCTTGCCACAACTAGAGAAAGCCCTCGCACAGAAACGAAGACACAACACAGCCATAAATAAATAAATTAATTAATTAAAAAAAATGGATTAAAGACCTAAATATAAGACTGGACACTATATAACTCTTAGAGGAAAACGTAGGAAGAACACTCTTTGACATAAATCACAGCAAGATCTTTTTTGATCCACCTCCTAGAGTAATGGAAATACAAACAAAAATAAACAAATGGGACCTAATGAAACTTCAAAGCTTTTGCACAGCAAAGGAAACCATAAACAAGATACAAAGACAACCCTCAGAATGGGAGAAAATATTTGCAAACGAATCAATGGACAAAGGATTAATTTCCAAAATATATAAACAGCGCATGCAGCTCAATATTAAAAAAACAAACAACCCAATGCAAAAATGGGCAGAAGAGCTAAATAGACATTTCTCCAAAGAAGACATACAGATGGACCACAGGCACATGAAAAGCTGCTGAACATCCCTAATTATTAGAGAAATGCAAATCAAAACCACAATGAGGTATCACCTCACACCAGTTAGAATGGGCAGCATCAGAAAATCTACAAACAACAAATACTGGAGAGGGTGTGGAGAAAAGGGAACCCTCTTGCACTGTTGGTGGGAATGTAAACTGATACAGCCACTATGGAGAACAGTATGGAGATTCTTTTAAAAAGTAAAGATAGAATTACCATATGACCCAGCAATCCCACTACCGGGCATATACCCAGAGAAAATCATAATTCAAAAAGACACATGCACCCCAATGTTCATTGCTGCACTATTTACAATAGCCAGGACATGGAAGCAACCTAAATGCCCATTGACAGACAAATGGATAAAGAAGATGTGGTACATACATACAATGGAATATTACTCAGCCATAAAAAGGAATGAAATTGGGTCATTTGTTGAGGCATGGATGGATGTAGAGACTGTCATACAGAGTGAAGTAAGTCAGAAAGAGAAAAACAAATATCATATATTAACGCATATATGTGGAACCTAGAAAAATGGTACAGATGAACTGGTTTGCAGGGCAGAAATAGAGACACAGATGTAGAGAACAAACGTATGGACACCAAGGGGGGAAAGCGGCAGGGGGGTGGGGGTGGTGGTGTGAAGAATTGGGAGATTGGGATTGACATATATACACTGATGTGGATAAAATTGATGACTAATAAGAACCTGCTGTATAAAAAAATAAATAAAATAAAAATCAAAAATTCAAAAAAAGAAAATCCTCTCATCCCAACAATTCTTTAGACTTTTACCTAAATACTGGGGTCATGGGTCTCAATCCTCACAAACTAATTATTTACAATCAGCTCCACAGGGTAGATTCATGTGCAATCGACTCCATGATTTTAAAAAGAGAAAAACAAACAAAAACAACCCAAACACTGCCTTAATCCACAGGGTATCTTCAAAATCCTTTATGAAATTTTTCTTCCACAAGTTGCCAGCTGGGTCTCTCAATTTGGTGTCTTGCTGGCTTAGTTTGAATTCTCACAGACGCTGATCCTGAGACAAGGATTTGAGTATAAGAAGTGTATTTGAGAGGTGCTCCCAGGGAACTCTGGCAGGGAAGTGAGACAGGGAAGACAGAGAAGCTAATAATAGATACATTTTTCAACAAGTCCCCACTTTTGGAAACTAAAGCTTAACCTATTGGGGCATTCTGGGAAAAAAATGTAGAACAAGAACCGCAGTTATGCAGCTTGAACGGCCTCAAGGAGAAGAGAGCAAGAATATTTATCCATCAGCTCCCCTCAGTCAGTGGATGAGGGACCCTCTGGGGAGCACTGACTCCCCAGCACTGGAGGTCCGCCCCTTGCTGGTACAGGCAGAACTGTCTCTAAGGACCAGAGAAAGAGGTCAAGCAGAGAGTCACGAGTATTGGACTCTGGAAGCCAAGGGGCATGACAGGATGCCACATCTTGTTGCACAAGAAGCCCATGGATTACTGATTATCTTACCAAGATAAATTTAAGAAATACCTAAGACACTTGGTAACAATCATCCATCCTTATCAGCGTTTGATTTCACAAGTGGAGATACATGAACAATCTTAACCTCATTTTAAAAGCCGTTTCAAAATTTGAATCCATGGCATTTATGTTAGAATCATGGTAGAAATCATGTTTTTAATGCCAATCATGTTTTTAAAAAACTTTTTATTATGGAAAATCTCAAATATTCACAAAATCACAGAGAATAATATAATGAAGCCCCACTTGAGCAACTCATAGCCAATCTTGAGAAATGGCCTTTCCATAAATCTTAATTTTTATTTTTTTTGGTTGTGCTGGGTCTTAGCTGTGGCTGGCAGCCTCCTTAGTTGCGGCTCGCCGGCTCTTTAGTTGTAGCACGTGAACTCTTAGTTGCGGCATGTGTGTGGGATCTAGTTCCTTGACCACAGATCGAACCTAGGCCCCCTGCATTGGGAGTGCAGAGCCTTAACCACTGCGTCACCAGGGAAGCCCCTTAAATTTATTTTCAATTAGCATTAAAAGGGCTGCTTTCTAGTCTCTCTTCTTTTAAATTTAAATATAACGAAGGCAAAAGTAGGAAACAAAAAATAAGTGATTGCCAGGGCTAGTTTGGGGGAGAGATGAATAGACAGAGCACAGAGGATTTTTAGGGCAGTGAAAATACTCTGTATGATAGTATAACGATGGATGTATGTAATTATACATTTGTCCAAACCCACAGAATGTACACCACCAAGAGTGAACCCTAAGGTAAACTAATGGACTTTGGGTGATTGTGATGTGTCAATGTAGGTTTCATCCTTGTTTTAAAAAATATATATGGCATTCTGGGTGGGAGATGTTGATAATAGGGGAAGCTATACATGTGTGAGGGCAAGGGGTACATGGGAAATCTCTGTACCTCTCGATTTTGTTGTAAACCTAAAACTGCTCTAAAAAATCGTCTTAAGCAATAATTTAAAATTTTAAATGGAATTGGCATGTCCTGGTAAAAGGGAAGAAAAACACCTTTACTAACTACAGGCTTTCTTCATTAATAGGGAGTGGTCTTAAAACATAGTGAATTCCATTGGCTAATTAGTATTGGAAAAAACAATGTAGTAGCAACTCTATGCAAAAGATAATCATTTCACTTGACAGACACTGCCTTTGGTTAAAGTAAAATACAAAACTGTCTCATGAGTGGGAAACCATCCATGTGGCCAATCAGGGTTACATTCTGCAGTTACCTCATCGGGGCCCAGGCATCTGTCTATACGTCTGTCTACGTACACTGCTCCCCAACTTCCAACTCTTCCACTGTGGGGACTGGCCCTGCTGACGGTTAACACAAGCCCTCATCACCTCTTAGGCCAAATCGACCTCATGCCTTTGGCACAGAGCTTTGGAGTATTAAGTGAATACCTGGTCAAGTACTTGAGCAGATTAAAAAGTCCTCTTTGAAAACATACTTGGCTCTAACTGCAGGCATCTGTGTGGCCCAGCTTGGCGTGGGGATGAGCATCTGTGTGTGGGCGGGGGTACATTCCCACAACAGGAGCCGACCCCCTTGCTGTGTGTCTGCTGCAGAAATCATCTAGAATGGATCTCTCCCATTAATAACCTTTGGCATCTAGGAAGCTACTCTAATAGGCGGCATGGCATAGTGGAAAGAAGACAGATTTTAAAGCCAGATTCCTGATTCTGCCACTTTCTATGTGACTTCAGACAAGTTACAAAACCTTTTTCGGCTTCTGGTTTTTCTCATTTGCAAGACTGGGATGGTTTGCACAGGATTGTTATGAAAATTAAATTAGGTACTTATGCAAAGTGCTTGGCATACAGATTTTAGATACATACGGATTCTCTTTCTTGCCCTTTTATTTTCCCTCTCTTCTTTCTGAGCCACAAATAACAGCTTACACATAGTGAGCACTTACTAGGAGCCAAGCACTGCCTTAGCTACATGTAATCCTAACCACACTCCCGTGAGGTGCTATTAGTCGAGCCATTGTATCAGTCTGCTCGGGCTGCTATACAAAATACCACAGACTGGTGGCTTAAACAATAGGAATTTATTTTCTCAAAGTTCTGGGGGCTAGAGGTCCATGATCAAGGTGTTGGAAGGCTTGGTTTCCCCTGAGGCCTCTCTCACTGCATCCTCAGGTGGCCTCCTCTGCGTGTATGCACCCCTGGTATCTTCTCCTGACAGATACCAGTCACACCGGATTAGGGCCCCACTCTTATGACCTCCCTTAGCCTTTATTACCTCTTTAAAGGCCCTGTCTCCAAATACAGTCACATTGGGAATAAGGCCTTCTACATGTGGATTTAGGGGAAACACAATTCAGTCCACCCACCCATTTTCCATATATTGAGAGGAACTTGCCTAACGTCGCACAGTTGTTAAGCAGCAGACCTGACATTAGAACTTTATTGAATTCAGAGCCCAGGCCCTGTCCACTCTGTCCTAAAGCCTGTCCACCAGCATGGCTATTGTGAAACAGGGCCTAGTATAAGAACCTGGGACAATGGAGGGACTTACAGATATTTCAGTTTCTTTAATGCATCACAGAATTCAACTATAAATTAGCTCCAATTGACCATTTACCAGATATCCTTGAAATATCTGTATTTTCCCAGCAGGATTATCAATATTTATTTCAAAGGAAAGAAACTTTCCCTGCCTCTCTTATACATCTCTAAAACTTATAATTTAAAAAACAATCCTTTTAGAAACCACATGGAAGGACTAAAGTTTGATTATTACATTCTTCAAGAATGCTGCTTGGATTCTTTTTTTTTTTAACCTATGACTATACACATGTGTTTTTGCTTAAGATTCAGTATTTACAAGACTGCTTTGGAATGCTATCACAGTACCATGTAGTTTCACAGAAGATATCTCACTTTCCTTTTGGTATCTTTACAAAGGGTTAAAAGGCCAGACACAGAAAGCATTATACCTCTAAGATTATTATTAGTGACTGACTGTATATATTCAGTCATGTGCTGTCCTAGAATCTGACAAAAAACGAAATGAAAACTCTAAGGTAAAAGAAAGAATGAGCCCAGACAAGGTAGAGTCCTACCACCGATTTGTGACTCGTAGTTCCGTATTTCAAGACAAACTGTAAAATGCCAACTTAATAAACATACATTTATTTTCAGCAAGGCCAAGATTCCTTTGGTTTCTACTGCAGAGCCTTTTCAGATTTACTTATTGGAATTCTGGTAGAGAAAAATGATCCAAGCTGTTTCCCATCCTAGTCAGCTGGGGCCCGCATAACAAAGCACTACAGGCTGAGTGGCTTAAATGACAGAAGTTTATTTCCTCACAGTTCTGGAGGCTGGAGCTCCGAGATCAGGAGGGCAGCATAGCTGAGTTCTGGTGGGGACTCTCATCCTAGCTCGCAGACAGCTCCCATCTTGCTGTGTGCTCACAGACAGCAAACTCTCTGGGGTCTCCTCTTAGAAGGAAGGCCTCACCCTCATGACCTCACCTAAACGTAATTATCTCCCAAAGGTCCCATCTCCAAATCCTACCACACTGGACTTCAACATATGGATTTTAGGGGACATAATTCAGTCCATGGTATTTGCTCAAAATGTCTTGGGGGAAAAAAATCTCAAAATGTGTTTAAATTGCTTCTTTGGTGAAAGAAAAACACTATAATGTAGACAAATTCACTGGATTCTTAATTGTTCTTGTAGACTGAAGAGCAATGATGTGGTCAGTGAATCAGGAACAAAGGGCGAGAGGACGGTCACTTGTGCCTTCAGTAAATGTTTCAGTGCCTACTGTGTGCCAGGCATCATGGAAAGAGACATGAAGCTCTCAGTTCAGTGTGGGAGGCAAACAAAAAAATAATAATGATTTCGATACAGTGTGGAAAGGGCCGTGATATAAGAGATGCTCAGGACTATTAATGGATCAGCAAAAGCGGGTACTGGGGACTCAAGCCAACCAGCAAGGGGAGGGTGTCAGGGAAGATTTCCTGGAAGGAGGTGTTGCCTGTGCTTTAATGGTCCAGGATGTGCCAATGGGCTTGCATTCTCCATTCCTTCCAGCAGGATGCCCTGGTGCTGCTGTTGGCATCCTGTTTTGGAGATCTGAGTCTGGGAAGCCTCCAGGGCCACAGGCTTGACAGGCACCAATCTTTTCTTCCATACTGGGCACTTGTCAATTCAGGATTAAACCTTCATTATGGTGGAGAAGCACATCACCAAGCTGTCCTCTTAAATCTTTCATATCTCCACGGATCATCCTGTAGTCTTCCTTATTCGGGGACAGATCTTTTGAAATGTTTCTGTGAGGTTCTCCTAGCTGGTCTACATGTCTTGACCTTCCTGTGGTCTTAATATGAAGTCCTAAGGGGGGCAGACCCAGGGTGTCTGATTTAGTACTTCGTAAGTTACTGCGGCGATGGCCATGGTCACTTGGCTCCCACTGGACCTCATATAACATGAAAACAGTCTTTCTCACTATCAGGTGAGGGGTCTACTAAAAGTATAGAGATGTTCCTAGGCGTATCCTGTGACTCATCTATTACTTCTCTAATCTCTAAAGCAATGGCCTTCAAACATTATTTTGCATGCTATAAAAAAACTGTAAGCACCCTTCATGTGTATATATTATATACATCTACTTTTATACTAATATATTATGTGTATTATCAACACAAAACTAAAATTTTAAATACAAGAGAAAAAGAGGAAAAACAAGGTTTTAAGAACAAATTAGTGGTAAAACTTTTCTGTTCTTTAAAAATTATAATGCATATTATTTAATGCATCAATATGATGAATTATGCCTTATTATTGTTTAAAACCATGTTTTAACACACTGTGAAACAGTGATTTGAGATCTGATTCTAAATCTAATGTCTTATTCTATTTTCTTTATCTTTATAGCACTAATCACTCAGCAAGGTTTTTGTTTTGTTCACTGCTCTGGCCCTAGAGTATAGAACAGGGTTTGGCCCATAGTGTGTACTTAATAAACATTTATTGAAAAAAATTCTTTTTGACCATGATACTGTATAATGGTGTGTTGTTGTACATCCCTTCCCTACTCCAATGACCCCATGTTGGTAGCTTGAAATTAGCCATACTGTGACAATTTACACCACAGAAATTGGCAAAGCTACAAATTGGGGCTTGATTTATTGTTTTTTTTCCTGCCTATGAAAGCAATGGACAAAATGTTAATAATGAAGATTTAACTTAAAAGTGCATTGTGTCTATAGTTGTTATATAGTGAATAGCACCAAAAAATTGAGTAAATAATCTTCCAGTATTAAAAAACTACTATTTCAGCAAAGTCACTCATATCATTAAAAAAATGAGTAAAGTTCTAACAATATGTCTTCATGGTTTCACTTTTATCTTTTTTTTTAAATTTTTATTTATTTATTTATTTATTTTTGGCTGCATTGGGTCTTCGTTGCTGTGTGCAGGCTTTCTCTAGTTGCGGCGAGCAGGGGCTACTCTTTTGTTGCGGTACATGGGCTTCTCATTGCAGTGGCTTCTCTTGTTGCAGAGCATGGGTTCTAGTCGCGTGGGCTTCAGTAGTTGTGGCGCGCGGGCTCTAGAGCGCAGGCTCAGTAGTTGTGGCGCACGGGCTTAGTTGCTCCACGGCATGTGGGATCTTCCCGGACCAGGGCTTGAACCCGTGTCCCCTGCATTGGCAGGCGGATTCTTAACCACTGTGCCACCAGGGAAGTCCACTTTTATCTTTTTTAATTGAAGTATAGCCAAATTTCACCAACTAATATTACTATTTAGAATTACTTCCTTTTAGAATTTTTTCTATAGTTGTTTTATAGTAATTGAAATCATAGTGTATACTCTGCATTATTTGCATATCGTGATAACTTTACAGTGTTATTCCAAATTCCTTATAAATGATTCTAATGGTTGCATAATATACCATCATGTAGCTGTGTCATAGCTACTTAACCACTCTTATATTGTTGGAATCTATGTTTGTTTTTATTTTTTCACCATCATAAATATGTATTGTGCTTTTATCTATATGTATAAAACTTTATCTACTGGTTATTTCTTTTCATCTTGCAGTTATTTCTTCTTTTTTAATTAGAATATAGTTGATTTACAATGTTGTGTTAGTTTTAGGTGTACAGCAAAGTGATATATATATATATTTTTTTTTTTTTCAGATTCTTTTCCCTTATAGGTCATTACAAAATACTGAGTATAGTTCCCAGCTCTATACAGTAGGTCCTGTTGTTTATCTGTTTTATATATCGTAGTGTGTATCTGTTAATCCCAAACTCCTAATTTATCCCCGCCCCACTTCCCCTTTGGTAACCATAAGTTTGTTTTCTATGCCTGTGGGTCGCTCTCTGTTTTGGACATAGATTCTTTTGTATCATTTCTTTTCAGATTCCACATATAAGTGATATCATATGATATTGGTCTTTGTCTGGCTTACTTCACTTAGTGTGATAATCTCTAGGTCCATCCATGTTGCTGCAAATGGCATTATGTCATTCCTTTTTATGGCTGAGTAATATTCCATTGTATATATGTACCACATCTTCTTTATCCATTCATCCGTCCATAGACATTTAGGTTGCTTCCATGTCTTGGCTATTGTAAACAGTGCTGCTATGAACACAGGGGTGCATGTATCTTTTTGAAATATCATTTTCTCCAGATATATGCCCAGGAGTGGGATCCCTGGATCATATGGTAACTCTATTTTTAGTTTTTTAAACTAAACTTTTATCTTACTTATTAATGTAAAGGAAAATATGAACCAACATCCATATCAGAACTCTACTCAGAGAGCTGGTTGTTAAACACTGCCCAGCACACCATTGTCCCAGCCCCTGTGGACCCCCAGATCTGGCCCCAGCTTCCTCTCTTCCTAATGCCATCTTCCACATCTAGGATGCAGTCACACTGGTCTTTGTTGAGCTCCCAGATACCAGGTTCTTCCTACCTCCAGGTCTCTATACTCATCTTTCTGTCGGGAATTTCTTCCCATAGATTTTTGCACAGCTGACGCCTTCTCATCATTCTGGTCTCAGCTCAAATGTCCCCTAAGAGAGGCCTTCTCTGAGTACTGTAAAGTAACTCCTTCTTCCTAGTCCCTATCCTCATTATCTCATTTTATTGACTTCATTGCACTTTCCTAAAATATTTAATAATTTATATGTTAATTGACTGCTTCCTGTCCCAGTAATAGGAAGTTCACTAGAGCCATGATTTGTCTGCCTGTTTCCAGTGTGTATTTTGCATTTGATACAGTGCCCGGCACACAGTAGGTACTCAATGAATAACTGACTGACCAAAATCTATTTAATTAGACTATTATGTCAGGCAATGATCTCAGGCTTATTTCTATCACTGTTCCGTAAGCATAGCCAATATGTAGTAATCTTGTTGGAAACAAGATTGTGATAGAAGCTGTGGGAAAATGCAAGTGGAGGAGGACTCTACACCCACAGAACTTCAGCACCAGTCTCGGCAATGCTGCCCAGGGCACCCCCTCTTCCTCTGCTCTTTCTTGCCCTTTCCTCCTCTTGTGTTCCCAAAGAATCTCATACTTGACACAAGAGTTTAAAGCAGTGGTTCTCAAAAAGAATAGAGAGGTTGCAACCTATGCGGTTGCAAGGTTTAGAAACAAAGAGTAAGACGCTAGGCCAGGGGGCAGAGGGTGAGATCAGGTTTTACAGAAGTAAAATGGTTATCCTGGATACTAGCCATGCACCACAGCAAAGAGATGACTGAAATATTAGTACCAAATAAGTCCATGTGGAAACTCTTTTCTTCACAGAAGGAGAGAGAAATTAATCTGGTAGTCTTTAAAACACATACAAAACTTGATAATGTTAGCCTCTACTCAATTTATAACTTGCATCAAACACCACAGAGATTTCAGCCATGTTAAGGTAGTTGCGTTGGCTGCCAAGGTTTTCTCTCATATGGACTGCTGTGTAGGTTAGGTGATTCACTTCTGGTTGGATCTACTTAACACGGTCTTGGTTCACCAGAACCAGAATTATTCAGATAAATAAATGCTTTTGGCCTCAATTATTTGCCTTGACCATTCAGCTTATTATTTTTTCTTGTATAGAAACTATTTAGGACATTTAATTTTATATCCATGCCTCAAATCACTTGACATTTCAAAAGGACAATACCTTTCTTCTTTGAGTTGATTAAGCATTCGTGCTCTTCTTTAACAGAGATTTTACAACTCTTGATTCGACAGAAAAAGGATCGTCTTGAGCCAGAATACACACAACTCCTTCTGGTGTGGAAATTACTGTGAGCTTGCAAACCAGCTTTCATAGTGCAAAGAGGTAAGAGAATAGGTAGAAAATAATATTTTCAAATAATTTTGAAATCTATCTCCTAACATTTTCTGGTCATCTATTACTTGAGAAATGGTTATTGACATCATTATACAGTAAACCCCAAAGTGAAACATACCAAAAAAATGTATTTGTCAAGCAATCGCATTTTGATAACTTATAATCACTTGAAATTTATCTTTATATTTTTCCCCAGGGGGGCAGATAGTAAAGATAATTTAAATGAAATAAAAATTAAATGAAAAAAACCTTAACTAAAACAGTAATCAGTAGCACAAAGCATTATTATTTTTACATTATAAATAATTATTAGGCAATAAGCATTTTCAGAGAAGAGAAGTATTTCTGGAGAAGATAAAGAATATGTATACTTCTCAAACACAATTATACAAGGTCTTTCACATTGAGTAGACCTAACTAACACATTTAAGAAAGAGAATGATTGTCCCTCAGCATACAACTAAATAATAAAAAAAACTCCAGCAATTTTTTTATCCCAAATGATACTTTCTTATAAAGATTTTATTAGCATATGAAAAATAGAGAATATGAAGTAATCACATTTTCCCCAAAGCATCTTCAGATGAATGTATTTGTTTCTATATACGTGTACAAATACATGAATTCTCTATGTAGTTATATTGTTTTTTTAAACTGAGGTTGATGATTATAAAGTTTACTAAATAATTCTCCTCTTGATAAAACCATAATTAGCTAATGTTTTCAAAACACTCTACAGCTGTACTCTGAAGTAATAATTACATTTACATAAAATGGTAAGAATGCTGAAATGAGTACTTACTTTCGGCATCTATTAGCTTCTCTCTTGGTGAAATGTCAGAGGAGGAAAGTTGTTCCTTTACTTCGGCAACATCTTTTGGATGTAAGAAGTCAAATAAGCTTTGTCCAGTCAAACTAGCCTATTTATAAGGTAGATGTTCATTGAAAATCAGTATCATGTCATTCCTACCTTTCCTCATACAGACATAGGATACTCTTTCTTTGGTTTAAAGTGGCTTTTTCTTAAGCTCAGGTACATTTACTGTACTGGGTGGCCTTAGCTTGGTCAGTGTTAAAAACAGTGATACGTGTAGACAGAAAAAAATACATGCACACACACCCGTAACTGGATATACACACAAAACCACATACACACACCTAATAACTAACATTCTATTTATTCTTGTTACTCTTGGTAACATCCCCAATTCACATGTTACTTCAAGGCCTATTATTATTTACTTTAAACTTTAACCATTAGTAAAAGAGATTATATTACAGTATAATATAGAAGTCAGAGAATACCTGTGATTTTTATGGTGTAACTCAAATTTACCATACTGTTTACAAATAATTACCATACTGTTGATAACTCAAATCCAACCTGGAATACGTCTCATTTGGCATTCCACTTCTCCCCACATGCACAGCATTCCTCAGCCCATGACTTCGCTTGCATGGTCTCATCACCTGGAATTCATTACCTCTTCTCTATAAACTCAGTTCCCTGGCTGATCCAGCCAATTGCCTTTTACTCCCTGAATTCCAAGATTCCTTCTCCCAACCTGAAATGTCTTCCTCCCTTTCTCTGCTCATCTTAAAGCCTAGGAGACATTCTACCTCACATGTGAAGCCCACAGTGATCACCCCTCTTCTGAACTCCTTTATCACCCAAGCAGACATTCCTATAGAAGGTAAAAAAATGGACCAGCTCGTCCAAGTGGCCTTGAGTGCTTGGCGGTTAGATATCGCTATCAAAAACAAAACAAAACAAAACAAAAGAAAAAAAAACTAGCAATCTGATTTATACATCAGTCTATTGTGTGATTGGCTAAGATAAGTCTATACCCAGAACTGCTTCAGAGCAAATCAGTTTTTTTTTTTAATTGAAGTACAGTTGATTTACAATGTTGTGCCAATCTCTGCTGTTATAGACAAATCAGATTTCTGAAGCTGAAAAGCTGAAGACCAGACCCTGTACCATGGGGATCCCAAAGTCCTCCTGAGCAGTCAGTGAGTCTCTTGAATGGTCTCTGAAATGCAAAGTCAGTGTCCAGTGGGACTGGCCTCCATGTTACTAATTTGGAACTTAAGAGCTACCTTGAATTGTCAAGTATCTTGGTGTGTATGTATGTGTGTGATGTTCTCTATTTCCAGTTAGAAGACAGAAAAATCAAGTCTTGCCCTGCTTTTGTGTCCCCACCTATAACCAGCTGCATGATTCATTTGGTTTTCACTCCCTTTGTATGTAGGTTCATAATATCTTTTTCTGTTATTTAACTCATTATCTATGAATGCCTTCTATCTCTCCAAATTTTCAAGTTTGGGGGGAATATAGGCTGAGATTAATGGGAGTTATTTAAGATTAAAGCTGGGGGTTATCTTATTTCTATATTATTTATTATATCTTTATATATTATTATTATTTTTTTACAATGGTGTGTTAGTTTCTGCTTTATAACAAAGTGAATCAGCTATACATATACATATATCCCCATATCTCCTCCCTCTTGCGTCTCCCTCCCACCCTCCCTATCCCACCCCTCTAGGTGGTCACAAAGCACCGAGCTGATCTCCCTGTGCTATGCGGCTGCTTCCCACTAGCTATTTTACATTTGGTAGTGTATATATATCCATGCCACTCTCCCACTTTGTCCCAGCTTATCCTTCCCCCTCCCAGTGTCCTCAAGTCCATTCTGTAGTAGGTCTGCATCTTTATTCCCGTCCTGCCCCTAGGTTCTTCATGACCATTTTTTTTTTTAAAGATTCCATATATATGTGTTAGCATACGGTATTTTTTTTTCTCTTTCTGACTTACTTCACTCTGTATGACAGACTCTAGGTCCATCCACCTCAGTAAAAATAACTCAATTTCATTTCTTTTTATGGCTGAGTAATATTACATTGTATATATGTGCCACATCTTCTTTATCCATTCATCTGTCGATGGACACTTAGGTTACTTCCATGTCCTCGCTATTGTAAATAGAGCTATATATATTATTTTATTATGTATTATATTATTCTATTTCTATTTTAAAGGAGACCACAGGTGCTAGTTTATTCACTCTGTTGGTTTCAGTGCTATAGTTTTTGAGTAACTAGTTTAAATTAAATGGTGTTCAGTAACGAGGCAAATCAATCACACCACTAATTAAATGAAAGATGTATTTCAGAGTTTGTTGCCAGAGCCTAGATCAAAAACTGTTTTGCAGTGCGTGTAACTTAATAAATAATAATGCTGTGTCTTGGAGGAAACAGAGAAGGGTGACTAATATTTTTCAGACACTCAAATATGATATCGTATTTAGTGCTTACATCCTGAGAGACGGGTATAATCATAATTTCCACTTTTTACATAGGAGGAAGCTGAGGTTCAGGAAAATGAAATAACTTGCTGAAGGAAGTGAACACTCCTGTCAATAACAAAAATTCATACTTTTTCCACACATCTTCCCATCTCTCTTAGTTCTAACTTAGCAGAAGCCAATCCCACAGCCCAATGGGAAGAAAGAGTTCAGAAAAAGAGCTTCAAGATATGTTTTTTTTTTACAAAATAAACATAGTGGGACTTCCCTGGTGATCCAGTGGTAAAGAATCGCCTTCCAATGCAGGGGACACGGGTTCGATCCCTGGCTGGGGAACTAAGATTCCACATGCCATGGGGCAACTAAGCCCGCATGCCGCAACTACTGAGTTCGTGCGTCTCAACTAGAGAGTCCGCGTGCCTCAAACTAGAGCCCATGCACCGCAACTAGAGAGAAGCCCGTATGCCGCAACAAAGAGCCCATGCGCCACAACAAAGAGCCCACACCACAACGAAAGATCCCGCATGCCTCAACTAAGACCCGACACAGCCACCCCCCCCAAAAAAATTTTTTTTAAAAATTAATAAACATAGTAAGAAAATATCCTCAGTTTTGGATACCTGATCATAATTAAGTATTTTGGAGACTGATTTAGAAATGAAGAGAATTTTTCCTCTTTCGCATCCAACCACAAATAGGAAGCCTTCTGCAGTCTAGGATTTAAAAATACAAAGTGAATATTTTAAAAGATATCTTCTGTCTCTCTCATACACATACATTCAGATTTTGAGGAAATTATTGTAGCCATAAAACTAGTAGAGTGGTCATAAGAGCTAGTAAAATTAATTTTAAGAAATTTTCTCAGTACATAAAAAGACTGATAAAATCAAATTGAACCCCAGTCTAAAGTAATGTTTTTGACTTGGAAAGTCCAGGCATGGAATATCTAGTTGAGATATTTCAAAATATAAAAATTACCTATGTCGAATTCTATACTCATACAGAAACTCTGTAAAGATATCAAAACATCAATAACGGTTGCCTGTGGATGCACTGAAACGGAAGGACTGTGCAGATTGGGATGAAGGAAGCATCAGGAATACTATATTTGGATTCAGCTGTTCAAATAAAAAAGGGGCTCTTTAAAAATTTAAAAGGAAAACGGACAAATGTGTATCAAAAATCTTTCTATTTAATCATACTAAGGCATAAAGCCTAGTAGTAATAGCACAAGATCAAGACATGTATTACCTCCCGGGAGCAGGATAAGCCAATGACATGGTCATATTTTCCACGTCAAATAAACCTGTAGACCAGTGAATTTGAAACCCAGGCATGCACATGAAATGATGAGGACAGAAATGGCAAAGCATCGACTAATAACTCATTCAGTAAGCAGTGGCTGGCTCATCTGCAGAGAACGGGAACCTGAAGGAACTGAGTACAAGGTAGATGGCCTTGAAGGAGGTGCCAATAGTGGGGAATAGAGCCTACGGTGTGGGAAGTGAGTGCATCAGGCAGTGTAAGGAGCTTAGCATTAAAGACAAGCTATGCTGTCTCCTTTGGAAAGTGCCTATCCTCTGCCTCTACATTCATTAGCCCAAACTAATAAGACATATTTACTTGCATAACTTAAATTTTTATCTTAAAGGAAATTCGGTATAATACAGAGTCCTGTATGTTTAGAACAGGAATTTTTAGAACTAAAAATCTTCCTCCCATTCAAACAAAAATGAAAGGACAGGGGCTTCCCTGGTGGCGCAGTGGTTGGGAGTCTGCCTGCCAATGCAGGGGACATGGGTTCGAGCCCTGGTCTGGGAAGATCCCACATGCCGTGGAGCAACTGGGCCCGTGAGCCACAACTACTGAGCCTGTGCGTCTGGAGCCTGTGCTCCGCAACAAGAGAGGCCGCGACAGTGAGAGGCCCATGCACTGCGATGAAGAGTGGTCCCCGCTCGCCGCAACTAGAGAAAGCCCTCGCACAGAAACGAAGACCGAACACAGCCATAAATAAATTAATTAATAAAAAAAAAAAAAAAAAAAAAAAAGGACAAATACAACTTAGACAAACATATCCCTTAACTTACCTTAAGAATTAAGTGTCTGAGCTCATTATCCTGAATGAATGAAGGTCTGTAATTATTTCCTGCATAAGAACTTGTCATACCTGAAAATAAAGAAGTCAAATAGTTATTAAAAATAGAGATGGAGGGACTTCCCTGGTGGCACAGTGGTTAAGAATCCACCTGCCAATGCAGGGGACATGGGTTCGAGCCCTGGTCCAGGAAGATTCCACATGCCGCGGAGCAACTAAGCCCGTGCACCACAACTACTGAGCCTGCGCTCTAGAGCCTGCGAGCCACAACTACTGAGCCCCTGAGCCACAACTACTGAGCCCGCGTGCCACAACTACAGAAGCCCGCGTGCCTAGAGCCCGTGCTCCGCAACAAGGGAAGCCACCACAATGAGAAGCCGGCGCACCACAACAGAGAGTAGCCCCCGCTCACCCCAACTAGAGAAAGCCCACGTGCAGCAACGAAGACCCAACGGAGCCAAAAATATAAATAAATAAATAAATAAAATAGAGTATTTCTTTAAAAAAAATAGAGATGGAAATGTAGTAAATGCTCAGTGAACATTAGCAATGCTGCTGTTGCTATTGGTGACAACGATGATGATGGTATTTTCTCTTTTAGCACACTCTAAGACCTCTTCTGTAATCATTCTCTTTCTTCGTTATTACTAGATTGAAATGTCCTGCTTTCAGACTGTAAATTCTTAGAACTACTTATTCCATTGTACTCAAATGTGCAGACAGTAAGAGCTGTATATTGAAAAGTAATAAAGTGCAATATATTCTCTATAACATTATAATAACATGCAACAATATTCATGACTCTGGTTATTTTTATAATTTCTTAGCTTATTAAAACTGATCATATGAATTACCCTGAATAGAGAGATTCTGGAATTCTAAGCAAATTTTACGGATTCATAAGATTTCCCATATGACCCTTTAAAGATCATATGGAGACTTCTGATAATACAAAAAATGTATAAAATATAAATGAAATAATTCACTTTAAGCCCTTAGCACAGAGATTACTGTATTAAAAGGAAAGTGTCTAAAGAAACCAGAAGAGCTGGGAAAATGATAAGTAATGATCATGTCAAAGCTAGGTAAAATTTGACCTGAGAGAAGTAAGGGAAGAACTAAAAGTACGTTTGTCTGGAGGGCATCCACCAACCTTGACAGGGAAAGCCCTTCATGGCCACAAGGGGGCGCAGGGGACAGTTCATCAAGCCAAGGTGTGCTGTCCCCAGATAACCTCCAAGCAAGGGTGATTCAAAAGTAAATCACATTTCCCTCCCTTACACTTCCCAACCTCCCTAACCCTAAACCCCTCCTTCTAGGCACTGCAAGGAAAGATGCTTTTGCAAAAGAAAGGTAGGGTAACACTCTGAGACATGTTAACCATTAATTGGTCCTTGGATGAATGTATAGCCGAAACTCACCAACTACCTAAGTGGTGGGGAAAAAAACAAAACCAGAAAATCACACACACTCATGGAGTGATTTGGTAAAGTCTTCTCAGACTGGCAGCACCCCTAAAAGGCCTGGCATAAGCAAACGAAATCTCTTTTGGAATCTACCTTCTAGGTAGCCCTCAAAGAATTCCCCCAAATGACTTCTTGTTATTATTAGTAGTAGCCTGGTAGGAGGGAGTTGAGAATAAATGAGGAAACATGATCACTGACTTCTGTTATAAAGTTTATCACCGTCATTAAGAAATGACAGTATGACAATGATCATTATAATGATAAGGATAATATGATCAATATGACAATAACAATTCTTCCTCCTGCCCTCTGACCACCACCCCCAGCATCAAGAAACCCTGTGCTCTTTCTCTGATATCTGTCTTAGGACAAACATCATATGATAGCACTTGTATGTGGAATCTAAAAAAATGATACAAATAACAGAAACAGTATTTACAAAACAGAAACAGACTCACAGACATAGACTCAAACTTGTGGTTACCAAAGGGGAAAGGTGTTGGAGGAGGGATAAATTAGGAGTTTGGGATTAATGGATACAAAATAAACAACAAGGACCTACTGTATATGTATAGCTCAATATATACTTTGCTGTACACCTGAAACTAACACAACATTGTAAATCAACTAAACTGCAGTAAAAGAAAGCACAATAATGAAAAAAAGAGACACACTGTGCTCACCCTTTACACTCATCCTTTACTCTTAACAACAACCCTGTGAGGCAATGCATTATCCCTGTTTCACAGCTGTGGGAGTTGAGGATTAGAATGTGAAATAACTTAAGTCCCATGGCAATTAAGGCAGGGAGCCAGGATTCGAACCCAGGTTTGCCTCCAGGACCCACGCGTGCATTATTGGCTCCCAGGTATTCAGACCCACGCGGGTTCTTGGAAAGTGCCTGTTGCTGCAGAAGAAGGCTTACTCCAAACGTGGTCTGCAAACCACTGTCATCATCACACTGTGGTGAGATGAGCACAGAAATTAAGAATACACATTGAGACACTTTTATGGAAACGTAACACTGTTGTGGCATTCCAGCCCATGAGCGTTTTTCCACTAATTAATTGTACCGTATTTTACAATGGATGGGGGTGGGGAACACTTGCTCTTCCCCCAGACAGTGTGCAAAGCACTGCTGCAGAGTGTAGAGAAAAAAATCATTTCACCATCCACTGTCTTCAAAGTAATTACGTGTGGACCATCCACGTGCAGCCTTCTCATGATCTGGCATCTGGGCATTTGTGGATCGAGTTGGGGTACACTCTGGCTAGGGCACTGGAATGCAGCCCCAGCTGCTTTAAGTCATCTCATCCGTGGGTAGCACTGGCTAAGGATCTGGTCAGGATGTGTGATGCGTACATGACCACCTCGCTTCAGCTTAGAAGGGCCAATGGTGAAATCTACGCTCTGTTCCAAAGAATCCCTTCTGGATTTAGGCGGCGTCTCCTCCCTACTGAGCTGCCCCTGCCCCTCGTCCCACGCACACTTCCACGTAACATTTATCATACTGGGTGTTAATGATCTCCTCTGGGGTCTGTCTCCCTTGTCCACCATGAACCCCTCCAGCACAGAGATCTTGCCTCCTTCATTTTCCTAACCCCAGCACAGGACAGGAACCAAGCTGATGCTCATTTCATGTCTGCTGAATTAGTTGACTGATTCATGGCTTTTCCCTTAGGTCCTCCTCTGCCAGGACGCTGTGAATGTGAAAACTGTTGGGTAATTTTAGGGTTGCAAGCAAATGACCTCGGTTGAGCCTGCTAAAAGATTTAAGGGAAGTGTTGCATACAACTTATGCAAGACCCAGTTGTGGGTAAAAGAGAATCTTCTTTCACAACAGACTCTTATGAACCAAAGACCTCCTATCACACTCCCAAAAGGAAGCCTGCCAGGCAGTGCCCCAACAGCTGGGCTGCTCTCTGCATGGCACTGAAGGGATCAAGGGCTGAACTTGCTCTTCCCCACCGCCTGCACTCCAGATCTGCACGCGCTCAGCTGATCAGAGTGTGTAAGTCATTTTTCTACCATCTGTGGAGATCTAAGGGGGGTGATTTAAAGTACAACTTGCACAACTTACTACTGAATAGCTGTCTCTAGTTTTACTTCCTAATTTGCCGATGCCCCCTCCTCCTCCAATCCGAACAGCTTTGCCAGGATTTTTTGTCTCGTTATGAAGTAAGATCCTCTTTGTCTGGGCTCCAGTTTGCACCTGGAGCCCAGGGGACACTGGTCTCCTCTAAGCCACTTTAACTTGACTTGGCAAAGTCTCTTTGTTCAGACCACAGAACTTCCTTTTCCCTGAAACAGATTCCTTTTCCTGGCATGCAGTATAGGACAGAGATCTAAAGAAGACCCTTGGTCTTCCTTTGCTTATTCCTTTCTTATACTTTTTGAGCCAGATTTCACTCTAATCTTTTAGATCTTTACAAATCTGAACTTTCAGAGTCTTCTCAGTGGTCTGCAGCGAACTCCTCTGCCGGGTCTTCTGATCAGCTCAATATGAATTTATGTCATTAACATTCCTGTACCTAAAACTCAATTCTATTTCCATCATTCTGCCCTCCAAGTCAGACCAGGGTTATTCCCAAACCAGATGTGATTTCGACTACACATATACACAGAATACTTATTACACTTTGATTTACAATTCAAGCTCAAATAGGGGAACTTCTAAAGTCAGAAACGATCACACACGCCCCAAGAAGCATCAGCTAAGGACCTCCTTCACCCAATGTGTTGTAAATGTGAGAATATCTAGAATAGTAAGGTGTGATGAATTTTCAGGTACTACTTACAAGTCTGAATAAAGTTTTAAGAGAAGTTGCTGAATTTAAGGAGGTTTTCTTTTCTAATAGTGGAAATCTGTCAATAACTTAAAATTATAATAATTAACATTTAAAAACTTCAAAAATATTGAGAGGTATGTACAGCAGGTATTATCATCTTCATATTATGTATGAGAAAACTAGTAGAAATATAAAGGCTTTTCAAGTTCACATAGTAAACTTAAGATGAAGCTTTTAGTGAAACCAAGTTTTCTGACATCCAAATTAGTATTTTCTCCACTTACAGAATACGGACAAGCATCAAAATGAATACCTATAAAGTTGAAAGACACATCTGTATAAAATCTCAGTAGCCAATAACAACAAAACAAACCCATCAGGGACTTCAATTACAGGCAAGACTTCACAAACCCAAGTGTGGAGGCCATTTTCAAACTCACCTTTTAAAGATCTCAAGTGTTCGACAGCCATTCTTAAAACCGTCAGTTTGTCCAGTTTCCGTGCCACGGGATTGCACTGAGGGATCATCGCGGACAGTTTTTCAATCAGGTTGTTCATTTTATCTCTCCTCCGCTTTTCGGTTTGGCTATGAGCTTCTCTAAGAAGGAGAGAGAGCCTCCGTTATATTTAACATTTTACAGGCCCCCAGTGACCCCAGAGGCGCTAGTGGGAGCACAGGTGAGGCCAGTAAGCCCCCGCTGTTCCTCCTCCTGTCTTTGGCCCTGCAGGTGGCATTCAGGGAAGAGGCAGGAGTGGCACTCATTCACACTGCTTTTACCTCCCCCCCCCCAATACCCTTGCTCCTTCCTTCCTGACCTTATTCCCTGAAACCTTCAAGAACTCAGACCTCTGTGTGAGAGCTGAGGCAGGTGGTTTTTTAGCTTCCCCACAGTCGTAGAGGAAGAATGGGTGGCCTTCTATTCAAAGCTAACCCCTTTCTGGTCTTTGCTTGAACAGTTATCAGCATTTTAAGCTCATTCTCTTTCAATAGCTCCTTCTATGCGTCGATAAATGGGCTCAAGTCTCTTCCCTTTGAGGAAGATACCCCTTTCCAGAATTCTAGGGATTTTTTTTTCCTTGCTACTGTCTTCCCTCCTTGGCCAGCCTCCTGAGAGTACGGTCTCCACTTAACCTTTCATCTCCCAGGTGCCTCTCCTATTAAAATCAACCTCCCAGGACTTCCCTGGTGGTGCAGTGGTTAAGAATCCGCCTGCCAATGCAGGGGACATGGGTTCGATCCTTGGTCCAGGAAGATCCCACATGCCATGGAGCAACTAAGCCCGTGAGCCACAACGACTGAGGCTGCGCTCTAGAGCTCACGAGCCACAACTACTGAGCCTGTGTGCTGCAACTACTGAAGCCCATGCACCTAGAGCCCGTGCTCCGCAACAAGAGAAGCCACTGCAGCGGGAAGCCCACTCACTGCAACGAAGAGTAGCCCCCACTCGCCACAACTAGAGAAAGCCCGTGCACAGCAACGAAGACCCAGTGCAGCCAAAAAAAAAAATTAAATTAAAATAAAATAAAGTAAAATCATCCTCCCAGCCCCCATTCCACTAAAACTACTCTAGCAGAGGTCATCCTCATCTTATGCAACCCCAGGGGATCCCTGCCTTGAATGTGACACTGTTGTCGTTGCTCATTCTTCGCTAGCTTCTGCGACCTCTCCTGCTCCTCCATCCTCTCCGCTCAGCTCTGCCCCCTTAAGCCTCCCTACTCAGCTCTTCCTCTGTCCTTCAGTACTGGTCCCCCAGAGACCCCTCACTTGACACCACTCTTTCCTCACCTATAGCTTCACCCTAAGAGATCGCATGCCTTCATAAGGCTTTACAACTGCTCATAAGCTACTTACCATTCAATCCCTATCTCATTCATGCTTTATCCAATTCCCAACCTTCAGAACTAGAATTATGCACCTCAGTGATTCATACGCACCCTAAACTCAAGAAATCCCAAACTGAACACATTCTCTGCAGTTGACCCCGTTTTAATCCTTCCTCTGCCAGCCCTGATTGCTCTTCCTTCTATAGGGTTTATCTTGATTGGTGAAACCACTAGACTAGCTCTAGACCCTTCCTTCCTTCTTCACCCTGAAGAGCCAAATAATCACAAACGTCTACAAATTCTAGTTCTTAAAATATTTCTTAAATATTTGAGATGGCTTGAGCCATGCGGTCAAACTGAAGTTGCAGAGTCACTTTCCCTAGAGTACACGCCCTGAGGAGCCTAAACATGGGAGGGCACTTGGGGCACCAGGACGCGCAGTTAACTTTGAATTTCAGATAAACAGTGAATACTTTTTTTACTATAAGTATATCCTTGTGCAATATTTGGGACATACTTGTACTAAAAAGTCTACATTACGTACCTGAAATTCACAGTTGGCCAGGTGTCCTGTATTTTATCTGGCAGCCTAGTCTGGGGGGGGCCTCATTCACACTCCCCAGTTCAGCAGATGAGGGGCAGTCTTGGCCTCCGGATGACACCACAACGATGTGATGTCACTTAATCCCCTCTCATCTCTGTGCCCCTTTTCTAACTCAGAGGTTACATGACTTGTCTATCAGCAAGAGGCTGAAACTTGAACCACACACGGCCCCGGTCTCTCGAGCTTACTGCTATTATCACAGTGCTCAGCAAGGTGGTCACCACAGCCCAAGAGAGAACTGGTTCTTTCCAGGGTAAAACGGTCATTCAGCTGCACTGACATAAGACAAATATTGGCAACATGTGAAATGTTCAACAAGTAATGCAACCTAAGCACTCTCTCTTAAGATTTGTTAAGAATCTTGTGATTCAAAAATAAACTCAAAATGGATCAAAGACCTAAATGTAAGGCCAGACACTATCAAACTCTTAGAGGAAAACATAGGCAGAACACTCTATGACATAAATCACAGCAAGATCCTTTTTGACCCGGCTCCTAGAGAAATGGAAATAAAAACAAAAATAAACAAATGGGACCTAATGAAACTTAAAAGCTTTTGCACAGCAAAGGAAACCATAAACAAGACCAAAAGACAACCCTCAGAATGGGAGAAAATATTTGCAAATGAAGAAACTGACAAAGGATTAATCTCCAAGATTTACAAGCAGCTCATGCAGCTCAATAACAAAAAAACAAACAACCCAATCCAAAAATGGGCAGAAGACCTAAATAGACATATCTCCAAAGAAGATATACAGATTGCCAACAAACACATGAAAGAATGCTCAACATCATTAATCATTAGAGAAATGCAAATCAAAACTACAATGAGATATCATCTCAAACCAGCCAGAATGGCCATCATCAAAAAATCTAGAAGCAATAAATGCTGGAGAGGGTGTGGAGAAAAGGGAACCCTCTTGCACTGTTGGTGGGAATGTAAATTGATACAGCCACTATGGAGAACAGTATGGAGGTTCCTTAAAAAACTAAAAATAGAACTACCATACGACTCAGCAATCCCACTACTGGGCATATACCCTGAGAAAACCATAATTCAAAATGAGTCATGTACCAAAATGTTCATTGCAGCTCTATTTACAATAGCCAGGACATAGAAGCAACCTAAGTGTCCATCATCAGATGAATGGATAAAGAAGATGTGGCACATATATACAATGGAATATTACTCAGCCATAAAAAGAAACGAAATGGAGTTATTTGTAGTGAGGTGGATGGAGTTAGAGTCTGTCATACAGAGTGAAGTAAGTCAGAAAGAGAAAAACAAATACAGTATGCTAACACATATATATGGAATCTAAGGAAAAAAAAAAAGGTCATGAAGAACCTAGTGGTAAGACGGGAATAAAGACACAGACCTACTAGAGAATGGACTTGAGGATATGGGGAGGGGGAAGGGTAAGCTGTGACAAAGTGAGAGAGTGGCATGGACATATATACACTACCAAATGTAAAATACATAGCTAGTGGGAAGCAACCACATAGCACAGGGAGATCAGCTCAGTGCTTTGTGACCACCTAGAGGTGTGGGATAGGGAGGGCGGGAGATGCAAAAGGGAAGAGATATGGGAACATATGTATATCTATAACTGATTCACTTTGTTATAAAGCAGAAACTAACACACCATTGTAAAGCAATTATACTCCAATAAAGATGTTAAAAAAAAAAAAAAGAATCTTGTGGTTATAGATGATCTTATTTGCAAAGCAGAAATAAAGACACAGACACAGAGAACAAATGTATGGATACCAGGGGGAAGAGGGGGATGATTTGTGAGATTGGGATTGACATATATACACTACTATGTATGAAATAGATAACTAATGAGAACCTACTGTATAGCACAGAGAACTCTACTTGGTGCTCTGTGGTGACCTAAATGGGAAGGAAATCCAAAAAAGAGGGCATATATGTATACATGTGGCTGATTCACTTTGCTGTACAGCAGAAACTGACACAGCAGTGTAAAGCAACTATACTCCAATAAAAATATAAATAAATAAAATAAACATATCTAGGTTCTGAGTGGGGGAAAAAAAGAATCTCGTGGTTACAAGTGACAGAAACCTTCACTTAAACTGACTTAAAAAGTATAAAAAGACTAAAAAGACTTAGACTAAAAAGAAATTGATAGCTTGTGTCACTGAAAAGCCCAGGTGACCACAATGATGGAAGCCAACTGAAAGACACCCCCCCCCAACAGTGCTCAAAGCTGGAATAGTCTGAGCAACAAAATAAATAAAGTAGCATTGGATTATATCCCAAAGTATAGCATGAATATGCAGTAGTCCATACTTATGTAAATAAATGATTGAATACATAAATGGGGGAGAAATCTCCCATACAGAAGAATTCCAAATAATTTATGTAGATACTCCATCCTCAAAAAGAAGCAACATAAATCCCCACTCCTTAAGCACGGGCTGCACATACTGTCTTCCTTCGATAAAATAATTTGACAGTGTCCAGCCACTGTAAAGTGAGGCATCCTTAAGATTTTTTGAAAGAGTATTTAAAGAATAAATATAATCATTCCTTAAATAAATAAATAGCTTGACAGTGGAGAAAGCTGACAGACCCCACCTCAGCCAGGTGATCCAGGTCAACATCAGCAGTGATGTCATGTGGACCATAGGCACCCCTGACACGATGTGACGAGAATGACACTTTGCTTCTGTGGTCTTCCTCCAAGTACATACAACCCCAGCCTAATCATGAGAAAAACATCAGGCAACTCCCAATTAAGGGGCATTTTACCAAATATCTGACCAGTATTCATCAAAAGTGTCAAAGTCACCAAAAACAAGGAAAGTCTGAGAAACTGTCACAGCCAAGAGGAGTCTACATGGAATGCGGTATCCAGGATACGCCCCTGAAACAGAAAAGGGCATTAGGGGAAGACCAAGAAGACGTAAATAAAAGACGGACTTTATTCAATAATAATGTACCAATATCAGTTCATTCATTGAGATAAATGTGCCACACAAATGTAAGATGTTAATAATAGGAGAAACTGGGTATGGTGTCTATGGGAGTTCTCTGTACTGTTTTCATAATGTTTCTGTAAATCTAAAACTATTTTAAAATTTAAAAAAAGGTTATATTAAAACGAAAAAAAGAAGAAGAAGAAGAAGAAGAGTTTGGGGAAGGCAATCTAATGGGAAGGAGGAAAAATAGGAGACTCGTGCCGATCTGTTTATAGAGACTTTAAACTAGATGGAAGAGTGGGGCTAAGGGGGCAAGCACTGACGGAGCTAACACCACCCGCCCAACCATTCACGCTTGGCCAATGACACTCCTGGAACAAAATAAGTACTTTGGGGTGAACTGGATGGAATTCAAGTTACCTGTGTATTTACATAAAATGCAGTTATCTGCTCGTACTTTGGTCTATTCATGAGCAGTTTTAATTTATTTTTATTTTTGGCCACACCACACGGCTTGCAGGATCTTAGTTCCCCGACCAGACTGAACCCAGGCCACAGCAGTGAAAGCGCCGAGTCCTAACCACTGGACCAGGGAATTCCCCCATGAGAACTTCTTAGATTAAAGATTTATGATTTTAAAAATGTTATGATTATCCACTTGCTAGAATGTTCACCTCTTCTTTCTAACAATATTACCCATTAGCATGGACAGTAGCAGTGGACAGAGATGCCTGATTCCAGGAATGTACAGCAGAAGAGAAAGTGACTTCTCTTAGAGCCAGGGTTTTGAGGGAGATGAGAACAGGTAGGAACAAGGTCACTTGGGAATAACGAATGATGATGCTGGGAGCTAGGAAAGACAGAGGAAGGTGAAAATAGCCAGTTTTTGAATAAGGTACTTTACTTGAAGGAGGTGCACCTGAAAAGATTTCTTGAAGAATTTTATTAAAGAAGGGCATATTTACCCAGATGCAAGTTCTCTGCTTAATAATTTATCAGGGCTCTGGCTCTTAATTCTGTGAACTGTTACTGTCACTTTGAACCGTGTCAGTGTTCTGCAGAGTCATATTAAAAAAAAAAACAAACCAGAATAAATGGAGAAAAAGCAAAACTGAGATCTGGCCATGTTGCCAGATGTAGGAAAAAAAAACTTGTTGACATTGAAAGAATATGATGAAACAACTGACAGACTTTATGGTGATGGATTCCTAATAATCAGACACTCCTTGTAAGTAATTCTGATTTGCTTATTGGATGAATTAGGTTTTCTCTAGTGCTTCAAGAAAATAATAGTTGTTTTCAATAAATAGCTATTCTAAGAAAAATTTAAAGACACATAAGCCAAAATGTTATTCAAGTAGATAGAGAAAAAAGGTATAAGGTATCTGATGATGGTATCAGATGGTTTTGTTTTGTTTTGTTTTGTTTTTAGAACTGTATTTATTTCCGGTCACTCCTACTTCTTCACCCTGAGTGGCTGCATTACTTCAAGGAAGGGGCCTCTGGCTCCACGGAGAAGGAAATGAGTTCCCATTTCAGACTTGCTATGCTGAAAGGTGGTCCAGCAGGGCTGAGGGAGCTCGGGAAAGCTCTGGACTCAGGGCAGGCAGGCACGCAGCGGGGACCCTGCCCTGTGGGATCCGCCTGGCTTCTCTGACAGAGAAGCAGAACTGCTGGCATCACCCACCTGACTCCCTGCATGCATTCCAGAGCTGGAAATGAGCTCATCAGAGCGAAAGGAACTTATTAAGATGAGCGCCACAGTTTGGGCCTGAGGTATCTGCATCTTCTCAGAGCAGAACATATGAGAAAAAGCTAATATTCATGAATCCATTCTATCTTGACATCACCATTTGCTTTGGCTAACGGTCTGCATGTGCGACCTTTCCCACCCACTGTGTACCCTCTCAACAGTTCAGTATATCTGAAGGACTTCATTTTTACTTGTTGTTCACCATCTTCCATTCTACAAAAAAGCAGGATAAAATATCAAACTACATGAAACAGATTTTCGGTGATTCTTGAGAAATAAATGTGGGATTAAGTCCAATCACCCTAATTCCTATTAAGTCTTTAGTTATACATGCTACCCTGAGCTCCTAATTGAAACAATTATTACTGTCTGCATGGGCTGCTCTCCTACTAACGCTGACAGATGCCTCATCCCCATTAGGTAACAAAACTATGTGAACTGACAATGAATAATAATTACTGCTCTGTTTAGAAATAATCCCATGCCAATCTTGAAAAGGAATATAATGTTCATAGAAATAACATTAAATAAAATAGCTATTTTTAAAACAATTGATGGATTAGCCAAAAATTTTATAATAGCTCTATTCAAATAGCCTGAAAATACATTAAGAATCTCAGATCTTTAATCAAAAGGAATTCATTTGACCTGAAAATTCATCTAGATGGTAAGAAATATTTTTAAAAACTGAAAACCGATCACTTGCCAATAATATTAATTTTCACATTAGTATATGCCTTAGCAGAATATACTAAATGTATATATATGTGTGTGTATAAATATTTATATATACATATACATACATACATGTGCTACATGGGTGTGTGTTTATTCATTCAGAAATGTAGTCGCCAGACCACTACCAAAGTGAAATATACTGATGGTGATAGAATACTTTCCACATTAAAAAACTATACAGACTGAATAGGTTTTTTTAAATATGTATTTTTAAAAATATATTCCCAAATGTATCATTTTTTGAAAGGGCATTTAAAAAATTCAGGGCAAAGCACCCATAATCTTATCTGGAAATAATCACAGTCAATATTTCAATGGGTCTCCCTCCAATCTCTTTCCTAGACATGTATCTAGATACATACAAAAAATAGCTTTGACTATTTTACTTAGCTATGGGGGTGGTGGTGGGGCATGGGAGGATATTTATGTAGATGTGTGTTATATATATGTATATATATATATATATATATATATATATATAAAATAAACAAAATTCAGATCATAGTGTAAAATTTTTCATGTCTTATTCACTTAACGCTATAACATAAATATAGCTTCAAATATTCTTGGAGAATATGATTTGCAATGATTAAATAGTGGCCCATTGGTTAGCTACACTATAATTTATTTACTAATTTTCTATTATTAGATATCTCAATATTCTAATTTTTCAATATTATAAATAGTATGACTAATACTATTGTGGTGCATGCATCTTTGATTATTCTCCTAGGATAAACCCTTAGACATACAATTTATGGATAACTATTTTAAGGCTTCTGACTCATCTTGCCAAATTTCCTTCTTAGAAGACTCAACAATGATCATTTTCCAGGCTTTGAAAAAAGTCTGACCTACCTTTGAACTATTTTATTCATGTGATGTATTTTACTTGAGGTTTCAAGAATATTTTTCTGCTTAAAAAAGACAAATACATGCTGTTTATAGAAAGTTAATAAAATTTATGAACAGATGCACATAAATATCCCAAATAAAAAAGGACCACTAAGATAACACCTTAATCAAAGGATGCTTTTCCTTATCCCTGTCTAAATAAATAGCTTTGATGATAGTTTATCAAAAATATTTTCACATGTGTTATTTCATTCTCACAGCATTTAAGAATCATGCAGTTATTACTACCCCCGATTTTACAGATGAAGGAATTGAGGCCCAGTTAGGTTAATGACTGCTCAAGGTCACAGACCTAACAGGAGGCCAGTGAAACTTATTCTGTGCTGGCTGGTGTAGCTTCCTCTATGCCTTGATCATTGCCAGCCTGCTCTGTGGTATAAAATTAAACAGCTTCTTTGAAGCAAAAGAGAGGGTTAGATTAAGTCAGCTTCTTTTTTTTTTTTCTCTTTTCTGTCTGACTTCATATTTATGGACTAAAACAGAAAATAATTATACAGATGAATGATTTTCTTCCTGATGGTCTGGAATTATATATACATATACATTACTTCAATCTCAAAAGGTAAAGTTTGGCTGTTTTAAATCATGCTTTTGCTTTGATTATACGTGTTTTAGCAAATTAACTCACTGACTGAACTTGCCTCCTTGGTGAAATCCAAACCCATTGTACTTAGGAAATCCAAATACACTTTTATTTAATGGTCCCTTGCAGAATAGAATAAAGGCACAACGTTGTTAGTCAAATAATTCATTTCTTTATTTGCAGCATGCACCTAGATAATTAGTAAATTTGCCCTTTGTATTTTTCTCCATGCTGGCATTTGGTCTATAGTCATAATATTTTATTTATGAATTTTAATAAGCTCTCTGATATTAATAACATTCACATTACTTAGATGCATTTTCTTAGTGTAGCATCTTATATTACAGTAACATAATTTTTCCAAAACACAGTGCAAGCTTTCCTTGAAAACTACTTCCACTGCATTTTGAATCCCTAAATCAACCAAACACAAACAAAATCGGAAGCAAATACGGTCAAAACAGCCTCCAGATTTGCTGCTTTCTATGCCTTTCTCTTTTTAAAATTTTCTTCCTTTGGTTTCTGAGATGTCGCTCCCACTTCAGAGCCCTGTCTCCTCACCTTCTGGGTAGGCGTCCCCTCCTCCCTGAGCCCCCCGTCTTCCCACTCCATACATGCATACATGCCAGTCCACTTGCTCTCTGTACATTAATGGTGTCTGAATCTCCATCTCCAGGCCAGGCCTCAACCCTGAGTTCCAGACCTTCATATCCATCCACCTACTTGAAGATCCCATAAACATCACACTCTCATTGTGGCCAAAACTGAACTCATCATCTTTCCCTCAGCCTCTGTGAACGAAAATACCATAATCCATCTAGGTGTCCAAGTCAGAAAACCTAGATGCTTCTTACATTTCCACTCTCCCCCATGAACAAGCATGAAATCTTAGAGGTTCTATCTTCTAAATGTGCCATAACGTGTCCCTCCCTTTCCATGCCCTTCCTGCCTAGGGCCACTCTCTTGGACCAATGCTCAGAAAAACCTATTCCCTAGCAACCATCTCTCAGCTGTTTTCTCTGCCTGCTGGATTTTCCTCCTTCAGCCCATCCTCCATGCTGTTTCCAGAGTGATCCTTTGAAAATATAAATCTGTACCACTTCACACTTACTAGGGTAACTTTCTTTTTAATGGAAAATAACAAGTGCCAGCAAGAAAATGGAGAAATTGAATCCCTCACACATTTCTGGTGGGAATGTAAAATGGTGCAGGCACTGTGGAAACCAGTTTGGTGGTTCCTCACAAACTAAACATAGAATTACCATCTGAGGGGCTTCCCTGGTGGCGCAGTGGTTAAGAACTCGCCTGCCAATGCAGGGGGCATGAGTTCGAGCCCTGGTCCGGGAAGATCCCACATGCTGCGGAGCACCTAAGCCCGTGCTCTACAACTACTGAGCCTGCGCTCTAGAGCCTGCAAGCCACAACTACTGAGCCCCTGAGCCACAACTACTGAGCCCGCGTGCCACAACTACTGAAACCTGTGCTCCTAGAGCCCATGCTCCACAACAAGAGAAGCCACTGCAATGAGAAGCCCGTGCACCGCAACAAAGAGTAGCCCCCACTCGCCGCAACTAGAGAAAGCCCGCACACAAGCAACAAAGACCCAATGCAACCAAAAATAAATAAATAATTAATTAATTTTAAAAACTGATGAATCTCCAAAAAAAAAAAGAATTACCATCTGACCCAGGAATTTTACTCATAGGTGTATACCCAAAAGAATCGAAAGCAGGGACTCAGATACTTGTATACCAATGTTCATAGCAGCATTATTCACAATAGCCAAAGGGTGGGCACAACCCAAATAGCCACCAAAAAATGAATGGTTAAGCAAAATGTGGTATATACATACAATGGAATATTATTTAGCTGTAAAAAAGAATGAAATCCTAATACATGCTACAACGTAGGTGAAATTTGAAAACATTACACTAAGTGAAATAAGCCAGAGACAAAAGGACAAATATTGTATGATTCCAATTATGCGAAACGTCTAGAACAGGCAAATTCTTAGAGCTAGAAAGTAGGCTAGAGGTTACCAGGGGCTGGGGGAAAGGTGGGTATGGAGAAATACTATTTAGTGGGTACCGAGTTTCTGACTGGGGTGAGGAAAAAGTTTCAGAAACAGTGGTGATGGTTGTACACACCATGAATGTAATTAATGCCACTGAATTGTACACTTAAAAGTGGTTAAAACAGCAAATTTTATGTTGCATATATCTTACTACAATAAAAAGTTTTTTTAAAAAGTGCAAAGGCAAGCAAAGTATTTAAAATGTAATCTGATCAAGCTCTTCTCATGCTTAAAATCCTTCCATTTTCCTTCTTGCATTCAAGACACCTTTCAGATTCTTTAGCAAAGACACTTTTCAGATGCTTTAGTTCAGCAGATGTTCATGACCTAGTCCATGTTTATCCCTCAAGCCTCACAGCTCACCTGCCTCACCTCCTGGGGTGCCCTCTGCTCTACTGTGACAACCACTTGTCTCCTGATCAGCAGTGCACTGCTTCATACTCTGTGCTTCTGCACAGCTGTTCCTTCTGCCTAAAGGACCTTCTCTACTCCTGCTCTGAATGGCTCATTTCCATTCTTCATTCAAAACTTAGCTTAAGGGCTTCCCTGGCGGCGCAGTGGTTGAGAGTCTGCCTGCTAATGCAGGGGACACGGGTTCGAGCCCTGGTCTGGGAGGATCCCACATGCCGCGGAGCAACTGGGCCCGTGAGCCACAACTACTGAGCCTGCGCGTCTGGAGCCTGTGCTCCGCAACAAGAGAGGCCGCGATAGTGAGAGGCCCGCGCACCGCGATGAAGAGTGGCCCCCACTTGCCGCAACTAGAGAAAGCCCTCGCACAGAAACGAAGACCCAACATAGCAATCAATCAATCAATCAAAAAAAAAAAAAAAAGACACCTCATTTAAAAAAAAAAACAAAACTTAGCTTAAGTCAACATCTCCAGGAAGCTGTCCTTCACTCTGATCCCAATATTATTTAAATACCCAACTTTCCTTGTTGCCATAATACCTAGGGTCCCCCTTATGGAAGCTATCATGATGTGCAATAACTATTTGTATCTTTCCCATTTGTACAAGTTTCTTGTATCCTATCTGTATGTCTCCCTCCTGGTCTACTGGGTATCATATAGCAGGTACTCAGTAAATGTTAATGACTACATTCCAGGGAATCTTCATCAATGACCCTTTTAAAGAACCAGCTCTCCACGCAAACCCAACAGTGCTGCAGAAAGGGTGAACCTTCTCATATATTCTTCTTTGTTTAAATATATCCAACACGTGGAGGCTCCACCAATGAAATCAACTTCATGCCCTGAGTCTCTGGGAAGGATGCAATACAGTCAGTACTTTGTAAAATCCATAAAGTACTTTGACATCCCTCATTTCATTAGAGAGAATGGAAAATGGTGGGATGAAAGAAGGATTGGGGCAGAATGGAGAAGCTCTGGGATAGATAATGAGCAAATCAGTGGGGTGTACGCTCTCTTTCTGCTGCTACTATATGCCGTCTTCAAGTAGGAATTATGTCAAATGATAGTCCAGGACTTACCTGCTGCCACTGGATGCTGATATTTCTACCCTTGTTGAAAGGAGATAGGGAAAGGGATTCTGAGAATGGTTTTCCACCACTTTTTCTTTCATGATTCCTGACCTGGGAGGAAGGAGGCCTTGGGTCACCCCTACCAGACATGCTGGAAAATGGACAGTATGGTTGTTCTCATGTGCTAGAAGCACCCTCCCCTCCAGTTGCGGAGAAACAGAAGCCAGGGTGTAATGAGGAAACTACTACACTGACAATCAGGCATTCCAGCTACCTGGATAATGTTGGGCAAGGCACTTGATATTTCTGAGTTCCAGCTGCTTCATTTTCTAAAATGCGGGTAATTGACTAAATAATCTCTAGTGTTGCCTTCTGCCAAAAAAATCATTATCTGTCATTACTTTGCATGTTTCTAGTATTTCCCGTGTCACTGCCCTCATTCTCCCATTCACTCTCAAAACCACTATAAGGTCTCAACCATGCCCCTACGTGGCTTCAAATCATGTGACTCTAGTTCTCACTTGAAAGCCACATTCTTATTTAGATATTAAGAAAGAACAACGGTGCTTATGATTCTAAAGAAAATAAAAAAGGACTAACAGTCACTTCTAGCTCGAGGTGAATGGGGACTAACCAACTGATAACTTAGGATGTAGCACAGCAAACGGTTCTAGATAGACTGTCACTTGATCAACTGTAGTTATTTACAATCATCCACATTATTGGAAGAGACTAAGAGAATACAGACAACCAAAAACAGTAGATAATCTTCAAGTCATTTATATGTGGCTTGGGAAGTGTGTTGGTACTTATATTTGAATAACACTGAATCTGCTGTCTTGGAAACTGAAGCTAAAGTATATGAAGTGTCCTAGGAAGAACTGAGTTATAAAGAGCTATGATGTTTCATTACGTCCTCATCCTGTCCCCCACTCAGGATTTTTCCCTTCATTCATGATTTACATAAAGTACCAGCCTAAAATGAGTTGCTCTAGATTGCTATATTTACTGTGTGTGCCCTATTACTTCCACCAGATCAACCCCAGCCTTGGGGAGGTCTTTAAAGAATATTTGGGACTGCAAGCTGCATTAGGCAATAAAAATGAACCAGGAGATAGTAAGTATTCTCAACATTGATTGTATAATCTACTTGGCTTACTAAACAGGGAAAACAAGAGTTTTATTTGATTAAAGTCGCCACAGATAACCAAAGGTTGGTTGTTACACGAATGATGAGTAAGGAAAGAAGCAAATGGTGATTATTATTGTAAGCCAAACATGCAAGAAGATGTTCTCCTCAAAGTCAAGTACTTCAATTAGGAAGGCAAATATCTTCCTGTGACCATAAATGTTAAGCAAATTAACCTCCAGTTGACCTTCCTGGATACCTAATAACCTTCAGAGTTGGATCAGTCAATGACAGAGGTGGCAGCTGGGTGGATAAATAATTGACCCTATCCAAATTTTTAATTACCATGTAATTAAAAATAATGATTTAAAAAGTAGTCTTTTTCTAAAGAAGATGTGGTATATACATACAACAGAATATTACTCAGCTGTAAAAAACAATGAAATGATGCCTTGTGCAGCTACATGGATGGACCTACAGATTATAATACTAAGTGAAGTAAGTCAGGAAGAGAAAGATACCATATGATATCACTTACATGTGGAATCTAAAATATGACACAAATGAACTTATCTACGAAACAGAAATAGACTCACAGCCATTGAGAACAGACTTGTGGTTGCCAAGGAGGGGTAAGGGGAGGGTTGGATTGGGAGTTTGGGACTAGCAGATGCAAACTATTACATATAGAATGGATAAACAACAAGGTCCTATGGTAGAGCACAGGGAACTATATTCAATATCCTGTAATAAACCATAATAGAAAAGAATATGAAAAAGAATATGTATGTATATATATAACTGAATCACTTTGCTGTGCACCAGAAACTAACAACATTGTAAATCAACCAAACTTCAATTAAAAAACTAAATAAATAAAAAGAAACTAAAGGTTTTAATTTGTTTTTAAAAGAAAAATAAAGTAATATTTTTCTTTTTTCCCTGGAGTCGAAGATTTCTTGGCGTTAGAGGAACAAATTCACTTACTGGGATGGGTCTGAATCACTCCCTTTTCGTTTTCTTGGAAACTCTGTCACATGTGGGCTGAAGGATCCAATAGTTGCTGGTTTTGTCCATGGGCTCAGATGACTGGAAACCATGGAAGCAATGCACTGGTTCCCTTCGATCAACACTTTACCTATGAGACATAAAGCACAATAAGGCATCTGTTTGAAACACTGACTTTTACTTTATACATATCCATATCCCACATTTTAAATGGCTTTTTACTTTGATATTTTAAAATGTCAACTAAACAGCAACATAACATAGAATGAAAGACTAATCATGTACACCCAAATATTAGTTAGAAATGTATTGTTAGTCTATATTTTTAAGTTTATTTTCCCTAATTGGAAAAAAAAATATGGATATTGTAGGAAATATGGAAAACACAAAAAAGTAGAAAGGAAGGGGGAAAACCAAATCTCACCAACTAATATTACTACTTAGAATTACTTCCTTGTAGAATTTTTCTACAGTTGTTATTATAGTAATTGAAGTCATAGTGTATACTCTGCATTATTTGCATATCATTGTGATAATAACTTTACAGTGTTATTACAAATTCTTTATAAATGATTCTAATGGCTGCATAATATACCATCGTGTAGCTGTGTCATAGCTACTTAACCACTCTTCTATCGTTGGAATGTATATTTGGTTTTTTTTCACTATCATAAATATGTATGGTGCTTTTATCTATGTGTATAAAACTTTTTATCTACCGGTTATTTCTTTTCATCTCCTAGTTATTTTTTTTTTGGGGGGGGATAGCATCTCAGAAATGAGTTAACAAGGTTAAGGGACATGAATATTTTTAACCCTGAATTGCTAAATATGATAGTAAAATCCTTTTGGTCTAAACTGTAGTTTACTAAATGTTTTATAAAATGTAAAACTCAGAATCACTGAACTAAAAATAACTTATAGTCTAAATATAGGCCTCTCTGAATATATTTCTCATATTAAAATTGACCTAACAAGTTTAAACTCATTTGCACCTTATAGACTGAAATATATAAGCAATATTTACAAGGAGAATGCAATACATCTTACAGTAAGAGTGGGAGCTTTTTAACACATCTCTAGCAGTAACTGATAGAGTGAGCATTCAAAAATAATGACATAAGAAATCTGATTCACACAACAGACAAGCTTGATATGATAGACATATATAGACCACTATACCTAGCAGCTTCAAAATCCAGTGTTGTTTGTTTTGAGGTACCAGTGGGGCATTTATACTGGACCAAAAAGATTGATATTATACATGAAACATTTTCTGACTACAATGTAATTATGCTAGACACCATAAAAAGACTGAAATTTAATGAGCTAATAATTTATTTTATGAAATTAGGAAAAGATGACTAAAATAAATCTAAAGAATTAGGAGAAAGGAAATCATTAAAATAATACCAGAAATAATGAAATAGAATACAAATTAGTACAGATCAAAAAAGCTAAACATAGGTTCTTCCAAAACATTGGAAACTCTAATAACCTTATGGCAAGATTTTTCCAAAAAAAGGAAAGAGGGAATAAATGAATAAAGATAGGAATGAAGATGGGATCATAATTTTAGATGCTCTAGAGATATAAAAGATAAATTCTCATGAATTTAGAAAAACATTATTCTAAAAATTTGAAAATATAGATGAAATGGAAAAATTCGTAGGGAATTTTTTTTTATTGAGGTATAGTCAATTCACAATATTGTGTTAGTTTCAGATGTACAGCAAAGCGATTCGATTGTACATATATATATGTACTTTTTCAGGTTCTTCTCCATTAGAGGTTATTACAAGATATTGAATATAGTTCCCTCTGCTATACAGTAAATCCTTGTTGTTTATCTATTTTATATATAGAAGTGAGTATCTGTTAATCCCATACTCCTAATTTATCCCTCCTCTCACTTTGTCTTTGGTAACTATAAGTTTGTTTTCTGTCTGTGAGTCTGTTTTGTAAATAAATTTATTTGTATTACTTTTAAGATTCTACATATAAATGATATCATGTATTTGTCCCTAGAGAATTTTAACTGACAGAAAATAAAGCAAAGAGAAATAAAAACCTGCATATTCCTATATTCTTTCTTACACATACTATCCCAATATATAGTAAATTCAACTTTTTATGAGGCTTACAGAAATTTGATATTAAAATTCAACAATGGCAATACAAGAAAAGATAACTATAGGCCCATCTCATTCATGAACAAAGATACAAAAATCTTAACAAAATATTAGCAAACAAAATTCAGAAATGTATAAAGAAAATAACCCATCATGACCAAGATAGCTTTACCCCAGGAACATGACTGGTTTAATATTAGTAAATTAATGAATATAATTTACCACAATAGCAGCTTAGTGGAAAAATATGATTATCCTAATAGATTCAGAAATATTAACGAAGAAACACTGAAAGAATTCTTTTTACAATCAGAAACAAGAAGATCTTTTATCAGTACCCCTTTCAACACTGTATTAGAAGACCTGCTAGTAGAATAAGGCAAGAAAACAATACATGAAGTATAAGAATTGGAAAGGAAGAAAAAAAAATTGTCATCATTGGGAAATGACATAACTGAGAATACAAAAAAACACAAAATAATCAACGTATAAATTATTAAAACTAGGGAGTGTATCAAGGTTGGCTGTTTGTAAAGTCAATATATAAAAATCAACTGCTTTTCTAATCACCAGTAACAAACTATAAGAAAATATTTTATTTTATTTATTTATTTTTTAACATCTTTATTGCAGTATAATTGCTTTACAATGGTGTGTTAGTTTCTGCTTTATAACAAAGTGAATCAGTTATACATATACATATGTTCCCATATCTCTTCCCCTCTTGCATCTCCCTCCCTCCCACCCTCCCTATCCCACCTCTCTAGGTGGTCACAAAGCACCGAGCTGATCTCCCTGTGCTATGTGGTTGCTTCCCACTAGCTATGTATTTTACGTTTGGTAGTGTATATATGTCCATGCCACTCTCTCACTTTGTCACAGCTTACCCTTCCCCCTCCCCATATCCTCAAGTCCATTCTCTAGTAGGTCTGTGTCTTTATTCCCGTCTTACCACTAGGTTCTTCATGACCTTTTTTTTTTCCCCTTAGATTCCATATATATGTGGTAGCATACTGTATTTGTTTTTCTTTTTCTGACTTACTTCACTCTGTATGACAGACTCTAACTCCATCCACCTCATTACAAATACCTCCATTTCATTTCTTTTTATGGCTGAGTAATATTCCATTGTATATATGTGCCACATCTTCTTTATCCATTCATCCAATGATGGACACTTAGGTTGCTTCCATGTCCTGGCTATTGTAAATAGAGCTGCAATGAACATTTTGGTACATGACTCTTTTTGAATTATGGTTTTCTCAGGGTATATGCCCAGTAGTAGGATTGCTGGGTCGTATGGTAGTTCTATTTGTAGTTTTTTAAGGAACCTCCATACCGTTCTCCATAGTGGCTGTATCAATTTACATTCCCACCAACAGTGCAAGAGGGTTCCCTTTTCTCCACACCCTCTCCAGCATTTATTGCTTCTAGATTTTTTTGATGATGGCCATTCTGACTGGTGTGAGATGATATCTCATTGTAGTTTTGATTTGCATTTCTCTAATGATTAATGATGTTGAGCATTCTTTCATGTGTTTGTTGGCAATCTGTATATCTTCTTTGGAGAAATGTCTATTTAGGTCTTCTGCCCATTTTTGGATTGGGTTGTTTGTTTTTTTGTTATTGAGCTGCATGAGCTGCTTGTAAATTTTGGAGATTAATCCTTTGTCAGTTTCTTCATTTGCAAATATTTTCTCCCATTCTGAGGGTTGTCTTTTGGTCTTGTTTATGGTTTCCTTTGCTGTGCAAAAGCTTTTAAGTTTCATTAGGTCCCATTTGTTTATTTTTGTTTTTATTTCCATTTCTCTAGGAGCCGGGTCAAAAAGGATCTTGCTGTGATTTATGTCAGAGTGTTCTGCCTATGTTTTCCTCTAAGAGTTTGACAGTGTCTGGCCTTACATTTAGGTCTTTAATCCATTTTGAGTTTATTTTTGTGTATGGTGTTAGGGAGTGTTCTAATTTCATACTTTTACATGTACCTGTCCAGTTTTCCCAGTACCACTTATTGAAGAGGCTGTCTTTTCTCCATTGTATATGCTTCCCTCCTTTATCAAAGATAAGGTATAGATCAATGGAACAGGATAGAAAGCCCAGAGAAAATGATATTTTAAAAAACATAATTTATAATAACTTCAAAAAATATAGAGTACCTAAAGAATAAATGTATTTAGAATAAATGTATAACCTAATAAAAGTATACAAGGTCTTTCTGGAGAAAATTATAAAAATTTATTTAAAATATTGAAAAAGATTCAAATAAATGGAAACATGCACCATGCTTATGGACTGGAGGTCTCAATATCAAAGATGTCAATTCTCCTAAAATAGATGTGTAATTCCTCTCAAAATATTCTCTTTTTTTTGGTGGGACTTCACAAGCTGAATATAAAATGCATATGAAAGTGCCATGAGTTATGAACAGCCAAGGGAAATGTGGGAGAACTGGACCTCTCATATATCAAGACATTATAAAGCAATGGCAATTAAGACAGTGTGGTATTGGTGCGGAGATAGACCAAAGGAAAAGAACGGAGAGCCCAGACATGTAAATATGGATATCTGCTAAATGTCAGAGATGGAATTTTCAGATCAATGTGAGGAGACCAGCTTTTTAATAAACAGTCCTGGGCCAACTGATTTTCTCTATGGAAAAGAATAAAACCAGATCCCCTACTACCATATGCCAAATATAAAAACCAAACCAAATATAAACATTCAATTCAACTGGATTGAAGACCTAAATGTAAAAGGCCAAAATTAACAGAGAATACTCTGAAGGAGAAAGAATATCTTTGTTATTGGCATAGAAAGAATTCCCAAAACAAAAACTAAAAACAATAAAGGAAAAGACTGATCAATTCAATCTTCTTAAAATTAAGTTAACGTTGATCAAAAGACACTATAAAGAGAATAAAACCGCAAGTCACAGACTGGGAGAAGATGTTTGTTACACACATAAACAATAAAGTGTTACCATGTAGACTGTATAAAAAATGCCTTTGCATCATTAAGAAAAAGACCAACACAAAAACCCAGCAGAAAACTGGACAAAAGACTTTAATGGGCACTTCATAAAAGAAATTCCAATTGTCAAAACAAAAATGAAAAGATACTCAATCTCATTAGTAATCAGGAAAATCCAAAGTAAACTATAGTGATAGACTATATACCTATCTAATGGCTACAAATGAAAAGTTTGATGATACCAAGTGTAAGTGAAAAAACAGAGCAATGGAAAGAGAAATGGAACACTCATGCTCTGTTGGTGGGAAAGTACATTGCTACAACACTTTGGAAACCTTTTTTGCATTACTTAATAAAGTAGAACACATGCAAATAATATGGTTTAGCATTTCACTTCTAAGTATATGGAGAAACTTTTAATATATCTTAAGAGATATGTACAAGAAATACATTCACAGCATTGCTTGCTGTTGAACAACAAAAAATAATGAGAACTGGAAACTATAATTTCCATCAACAGATGGATAAATTGTTTAGTCATTAAATGGAATATCAAGAATAGTAAAAATGAATAAAGTACTGATATACTCAGCATGGATGAATCTCAAAATAATAATGCCAGGTAAAAAAAAAAGTCACAGCCAAAACAGTAGCATGTTTTTTTTTTGTTTTTTTAACTATATTTTATTTATTTATTTTTTAAACATCTTTATTGGAGTATAATTGCTTTACAATGGTGTGTTAGTTTCTGCTTTATAACAAGTAGCATGTTTTTTAAAAAAAGCAGGTAAAACTAACTAATATGTTTTTACTGATATCTACATAGGTTACCTCACTATATAGAAAAGAAAGGGAACAGCTAACACAAAAGTTAGAATTCTCTTTGGGAGAAGAAAGGGGGGTGTAATCAGTGAGGGATATACAGGTACTTCTTTTTTTTTTTTTTTTTGCCTTTATTCTGTTGAGGTAGGTTCCCTCTATGCCCACTTTCTGGAGAGTTTTTATCATAAATGGGTGTTGAATTTTGTCAAAAGCTTTTTCTGCATCTACTGAGATGATCATATGGTTTTTATTCTTCAATTTGTTAATATGGTGTATCACATTGATTGATTTGTGTATATTGAAGAATCGTTGCATCCCTTGGATAAATCCCACTTGATCATGGTGTATGATCCTTTTAATGTGTTGTTGGATTCTGTTTGCTAGTCTTTTGTTGAGGATTTTTGCATGTATATTCATCAATGATATTGGTCTGTAATTTTCTTTTTTTTTGTAGTGTCTTTGTCTGGTTTTGGTATCAGGGTGATGGTGGCCCCATAGAATGAGTTCGGGAGTGTTCCTTCCTCTGTAATTTTTTGGAAGAGTTTGAGAAGGATGGGTGTTAGCTCTTCTCTAAATGTTTGATAGAATTCACCTGTGAAGCCATCTGGTCCTGGACTTTTGTTTGTTGGAAGATTTTTAATCACAGTTTCAATTTCATTACTTGTGATTGCTCTGTTCATATTTTCTATTTCTTCCTGGTTCAGTCTTGGAAGGTTATACCTTTCTAAGAATTTGTCCATTTCTTCCAGGTTGTCCATTTTATTGGCATAGAGTTGCTTGTAGTAGTCTCTTAGGATGCTTTGTATTTCTGCGGTGTCTGTTGTAACTTCTTCTCTTACATCTCTAATTTTATTGATTTGAGTCCCCTCCCTATTTTTCTTGACAAGTCTGGCTAATGGTTTATCAATTTTGTTTATCTTCTCAAACAACCACCTTTTAGTTTTATTGATCTTTGCTTCTATTTCATTTATTTCTGCTCTGATCTTTATGATTTCTTTCCTTCTGCTAACTTTGGGTTTCGTTTGTTCTTCTTTCCCTAGTTCCTTTAGGTGTAAGATTAGATTGTTTATTTCAGATTTTTCTTGTTTCTTGAGGTAGGCTTGTATAGCTATAAACTTCCCTCTTAGAACTGTTTTTGATGCATCTGATAGGTTTTGGATCATTGTGTTTTCATTGTCATTTGTCTCTATGTATTTTTTGATTTCCTCTTTGATTTCTTCAGTGATCTCTTGGTTATTTAGTAACATAGTTTAGCCTCCATGTGTTTGTGTTTTTTACGTTTTTTTCCCTGTAATTCATTTCTAATCTCATAGCGTTGTGGTCAGAAAAGATGCTTGATATGATTTCAATTTTCTTAAATTTACTGAGGCTTGATTTGTGACCCAAGATGTGATCTATCCTGGAGAATGTTCTGTGCGCACTTGAGAAGGAAGTGTAATCTGCTGTTTTTGGATGGAATGTCCTATAAATATCAATTAAATCTATCTGGTCTATTGTGTCATTTAAAGCTTCTGTTTCCTTATTTATTTTCATTTTGGATGATCTGTCCATTGGTGTAAGTGAGGTGTTAAAGTCCCCCACTATTATTGTGTTACTGTCAATTTCCTGTTTTATAGCTGTTAGCAGTTGCCTTATGTATTGAGGTGCTCCTATGTTGGGTGCATATATATTTATAATTGTTATATCTTCTTCTTGGATTGATCCCTTGATCATTATGTAGTGTCCTTCCTTGTCTCTTATAGCATTCTTTATTTTAAAGTCTATTTTATCTGATATGAGTATTGCTACTCCAGCTTTCTTTTGATTTCCATTTGCATGGAATATCTTTTTCCATCCCCTCACTTTCAGTCTGTATGTGTCCCTAGATCTGAAGTGGGTCTCTTGTAGACAGCATATATATGGTTCTTGTTTTTGTATCCATTCAGCAAGCCTTTGTCTTTTGATTGGAGCATTTAATCCATTCACGTTTAAGGTAATTATTGATATGTATGTTCCTATGACCATTTTCTTAATTGCTTTGGCTTTGTTTTTGTAGGTCCTTTTCTTCTCTTGTGTTTCCCACTTAGAGAAGTTCCTTAGCATTTGTTGTAGAGCTGGTTTGGTGGTGCTGAATTCTCTTAGCTTTTGCTTGTCTGTAAAGCTTTTGATTTCTCCATCGAATCTGAATGAGATTCTTGCAGGTAGAGTAATCCTGGTTGTAGGTTCTTCCCTTTCATCACTTTAAGTATATCATGCCACTCCCTTCTGGCCTGTAGAGTTTCTGCTGAGAAATCAGCTGTTAACCTTATGGGAGTTCCCTTGTATGTTATTTGTTGTTTTTCCCTTGCTGCTTTCAATAATTTTTCTTTGTCTTTAATTTTTGCCAATTTGATTACTATGTGTCTCAGCATGTTTCTCCTTGGGTTTATCCTGTATGGGACTCTCTGCACTTCCTGGACTTGGGTGGCTATTTCCTTTTCCATGTTAGGGAAGTTTTCGACTATAATCTCTTCAAATACTTTCTTGGGTCCTTTCTCTCTCTCGTCTCCTTCTGGGACCCCTATAATGCGAATGTTGTTGTGTTTAATGTTGTCCCAGAGGTCTCAGGCTGTCTTCATTTCTTTTCATTCTTTTTTCTTTATTCTGTTCTGCAGCAGTGAATTCCACCATTCTGTCTTCCAGGTCACTTGTCTGTTCTTCTGCCTCAGTTATTCTGCTATTGATTCCTTCCAGTGTAGTTTTCATTTTAATTATTGTATTGTTCATCTCTGTTTATTTGTACTTTAATTCTTCTAGGTCTTTGTTAAACATTTCTTGCATCTTCTCGATCTTTGCCTCCATTGTTTTTCCGAGGTCCTGGATCATCTTCACTATCATTATTCTGAATTCTTTTTCTGGAAGGTTGCCTATCTCCACTTCATTTAGTTGTTTTTCTGGGGTTTTATCTTGTTCCTTCATCTGGTACATAGCCCTCTGCCTTTTCATCTTGTCTATCTTTCTGTGAATGTGGTTTTTGTTCCACAGGCTGCAGGATTGTAGTTCCTCTTGCTTCTGCTGTCTGCCCTCCAAACAGGTACTTCTAAGGAATTCATGTTCCACTTCTTAACCTAGGTGTGGGTTGACAGAGAATTGTTTTGTTTTCATCCTTTAAACTACATACGTAATTTTTACAGTCCTCTGTAGGTATAATGGATCTCACCATAAAGAAGTGAGTAGAATAATTTTACCACTGATCGTTGGGAATGAAGTTTCTAATTTACTATATCCCAAGACTTTTAGGCCTGGACTCTCTTCATGGGACCAATTTGGGACCATCAGATACCACATGAGATTAATTACGGTTTCAGCCCCTAGACTTCGTTCTAATGGATTTTGAATGGCAGAACGCCATCTGTCTCCAGAGAAAAATGTGGGGAAATTCATTAGATTAAATAGCAAATCAATAGGAAAAATTCACTATGTAATATTAGACCCCTCCCATTTCCCTCCCACCCCCCAACACAGACTCAAGCAGGCACACTCTTTCCCTCACATAAGTTCAAAACAGAAATAAAATGAAGATCCCTTTTTGCCTCTCATTCTAGAAGGCACGACCTCCACATTTCAATCCTACTTTCTTATTAACCTTGAAAATAAGAAATGGACTATCTTTAGGCAGGCAGAATAATATACTTCTTTTCACGAAATCAAAATCTGAGTCACCTAAGGGGCTTATTTTTATATTCCTTAATGGGTGGGGGAGTATTGCCCCATAATTAGCTATGTTCCATCATGAGGCTATGTTAGTAGAAGTGTATTCAAAACAGGGCTTTCTGTAAACAAAAGGAAAAGATGGGTTAATGGGATTACATAGTTCTGGAAGAAAGGATCTGTTCGTTGGAAACAATTCATGTAGTGGATTTTTATTTGTTAGGTGACTCACAATTTAAAGAGTAAAGCTTTCTTTTTAACCTTCCAGTTTACTTTACTTTCAGCCTCCACATATACCTATGTAGAAGATGAGATCATGTGTTGAGAACTGAAATTTAACTCTGCTTTTATATAACTCATTTTGGAGGTATGATTTAACACTTTGGTATTGTCTTTCCTCGCCAAATTGGGTCACTTCTCAATGGCGAAAGTAATTTGTGTTATTTATCACTCGGTAAAATAACACAGAATTTAGATTGAAAAAAGATATTGTGATTATCTTTTACAAAGGAAGTTTGTGGTTTTATTTAAAATGAGATCCACAGTAAATCTCGCTCCACTCTACGTGCATCTCCCTGGTGATGGTAATCAATCTAACAATATTTTAAAGTATTTAGTATCAACTCCTCAAGCATGGAAATAAATTGTGGGAAATGAGCTGCTGCTTAGGAGCCATAAGCAGGGGAGACCAAGTAGCCACGTGGCTTAGGCCCATAGTTACAAAACGGTTCAACTTTAAAATTTGACATTATGCTTGAGAGAATATATTTACACACATACATATACATGTGCACACACATTTGATTCACAGAGGTGCAACGGCAGGATGGAAAAAATATACTTCTTTAAAAACAAAAAATTTTGTCCCATTACCTAATTTCCTTGCCAGTGTGCTGCATGTTAAAATTTATATAAAATTTAAATTATTCCATGAATAATTTTTGTTGTTAAAAACCATTTGTTCAATGTAAACATTTAAATTACTTCCTTAAAAATGGAAGTGGCCTTTGCTTCTTAACTTCTGAGAGTCTATGCCCATAAAATCTTTTTAATCTGGTCTACACACTGTAAGCTGAGGCACCTGGTGGTCTAGTGGCTAGGATTTGACACTTTCACACTATAAACTGGTGTTTTTTTTTTCCTTTGGACAAGTCATTTAACATATCTGAGCCTGTTTCTTTAACACAGAAGTAATTTCCTGTAAACCTCATGGTTTCTTTTGGGAATCAAATAATGTATTTGAAATCTGTTTGAAAGCCAAAAGTTTAATGATGCTAAGTAACTAGTCCAGCGAAATTTGAGTCCAGTGTTTTTGTTTTGTTTTACTTTTTGTTTTCCAAAGGAAAATTTTTTAAAATTGAAGTGTAGCTGATAGAGGGACTTCCCTGGTGGTGCAGTGGTTAAGAATCCGCCTGCCAATGCAGAGGACACAGGTTCAATCCCTGGTCTGGGAAGATCCCACGTGCCGCGGAACAACTGAGCCCGGGCGCCACAACTACTGAAGCCCGCAGGCCCTAGAGCCCAAGCGCTGCAACTACTGAGCCTGCGTGCTGCAACTACTGAAGCCCACGCACCTAAAGCCTGTGCTCTGCAACAAGAGAAGCCACCGCAATGAGAAGCCTGCACACCACAACGAAGAGTAGCCCCTGCTCACTGCAACTAGAGAAAAGCCCGTGTGCAGGAATGAAGACCCAACGCAGCCAAAAATAAATTTTTTTAAAAAAGTATAGTTGATGTACAGTATTACATAAGTTACAGGTGTACAATATAGTGATTCACAATTTTTAAAGGTTATATTCCATTTCTAGTTATTATAAAATATTGGCTATATTCCCTGTGTTGTACAATATACCATTGTAGCTTATTTTATACATAATACTTTGTATCTCTAAATCCTCTACTCCTATAGTGCCCCTCCCCCCGCTCCCCTCTCCCTACTGGTAACCACTAGTTTGTTCTCTGTATCTGTGAGTCTGCATTTTTTTTTTTTTTGGTTATATTCACTAGTTTGTTCTATTTTTTTTGTTCCACATAAGTGATATCATATGATATTTGTCTTTCTCTGTCTGACTTATTTCACTTAGCATAATACCCTCCAAGTCCATCCATGTTGCTGCAAATGGCAAAATTTCATTCTTTTTTATGGCTGAGTAGTAGTCCATTGTGTGTGTGTGTGTGTGTGTGTGTGTGTGTGTGTGTGTGTGTGTATCATATCTTCTTTATCCATTCATCTCTTGATGGACTTTTAGGTTGCTTCCGTATCTTGATAATTGTAAAGAATGCTTCTATGAACACTGGGGTGCATGTATCTTTTTGAATTAGTGTTTTTTGTTTTTTTCCAGATAAATACCCAGGAGTGGGGAATTCCCTGGCAGTCCAGTGGTTAGGAATCCATGCTCTTCACTGCCAAGGGCCCAGGTTCAATCCCTGGTTGGGGAACTAAAATCCCATAAACTGCGTGGCACGGCCAAAAAAACAAAAAAAAAGACCCAGGAGTGGAATTGCTGGTTCATATGATAGTTCGATTTTTAGCTTTTTGCAAAACCTCCATACTATATTCCACAGTGGCTGCACCAATTTACATTCCCACCAATAGTGTACAAGGGTTCCCTTTTCTCCACATCCTTGGCAACACTTGTTACTTGTGGTAGTTTTAATGATAGCCATTCTGACAGGTGTAAGGTGATATCTCATTGTGGTTTTGATTTGCATTTCTCAGATGATTAGCAATGTTGAGCATCTTTTCATGTGCCTGTTGGCCATCTGCATGCCCTCTTTGGAAAAAATGTCTATTCAGTTCTTCTGCCCATTTTTAAATCAGGTTGTCTGTTTTTTTAATGTTGAGTTGTACGAGCTATTTATATATGTTGAATATTAACCCCTTATCAGTCATATCATTTGCAAATATCTTCTCCCATTCAGTAGGTTGTCTTTTTGCTTTGTTGATGGTTTCCTTTGCTGGGCTAAAGCTTTAAGTTTAACTAGGTCTCACTTGTTTATTTTTGCTTTTATTTTCTTTGCTTTCGGAGCCAGATCCAAAAAAACTGCTACAATTTATGTCAAAGAGTATTCTGCCTATGTTCTCGTATAGGAATTTTATGATTTCCAGTCTTACACTTAGGTCTTTAATCCATTTTGAGTTTATTTTTTTATATGGTGTTAGAGAATGTTCTAATTTCATTCTTTTTTTTTTTTTTTTAAATTTCATTCTTTTACAAGTAGCTGTCCAGTTTTCCCAGTACCACTTATTGAAGAGACTGTCTTTTCTCCATTGTATATTCTTTCCTCCTTTGTCATAGATTTACAATAAGTGTGTGGGTTTATTTCTGGGCTCTCTTTTCTGTTCCAATGATCTATGTGTCTGTTTTTGTACCAGTGCCATACTATTTTGAATAATGTAGCTTTGTAGTATAGTCTGAAGACAGGGAGTGTGATTTCTCCACCTCTGTTCTCTTTTCTAAAGAGTGTTTTGGCTATTCGAAGTCTTTTGTGTCTCCATACAAACTTTAAAATTATTTGTTCTAGTTCTGTGAAAAATGCCATTGATATTTTGATAGGGATTACACTGAATATGCAGCCTGCCTTGGGTAGTATGGTCATTTTAATAATATTAATTATTCCAATCCAAGAACATGGTATAGCTTTCTGTTTGTGTCATCTTCAATTTCTTTCATCAGTGTCTTATAGTTTTCTGAGTACAGATCTTTTACCTCTTAGGTAGGTTTATTCCTAGGTATTTTATTCTTTTTGATGCAATGATAAATGGGATTGTTTCCTTAATTTCTCCAATAGTTTATTGTTAGTGTATAGAAATGCAACATTTCTGTACATTAATTTTGTATCCTGCAACTTTACCAAATTCATTGATGAGCTCTAGTAGTTTTCTGATGGCATCTTTAGGATTTTCTATGTGTAGTAGGATGTCATCTGCAAAGAGTGACAGTTTTACTTCTTCTTTTCCAATCTGGATGACTTTTCTTTCTTTTCCTTCTCTGATTTTGTAGCTAGGACTTCCAGTACAATATTGAATAAAAGTGGTGAGAGTGGGCATCCTTGTCTTGTTCCTGATCTTACAGGAACTGCTTTCAGCTTTTCACCACTGAGGATGATGTTAGCTATGGGTTTGTCATATATGGCCTTTATTATGTTGAGGTATGTTTTCTCTATGCCCACTTTCCTGAGAGGTTTTTTTTATCATAAATGGATGTTGAATTTTGTCAAAAGCTTTTTCTATATCTATTGATATGTTCATACAGTTTTTAATTCTTCAATTTGTTAATGTGGTATATCACATTGATTGATTTGTGAATATTAAAAAAATTCTTGCATCCCTGGGATAAATCCCACTTGATCATTGTGTATGATTCTTTTAATCTATTGTTGGATTCGGTTTGCTAGTATTTTGTTGAGGATTTTTGTATCTATGTTCATCAGTTGATATGGGCCTGCAATTTTCTTTTTTTGTGATATCTTTGTCCGCTTTTGGTATCAGGGTGATGCTGGCCTCACAGAATAAGTTCAAGAGTGTTCCTTCCTCTACAACTTTTTGGAATAGTTTGAGAAGGATAGATGTTAACTCTTCTCTGAATGTTTGGTAGAATCCACCTGTGAAGCCACCTGGTCCTGGACTTTTGTTTGTTGGGAGTTTTAAAATTACTGATTCAATTTCAGGACTGGTAATTGGTCTGTTCATATTTTCTATTTCCTTTTGGTTCAGTCTTGGGAGATTTGTATCTTTCTAAGAATTTGTCCATTTCTTCTAGGTTGTCCATTTTATTGACATATAGTTGTTCTTAGCAGTCTCTTATGATCCTTGGTATTTCTGTGGTGTCGGTTGTAACTTCTCCTTTTTCATTTCTGATTTTGTTGATTTGGGCCCTCCCCCTTTTTTTCTAGATGAATCTGGTTAAAGGTTTATCAATTTTGTTATCTTTTCAAAGAAACAGCTTTTAGTTCCATTGATCTTTTCTGTATTTGTCCCTATTTCATGTATTTCTGCTCTGATCTTTATGATTTCTTTCCTTCTATTAATTTTGGGTTTTGTTTGTTCTTCTTTCTCTAGTTGCTTTACGTGTAAGGTTAGGTTGTTTATTTAACATTTTTCTCCTTTCCTGAGGTAGGCTTGTATCACTATAAACTTCCCTCTTAGAACTACTTTTGCTGCATCCCCTAGGTTTTAGATTGTCATGTGTTTGTTTTCATTTGTCTCCTCTTTGATTTCTTCAGTGATCCCTTGGTTGTTTAGTAACATATTGTTTAGCTTCCAAATGTTTGTGTTTTTGTAATTTTTTTCTTTTAGTTGATTTCTAGTCTCATAGCATTGTGGTCAGAAAAGATGCTTGATGTGATTTCAATTTTCTTAAATTTACTGAGGCTTGTTTTGTGGCCTAGCATGTGATCTATCCTGGAGAATGTTCCATGTGCACTTGAAAAGAATGTGTATTCTGCTGCTTTCAGATGCAATGCTCTCCCTATATATAACAATTAAGTCCATCTGGTCTGATGTGTCATTTAAGGCCAGGGTTTCCTTATTGATTTTCCATCTGGATGATCTGTCCATTGATGTAAGTGGGGTGTTAAAGCCCCTTACTATTATTGTTACTGCCAATTTCTCCTTTTAGGTCCATTAATATTTGCCTTATATATTTAGGTGCTCCTATGTTAGGCGCATATATATTTACAACTGTTATATCTTCTTCTTGATTGATCACTTGATAATTATGTAGTGCCCTTCTTTGTCTCTTTTAACAATCTTTGTTTTAAAGTCTATTTTGTCTGATATAAGTATTGCCACTCCACCTTTCTTTTGATTTCCATTTGCACAGAATACCTTTCCCCATTCCCTCACCCTCAGTCTGTGTGTGTCTTTAGAATCAAATTGAGTCTCTTGTAGGCAGCATATATACAGGTCTTTTTTGGTATTCATTTAGCCACTCTATGTCTTTTGATTGGAGCATATAATCCATTTACATTTAAGGTAATTATTGATATGTATGTTCTTACTGCTATTTGGTTAATTGTTTTGGGGTTGTTTTGTAGGTCTTTTTTTCCCTTCTTTTGTTCTCTTCTCTTGTGATGATGACTATCTTTAGTGTTATGTTTGGATTCATTTTTCTTTTTTTGTGTGTATATCTATTATAGATTTTTGATTTGTGGTTACCATGAGGTTTTTATATAGCTATTGATCTATCTATCTATCTATCTATGGTTGTTTTAAGTTGCTGGTCTCTTAATTAAAATGTATTTTAACAACCCTGCATTTGTACTCTCCTCCCCTCATAATTAATGTTTTTGATATCACATTTTACATCTAATTGTTTTGTGTATCCCTTAGCTGCTTATTGTGAATATAGATGGCTTTACTACTTTTGTCTTTTAACCTTCCTACTAGCTTTGTGTGTGGATGATTCCTTACCTTTACTGTGTGTTTGATGTTACTGGTGAGCTTTTTCATTTCATAATTTTCATGTTTCTAGTTGTGGCCTTTTCTTTTTCACTTAGAGAAGTTCCTTCAACATTTTTTGTAAAGCTGGCTTGGTGGTGCTGAACTCTCTTAGCTTTTGTCTGTAAAGCTTTCGATCTCTCCATCCGATCTGAATGAGAGACTTGCTGGGTAGAATACTGTTGGTTTTAGGTTTTTCCCTTTAATCACTGTAGATATATCATGCCACTCCTTTATGGTCTGCAGAGTTTCTATTGAAAAGTCAGCTGAAAGCCTTATGGGAGTTCTCTTGTATGCTGTTGCTCTTCCCTTGCTGTTTGTAATATTCTCTCTTCATCTTTAATTTTTCTCATTTTAATTACAATATGTCTTGGTTTGTTCCTCTTTGGGTTAATCCTGTATGGGACTCTCTGTACTTCCTGGACTTGGGTGACTGTTCCCTTTCCCAGGTTAGGGAAGTTTTCAGCTATTATTTCTTCAAATATGTTCTCAGCCACTTTCTCTCTCTTCTCCTTCTGGGACCCCTATAATGTGAATATTAGTGCACTTGATGTTGTCCCAGAGGCCTCTTAAACTGTCATTTCTTTTCATTCAAAAAGAGTCCATTGTTGATGAACCACTGCAGATGCTTAAGGTGTCAGTCAAGAAGAGGAACTGAGTTAAATATCTTTGAATCTTTTTTTAATTAAAAAAAGTTAAACTTTTAATTTTGAAATAATTTCAGACTTGTAAAAATAATACAAAGAATTCCCATATACCCTTCAATCAGATTCCCCAAATGGTAATGTCTTACTTAACTCCAGTCTAATTATCAAGACCAGGATATTAACACTGATGTAGTATTATTATTTAATTTATACAACTTATTCAAATTTTGCCAATTTTCCCCCTAATGTACAGAATCCAATCCAGGATCACATGATACATTTAAGTGTCTATTATTTGTCCTCAGTTTTCTTTAAACATCCGGTTTTCTTTCATCTTCCTTGAGATTTTTGAAGGGTACTGGGCAGGTATTGTACAGACTGTCTTCCAGTTTAACTTTTTCTGTTATTCCCTCATGACTAAATTCAGGTTATGCACTTTTTTCAAGAATACCACAGAATTGGTTTCTGTGTCCTTCTCAGTACTAAATGCTTTCACTTTAAATTTAATTGCTTCTGGTGCTTTTTGTTCTCATTAAGATCCTATTCTTCAGGATGCCAAATGGTGTTCAGCTCATGGAATCCACAGAAGAAGAGGCAGGGGAAAGATTTATGAGATCCTCTATTTAGGCTGTAAGCTCCATCACTGGAAAGCTTTCAGAACCATGTCATTTTTTAGCTCCAAATCTTAGCACAGGGCCTGACATATGGTGTTTAGGGTTTGCTGAAGGAATGAATCACATTTCATTTCATTACCCCCAGACATTCAAAAGAGAATCTGAAAGAGGTGTACAATCAGGATTTCCAGATTCATGTATTTGGGCTGCTGGGATGATGAAATTCCCAGAATAAGGAATATGCAAATCCCCACTGTACCTACTTCACAAACAAGGAGGCCTACTCCCTACCATTACCTCATTTTTACCATTTTTCTTCCACAAAAGGAAAAACATACCTGATTGTCCGCTGGAAAAAAAAAAGGCACTGTGTGGCATGAGATTTGGCAATCGGAAGTAGCTTTCTGGAATAACAAGCAGTAGTTGTTTCACAGGTTTGTGCTAATGCATTACAATGGAAACCAAATACTGTTTCTTACCACTGACAAATTACTGTAAGACGCTTAGTCAATAATAAAAATGCAGTACTAGTTGGCACTATTCAAGAAAAACACCAACTCGCTATATATATACAAATTATTAAAAAGCTTTTGCTCAGCAGAGATTAAAACCACAGTATTATTCCACAATATTTATTAAGAGTTTAACCCAGGTGGACAATATGTCTAAAAGGGTTAAGATTTAGTACCTGCCCTTAAGAAGCTTATGATCTTATATATGTTTTTGCATATGCAGGTGCACAGACATAGAAATCAAATACTGAAAGCAATTAGACCTAGATGGAGGCACAGGTTTATGAGTTTATGCTGCCAGAACACAGAGGGAAGGGCACTTAATTCTGTTTTGGGAAAGGAGTAACATTTGAAAGCATTTTTTGGATGGGTATTTCAGACTAAGAGAACACCATGAACAGGAGGTGAAACAAATGCATTTAGTATAATCCTATGCTATCATTAAAAATGACGTTTAGGTAATGAATCCAGAAAACATATCAAAGTCAGGTGTTAGAAAATGCATCTGCTGATATGACTCTGATCAGTAAAACTGGACTTTTTCAAAACAAATTTTACCTTCTCACACATGAAACTAAATGCACACTAAATTGACAGAACACCTATCAGACCAGAAACCAGATACCTAATCATCATGCACCATCCAGAAATGCAGCTTCCCTAGAAAATTCAAAATAGGGATGAGGTTTAGATTCACTGATATTTTGGACTTCCCTGGTGGCACAGTGGTTAAGAATCCACCTGCCAATGCAGGAGACACAGGTTCGATCCCTGGTCCAAGAAGATCCCACATTCCATGAAGCAACGAAGCCCGTGCACCACAACTACTGAGCCTGTGTTCTAGAGCCCACGAGCCACAACTACTGATCCTGCATGCCACAACTACTGAAGCCCACGTGCCTAGAACCTGAGCTCTGAAACAAGAGAAGCCACTGCAATGAGAAGCCGCACACCACAACGAAGAGTAGCCCCTGCTCGCCGCAACTAGAGAAAGCCCGTGCACAGCAAAGAAGACCCATTGCAGCCAAAAATAAGTAAATAAATTTATTTCAAAAATGTATTAAAAAAAAGGATTCATTGATATTTCATGCAAGTCCATCAAGATTTATTTATCCATGAATCCTTACTACACTTGGAAAAGGCAGGCAAGTGCGTCCCCCATGACCATCTTTCCTGAGTTTCAATCCAAACAGCCAAACAAACCCTGAAGAAAAGCAGATATTTAGCCAGACTGGTCTTAACTGAAGCCAGCAGAATATCTTGCTCAAAATGGGGGTTCATAGTGGGTGTTGAGATACAAGAGCCTAATTAGGTAATTTTCCAAATTTCCATCCATTCTCTTCAACAGGACTTGTCAACAGAATCTTCACACTTCAAACACCCCTACTCTTTTTGAAGGGTACTCAATTTCAGACTCCAGTGCATGCCTTCCTATTCTGGAAGAATTGCACCTGTGATAACCTGGTTATTCCACCATCTCAGCCTCAGTCACCGTGGAAGAGGAGAAGAATCTGAACTTTGATTCAAAAGCAGGATTTCTACGTGGGTCTACCTACAGGGAGAAAATGAAGGAAACCACGTGGACACCCAAAGTCTTATGATGGAGACACTTTGCATTCACTAATAAATTAGCATCCTGTTTTTACATGTCAAAAAAATGACATTTAATGTCTCTCCCTATGATAGCAGCCTGCATCACTGGTACCTCCCTCTTCTGTTTGTTGAAAAGTCCCAACACATTTGGCGAGTGGGTGTGGCTTGGAGGAAGAAGTTTCAGGGGCTGATAGAAGTTATATTCTAGGAAGTGCTTATTTTCTTGTAGCACCATCCAGTTGCTGCATTTGAAGAACGCTCTACTTGGTATTTGCCCTGTTATTTAATCTAAAGGCAGAGGGTCTGGAATTTTATTTTATTTTAATTTTGGTCTTATTTATATATGTTTAATTCACATGCACTATTTTCCTTTTTTTTTGAAATATAAAAACTTTTAATGACGTATAGTTGATTTACAATGCTGTGGCAATCTCTGCTGTACAGCAAAGTGACTCAGTTGTACACAGAGACATTCTTTTTTAATATTCTTGTCCATTATGGTTTATCACAGGTATTGTATATAGTTCCCTGTGCTATACATTAGGACCTTGTTTTTTATCCATTCTAAATGTAATAGTTTGCATCCACCAACCCCAAACTCCCAGTCCATCCCTCTCCATCCCCTCCTCTTCCCTGGCAACCACAAGTCTGTTTTCTATGAGTCTGTTTCTGTTTTGTAGATGTGTTCATTTGTGCCATATTTTAGATTCCACATATAAGTGATATATTTGCCTTTCTCTTTCTGACTTAACTTTGTATGATAATCTCTAGTTGCATCCATGTTGCTGCAAATGGCATTATTTTGTTCTTTTTTTATGGCTGAGTAGTATTCCATTGCATATATGTACCACATCTTCTTTATCCACTCACCTGTCAATGGACATTTAGGTTGTGTTCATGTTTTGGCTATTGTGAACAGTGCTGCTACGAACAGAGGGGTGCATGTATCTTTTTGAATTATAGTTTTGCCTGGGTATATCCCCAGGAGTGGGATTGCTGTATCATACGGTAATTCTGTTTTTAGTTTTCTGAGGAACCTCCATACTGTTCTCCATAATGGTTGCACCAACTTACATTCCCACCGACAGTGTAGGAGGGTGCTGTTTTCTCCACACAGAGGGTCTGGAATTTTAACCTGACCTGTGGACCAGAGAGATTGAAAGTGCTTTACTCTTGGTTGATACCCACGCTGCCCTTCTACCTGGGAGTCTGTCTGGCCCCTTTCCATAACATTTTTTTTCCAACCCTTACAGCTCTTCAGTGGAAACTTGTTACATGTATCATCATATGTGAAGTTGGAGAGTCACAGCTTCAGCTATTTGACAGGCTTCCCAAAGTGAAGGCTTTGATCGCCATCACTCAGAGAATCTCAGCAGCAAGCTGCTCTCCCGTCTCTCCTTTCCTGCTGCACCACCTCACACAGGGCTCTGAGGAGCCTTCTCCTTCTCAGGTGATGGGCACTCCCTACTTGGTTTGTTAATAGGCAATGTGAGGCAGAAATAAGAGGACATAATTTTAATTATTTCTTAGCACCCATTTGGATGCTGTTATGAGTGAATGTGTCCCACAAAATTCATATAAAATCTAATCCCCAATGTGATTATGTTTGGAGGTGGGGCCTTTGGGAGGTAATTAGATCCTGAGAGTGGAGTCCTCAAGCATGGGATTAGTGCCCTTATTAGAAGAGGCTAGAGAGCTGGCTGTCTTTCTGCCACACGAGGCTACACCAAGAAGCTGGCCAGCTGCACCATCAGAGCACTCTCTCCAGAACCCAACCACACTGAATCCCTGATCTCAGACTTCTACCCTGCAGAACCATGAGAAATAAATTTCTGTTGTTGACAAAAAATAATGTTTATGGGTTTTATAAATATGGAAAATGTTTATGTAACATTTAGTTTAAAAAGCAGGATGAAAGACACAGAGACTACATAATATCAAGAAACTAAGATAATGTATTTTCAGGGGGAAAAAAATCTAGAAAGAAACACAGTGAAATGTTTCCAAGTGTTTTGTCTGAGTGGCCAATTAAAGCTTTTTTTCCTTCTTACTTTTCTGTATTGTTCTAAAATTTTACAAGTGTCATGTCTTACTTTTGTAAGACATACCTACAGCTCAGAAAGAAAAAAGAATATATATGAACTATTAGGGAATAGCAAGTAGATCCGTATGGCTGCATACAGTGTGAAACATTAGGAAATCAAGCTGGAAACATAGACTGAGTTAGTTGGTGGAGGGCCCTGGATGCCCTCCTGAGGAGTCTGAGCTTGATTTCCAGGTAGCAGGGAGCTAGTGAAGTTACCTAGCACTGCATTTCAGCCCCCTTTGTTTCTTGGCCAATCAGCACTAAGGCAGAGGGCACACTTGTTCTCTCTTCTAGGAACTAGTCTTCCCATCATAAGTTACTTTTATCCTAATGCATTCCACCTTTGTCCAACCTGAATGGCTCACTTCTTACCTGGGTTCCTATTTATTTCTGTAATGAAGATTGTACTCAGAAGCTGTTCACTGAACCCTTTCTGGCATGGCTGGGAAAATAAGACTTTGCTGCCAAGCATGAGCAGGGAAAGCCAAAGACCCTTCCACATGGGGATCAGGGTCCCACCTAAGGATCAACCACCACATATCTCAGATACAGTATCAAAGCATCACAGAAGGATCCACCTCTCCTGAGTAGGCTGGAACGAGGAAATTTTATACTCTTGGCCTTGACTTCAAACGTAGCAAGATGTCTAAAAGCTGGAGAACCAAAGCAGAGAAAATAGGTGGCTTTACTTGCCCAAGGCCAGTCACTAGCCAGGGAAGTATGCAGAAAGTCAAAAGAACAAATGAATAAGTGATGCCTACAACATCCTACAATTGACTGTTGAACAATACACGTTTGAACTGCACAGGTCCACTTATACAAGGATTTCTTTCACTAAATACGTACTAGGGTACTACACAGTCGGCAGTTGGTTGAATCTGTGGATGTGGAACCATGGATACAGAGAGCTGACTGTAAAGCTATACAAGGATTTTTTACTGCGTGGAGGGTAGGGCACCACAATCCCCGCTGTTGTTCAAGGGACAACTGTAGTAAAATAGTGCATCACAGAGTACAGGCTGGTAGGAAAGCAGGAGACACCAAAAAGGAGCTGAAAGAACAGGCAGGTGGCTGGAATGTTTGTGTAAGTGGGAGAGTTATAAAAATACAAGACCATGGTCAGCAGAGAGAAGTTCAGACTTGGGGATTCAGAGGTCATCTGCAGCTGATTCAAGGGCCAAGTAAGAGGTGCCCAAGGGGGCACTGCAGTGCAGTGACGATGGGGTATGCTGGGGAAGAGAAGAAAGACCAAAGTCATCCAGGATGACATCAGGGGATGGGCAGGAGAGGAAAATGTCTAAGAACACAAGGGGCGGCATCCTGGAGGTGGGTAGATGATTAAAATAAGGATAGAAGAGGGGTGAATAAACAGAACACCTAAATGAAGTACAGGCACATCTCGTTTTACTGCACTTTGCAGATACTGTGTTTTTTACAAATTGAAGGTTTGTGACAATGCTGCATAGTGCAAGTCTATTGACACAATCTTCCCAACAGCTCACTTCATGTCCCTGCATCACATTGTGGTAATTCTCACCATATTTCAAACTTTTTCATTATTATTATACTTGTTACAGTGCTCTGTGACCAGTGATCTTTGATGTTGCTACTGCAAAAAGATTATGACTCACTGAAGGCTCAGATGATGGTTAGCATCTTTTTAGCAATAAAGTATTTCAAAATTGAGGTGTGTACAATTTTTAGACATACTGCTATTGCACAGATTATAGTATAGTATAGACGTAACTTTTATATGCACTGGGAAACCAAAAAATTCCCGTGACGCACTTTAATGCAATATTAGCTTTATGGCAGTGGTCTGGAACCAAACCAGCAGTATCTCCAAGGCACGCCTGTCATTAAGTGACAGAGGGGAATAACGTCTGCAAAAGGCAGTGAAGCTCAAGTAAATGCCAACCTCACTTCCTAGTTCTGAAATACAGGAGAGAGTGATAAGCTTCCACAACCCCACTATGGTCATTCCTTCAAATTTAGGTTGACCACATTACAGATCACCTGAGAATTACTGAAGTGAGAAAAGAGAAACTTCTTTCCCCCTATCAAACTGACTTATCCTAATAAATTATTGTACCCACAAAGGAGTCTTGAAGAAGGGGAAGAAGTGAGAAGAGAGACACTCTCACAGTTTCATATACTTCTGGTGGGAATGACAAGTGGCATAACATTTCTAAAATGCAATTTGGAAAACTGTATCAAGGGACACAAAGATACTTACATCCTTTGACCCAAAGATTCTATTTCTTTGAGTATATCCTAAAAATATTAAAGATGTACGTAAAGGCTTTTGTACACAGAAATGAATTAAAATGTTTCAACAGTGTAAACCTGAAAACAACCTAAAGGTATCAACAAACAAGGGAACAACTAAAAAACTAGGCTGCAACCATGTGATGGACCACTCTGCAGCTTTTAAATACAATGTTTTCCAATTATTAATGAAACAGTAAATGCTATATGAAACATTAAATTTTGTATGTTTTTTGTTTCTTTATTGTTTAAAAATACAGTATATTAATAGAAGATTTAAGGTACACCAAGGCCAACAGATCAGGAGACAACTGCCAACAAAAAGGCAGACTGCTACTCACACTTCCCAGGAGGAGGGGGCATGGCAGGCCACATGGGGCCACATGGGAAAGCACCAGGGCCAGTCAGGAGGCAGAGGGAGAGGGGCATCTGTGGGTAAGAGTCTCTACTGTGGTTTCTGTGGGAAGGAATGGGCAAGACAGGCTGAGCAGGTTTAGTTTTGGCTAGTTTGAATGATTTCAGCAGCCTGCGGGGCGTCGGGGCCGTCCCTAGTTGTCTGGTACCTGGCCCAGGGGCAATTAGGACAGGTAGACAGTAGCCCAGAGTGTGAGTTCCCAATAAAGGAGGTGGCTGGGGTGTGGGCTCTGGATTGGTTGGTGTGGTATTTGACAAGCGCACTCCCAGGGCAAGTTGTTTACTATCAGTGGGCTGATCCTGGGAGGGGCAGTCCCTCCCGAATCAGCAAGGTCCCACATGTCAAAGCATCAGAATACAGAAAATAAAGAACATGGTGAATGCATTTATTTTCCTTAATTTAAGATTATTTGAAAATAAAAATTTTCAAATTTTCTACAATTAACACGTACTATTTTTTTAATTTAGAAAAAATAAATATTCCCCCAAAAGTTTTGTGTTATGCACAAGCCTTGGGCATTTCTTTGAAAGGATAAATTTATACCACTATCTGAAGAGTCATGTATGCAGCCCTTCTTATATCGTTTTTTAAACTCAAAGAGCAAATACAGACTGCTGACACCATGAACTTGTTGTTGCTGAAGATATGAGAACATACTGAGCCACTTTCATGGCACATCTTAATGTTTTCCTAAAGAGAAGCGACAGGGAGTTTCTAACCAAATGCACAAGAGTCCAGACTGACCCCTGTCCTAAACTGTGTGTGAAAGAGAGGTCTGTTGGCGAAGTATTTAAGGAAGAGTCGAGAAGAAATTTTCCACAAGCGTTACCTGCCTATAGAGGATTCCCTCTGTTGAGGAGGCAGGGAGAGCAGGTTAAGTGTTCTGATTTCTGAAAGTGGCAGCCACGCTGGATAACCGATTGAAAGCACCCGTCAGGTTCCATGTTTAATGCTTTGGAAAGAACTGTGACACCACAGAGTCCATAAAGGGCTGTTGTCTGTGGCAGGGAATAGCCACAGTCTGCCAAAAGCACTGCCTCTTCATGGGGAGTGACTAAGTAACCTGACAACCTGTACTGATTTCTGAGGACTCTCCTAAGGGAAGAACCTCCTGACTGTATGGACTTCCTGGAGCCTAGCTCAAGTTCAGCCCCCACTGCAGTAACACTGGTTCCCACACGTGAGCAGTCCACCACCTCACCGACCGTGGGACTGAACGGCCATGGGGCGAACCAGGCACAGCCAGGAGCACTTCTGTCCAAGCTTCCCCACCTCACTGTGTGGCTCTAGGTGAGTGGTTTACCCTCTCTGTGGAGTCCTCATCTGTAAAGTAGAGGTTATGATACAGACTAGAGTTTCCTCGCAGAGCTTTGATAAGAAAAAAAACGAGATAAATGTTGAAGCCTCTTGGAATCTATGAAGTTTTGCTGGACAGATAGTAGGTAGGACATTAATTACTTATCTGAATTGGATATAATGGGCTCATGGCCACGCAAAAGATCTAAACGGATACCGATGTGCACCTCTCTCTACCCTCACACAAACGGTCAGATTGAATGTAACTGTTAAAGATGATTGAGGTCCGAGTAAAATTAAGGGGCAGCTACAGAGCTAGATTAAACCAGAAGTATAGTATCAGATAATTCAGATCTCCACATGAAAATCCTCATATAATTAGTAAACAAGAAATTTCTCCTGCTGCTTCTGAAGAAGGTAATGTGAGACATTCATCAATAACCAAACACATAACTCAAAACTGTGATCATTGCTGTGAAAAAAGCAGTACGCTACTCAATATGCAGACCACCAGCAGTATGATCATTGCACAAGAGCTTTGACTATTGCATTTCACTGCTCAAAATTCAACTGTGGCTCCCCACTGAATTTTTTTTTCATTGAAGTATAGTTGACTTACCATGTTATGTTAGTTTCAGGTGTACAGCTCCCCGCTGAATTTAAGATGACGTGAAATACAAAGTCTTTCAGCCTCCCTACAAGCCTCACCGCATGCCGCTCTCTTACTCGTGACCCAGGTAACAGGCACAAAGCACTAAGTGACAGTCCCCAGTCATGTCACGTTCCTCCCTGGCTCTGCTTCTCTAGGCATGCTTATGCCTGGAATGCCCTGTTCTCAAATCAGGTTAACATAAACTTACTTGTCAAGACATGTTATCTCCTACAAGAAGCCCTCTCTGACCACTGCCCCCCAAACCTGCCACCTAACTGGGGCCCCTTCTATGTAATCCAGTAGCACCTTGTAATTGATACCATCATTGAGCTGATCCCACTTCACTGTAATTATCTTGTCACTAGTCAGTCTCTCTCACCAGACACAGCTCCTTGAGGGCAGGGACCATGTTTGTATTCCCAGCTTAAAACAATTCCTGATACACCACCCACACTCAATAATTGAGGAAATGACGGATTATTCAATAACTAGTATTAGGTTAATTCCTTACCTATTTGGAAAATATTAGATCTCTATTTCCTGCTATTTACCAAAATAAATTTGTGCTGGATGAATGAGTTAAATGTAGGAAAATAAAATCATAAAAGTATAAAGAAAAAAATATGTGACTATTTACATAACCTTAAAGTGAGGACTTTCAAAGTATGAGGCCAAAGGTAAAAACCTCAAAAGAAATGATTACATTAAAAGTTAAAATTTCTACATATCAAAAACCACTGGGGCTTCCCTGGTGGCGTAGTGGTTGGGAGCCTGCCTGCTAATGTGGGGGACACGGGTTCGAGCCCTGGTCTGGGAGGATCCCGCATGCCGCAGAGCGACTGGGCCTGTGAGCCACAACTACTGAGCCTGCGCGTCTGGAGCCTGTGCTCCGCAACAAGAGAGGCCGCGATAGTGAGAGGCCCGCGCACCGCGATGAGGAGTGGCCCCCGCTTGCCGTGGCTGGAGGAAGCCCTTGCGTGGAGGCGAGCACCCAACACAGCCAAAAAAATAAATAAATAATAATTAAAGGTGCTAATAATTAAAAAAAAAAAAAACCCACCATAAAATTAAGAGATGAAGAAACCAGGAAAAGGTTTCCCCAAGTCCTTCCCTCCACCCCAATCCCAGGCAAACAGTGACGTGCTTTTAGTTTTTTAACCATTTGTTCGCATTTTCTAGATTTTATATAAATAGAATCATATGACATACCCTTTTGAGTCTGGCCTCTTTCCCTCATAATGATTTTGAGATTCATCCACGTTGTTGTGCGGTTTTATTGCCAATTTGTTTCCCCTTGGGTGGGTATCATATTTTGTGTATCCACGGAATTCATTTGTTGATGACCATTTGGCTTATTTCCAAATGTTGGCTATTGTAAATAAGGCTGCTTCAAATATTCATGTACCAGTCTCTGCTTAGACAAATGTTTTCATTTATCTTGGGTAAATACTTAGACATAGAACATGGGTTGCAAGGTAGGTACATGTTTACATTTTGGGTAAACTGCCAAACTGTGTCCCTAAGTGGTTATGCCATTTCACATTTCCACTAGCAGTGTCTGAGAGCTCCAGCTGCTCCATTCTCACCAACAATTGGCACTGTCAGCCTTTTTCACTTTATCCATTCTAATGAATGGGTTGTGCGATGGATTACATAGTAATCCATGTAATTTTAAGACGTTTTTATTATTTGAAAAGTTAACTTCTTGGAAAGCCAAAAAGTCTCTCTGGAATTTCTATCCAACATCCTTATGTCTGATAAGTCTAATAAGTTTCAATTTAGTTGCAAGTACTTGCATACTTACTATCGTGCAAGGCACTGCATTAGAAGCTAGAGAGGACGCGAGGATAAGTACGACATGGCATTCACCCTCAAAGAGTTCAGTCAGATAAGTATAGAAATAACCCAACTACAAGGTGGAATGGAAGGTATCTTTGGAGAACTCTGGGTCACAGCACTCCATGAAGGCTTCAGCAAGGAGGTGGCATCTCAGATAGTTTGTATATAGTATAGAACCCCTCAAACTTTGGTGGACAACCATAATATCCCACACTATTGTCTTAAATTCTTCTCTCCCCTAAGCCAAACCATGTGATTCTTTCAAATATTACCCATAGGTTGCCTTGCCACTAGCCTGGTTGCTCTCTTCTGAACATACTTTGGCTAAAAATACTTTGATGTGTGGTGTGATCGGAACTCAACATCCAAGAATTGTCACCTCCACAGAGAGGAGAGTAGAACTTTGAATGATAATGTTCTGATTATACTTTCATTATGTATAAGACTGCCATTAGCTTTTATTTTATACATTGGGCCTTTACTTTAAACTGTTGATTTGGGCTTCCCTGGTGGCGCAGTGGTTGAGAATCTGCCTGCCAATGCAGGGGACACGGGTTTGAGCGATGGTCTGGGAAGATCCCACATGCCGCGGAGCAACTGGGCCCGTGAGCCACAACTACTGAGCCTGCGCGTCTGGAGCCCGTGCTCTGCAACAAGAGAGGCCGCGATAGTGAGAGGCCCATGCACCGCGATGAAGAGTGGCCCCCGCTCACCGCCACTAGAGAAAGCCCTCGCACAGAAACGAAGACCCAACACAGCCAAAAATAAATAAATAAAATTTAAACTGTTGATTCATTCATGTAATTTTAGAACTGTAACTGACATTAGAGATGGTCTAGTATAGCTCCTTCTTCTTCCAAGAAAGAAACAGGGTTCCATAGTTGATTAAGTTCCTTGCCCTTTATCATACAGCCAGACATTGATGGAGGAGGGACTGCCATGTAAGTCTCCTGATTCCCAGGTAGGGATTTTCTGGAGTAAACTCAAATCTGTCTTTTCTACGGGCTGCTGTTAAGTCACATCTCTACCATTTCATACATCTGCGTTTTGTTTTACACTGAGGTGCTGGCCCTTTTTTTGTTGTTAAGTTTAATCTTCTTTGGTATCACCCTATCAACATCTTTTTGGATTCAGAATCTGTCTACCAGATTGACTAAGCCTCCTTAAAAATATGCCATCTGCAAAAGTGACCAGCATGACATTTACATTTTCAAACCAAATGTCTGGCTGGTGTGTTGAACAACAACAAAAAAAGCCAAAGAGGGAAGAGCAGGGAATTATTCACTGTGACCAAATACAGCAAAGACAAAGTGAGAGCTCAAGTCAGAGTCACAGAGGTAAGCAAAAGGTTGACACTAGGGAAGAGATATGAATGGTCAGAGTGGACTCAGCCAATCACTCAGCAGATAGGAGAAAGGGTCCACTTTGGGGTGGGGAAAGCAGTCTGGGCGTACGACAGTGAACAATGCAAGGGTGTCAGAGAGCCTCAGGGATTAAGTTGTGTTCGCTGCATAGACTATGTTGGGCCTCCTGGCTTAAAATGGGCCAGAGGGGAATCCGGTTTCCTATATGACACATCCCTGCTACTAGTAAGGAGGGGCCAGGGATCTCCCAGGCTTGCTCTGTGCAAAGGCATTTATATTCCAGAGCACGTGTGAGGTAACATGTGGATTTGCTTACATCGTTCCCATCTGACTAGGTACTAAAAATGGCTTTAAAATAAGCAGGTGCCCTGGATCTCCTGAATGGCATATGCTAAGGCTCTCCATATCTGGGCATGAGGGTGCAGTGTTCAGGGTGGAACACAAACCAATTGCATGGGTGTGAATGGGAGGAGCAGGATACAGGAGGATAGGAAATTTATGGCTTCTAAACCTTAGAATGAGCTAAAAAAAACAGTCCCCCAGTTTGCAGCACAACAGGTACAACACAACAGGTAGAAAGGGCATGGGAGGAAAAGAGCTAGCCAAGTCCCCTATTGGCCTAGTCGCCTGGTGAGTGGAACCTGTCAGCTGTGGTCCTTGGACATCCTGCATATCGTGCCATCAGTACATATTCATCAAGCTCCTATGAAGCGGACACCGTGCTGTAGGGGCTGAGAATACGATGGCGACCAGAGACCGCTCCTTCATGGAACTGGAAATCTGATCGATCCTCCTGTAATACTTGGGATTCTACCAGGTATTAACCAAAGGCTTGAGTGCTGCTGGTGGTGTGGTGAAATGGAAAAAAAAGACAAATTATTGGGAAAAGGCATCATTTACGCATTTCAATGAATAAAATCTGGAACGTGATCTTAAATGTTAAGGTTCACAGCCCACTCACTTGCTGTACGACATTCAATGCCAAAGATGTTATTCCTATAGACTTTTAACAGTTCCTAAGTTTGTTCACTTGTTAACGAGTTGTTTCTCATCTGATAGAGTGGGGAAGTGGAAGATTCTCTTGGCTAATTCTTTATTTACTATTTGATTCAATTATTTACTATTTGATTCAACTACTGTTTGACCTATATTCAAAAGTACTGCCTTTTAAGTATCTGTTTTGATCTGGAAAAAAACAAACAACTTTTGCTCAAAAAGATAAAAATTACTATAAAATATAAAACCCTAAAGATATACACCTGATTTTCTTAATTTGCAATAAAAGGTTAAGAGGAGAGAAAGGGAACAAAAGACATTATCCTGTCCAATTCACTCACCTTACAGTTGAGGAAACTGAGGCTCAGAGTGTGAAACAAGATACCCAGCTGTGTTACACTACAGTTTCAATAAAAGAAACAGAACTTAAATACAGTAGCCTCTTTTGGAGAAACAGTTCTCATGCATGTCCCACTCTCAATCACTACAGAAATTCAAAAACAAAAACAAAAACAAAAGCACTCAATGCCACTGGGGAAGGCAGTCCTCCCTCCCACGACCTTTTAGCAAGCAAGTGGTGGGTAGCGCTTTCGGGGGAGGGAGTTACACTACTGCAGTAATATACTGAGGAAAGCTATAAACACAGTGGGTCTGGTTTGCAGTAAGACTTTGTTTTCAAAGATGGAGAGTAGTGAGCTACTTTAATTCTCCAATATAGTCTTGAGAAAAAAACGGATGAGAAGAGATTTTCGGCAGGAACATCAGTTAGGCAGCACTCACTGCAGTAAACCAGACTGGTCAGGAGAGCGATAGAAAAGGGGATTAAGTCACTACGCTGGGCGAGATCACAGCTGCTGCTGCTGTCAGCAACCCCACTTCCACCACCACCACCAATTAAATAATCTTGCGCTGAATCTTTACATGCCAGGACCGTGACCTTTACATACCTTATTTCGTACAACCCTCACAACAGCCCTATGGCGATGGTTTAGCATACGAGGAAACAGGCTCAGAGGAATGAAGTAACTTGCTGAGACAGTCTTTTTGCCGTGTCAGCTTGGCTGGCTACAGTCCTCAATTCACTCAGATAAGAATCTAAGTGTTGCTGTTGAAGGTATTTTGTAGATGTGATTAAACTCCATAATCAGTTGACATTAATAGGAGTGACTGTCCTAGATTAGGGTCAGGGTTAGAGTAGGGCTAGGGTTATCTAGCGTTATCCTAGATGATATGGGTGGGCCTGATTTAATCAGTTGAAAGGCCTTAGAAATAGAGCTGAGGCTTCCCTGAAGAAGAAACTCTGCCTATGGACAGCTGCTTCAGTCTGTGCTTGAGAGCTCCAGCCTGCCTTTTCTGATGGCCCACCCTACGAATTCCAGGCTTGCCTGGCTTGCTCCCACATTTGCATAAGCCAATTCCTTGTAATAAATCTCTTAATATACATATCTCCTACCGGTTCAGCTCCTCTGGTTGAACCCTGACTGGTACACATGCCAAAGATCACACAATTATTAGGTGAAAGAGCTCACATTCTTCCAAAGCCAAAAGTAGGCCAGTATTCCACACTCTCTCCCAACAGAAGTTCAGTTTTAGACATCAGAACATCACAGAAATGGCACCTCATCCAGAGGTCTAGCAGGCTTTGAAGAAAAGGATAAAAGTTCTGGAGGCCAGTTTGCCTGGGTTCAAATCCTGGTTCTGCTGCTTACTATGCAAACTTTACCTTGGGCAATGTACTTAAAATCTCTGTGTCTCAATTTCTTCATCAGAACATGGAACAATAATAGTACCAACTTTACAGATTTGCTGAAGATTTGTGAATCATACCACGTCAAGCATTTAGACAACTAGCACATAGTAAATCCTCAATAAAGGTTAAGAATTATTCACTCTTTAGAAGAGCCAAAAAGTGAGAATGATCCATGCTAAGCTTTTGAAATGGGGCAAAGGGGGAAGAGAAACACCCATGATGACTATAAGGAAATCGGAGTCATGGGAAACCACGCCGTTATGATGCAGAATATAATCAGAGTGATATAAGCACCTAAGAATGCTTCCCTGACGATGACTGTTGCAGAAAAGGCCAATCTTTCAGAGGCATTATAACCTAATCCAGGGATGGCAAAAGCAAGAAAAAGCAGTTCATTCAGAATTTGTTCCACACTGAAACAGAAAATTCCCCTAACCTGGTCCAGGCCTGATTGATCCTCATGCATAAGAATGCACGGTTCAGCATTTTCAATATCAGCAGGTTTCTCCAAAAGTCACAGAAACATATTTAGATTTTGATGGGCTACCCCACATCATTGTTACACAGGAAAATACAACGCTTGCAGGTTATGAGTACATAGAAAACATGATGTAGGCTATTATCATGATTAATATTAGTCAGGTATGATTTGATATGCAAAATTTGATACAGAACCTACAAAAGATATCATGGTTCCTCACAACTAAAGTATCAACAAAGTAAGACACCTTCAGTTAACTTTGGGAAAAAAAAATTTGTCAGTGTTCACAAAAATATTTGTGTATCTCTTCACCCAATGGTGATTATTCTAGAAAGAAGAAGACCCTTTAAAAGGGGGTGGGGGGGGGAGAAGCACAGCCACTGCAACAGGAAAATGCTAAAGTCCTAGAACTGAAACACAATATGAGTTTTAAAAGTAATAAAACCCAACATGACATTTATGACTTTAATATTATCTACGGATAACATACCATAGTTATAATGATGATCAGAATCTAAAGCTGCCTTTGGGCTCTTCCTAAACAAATAGCTAAAAAAAAATTATTTTAAAACCTCTTGATAAAGAATTCGTCCTAGATGTCTTCTAAAATTTGAGGTGTGAATTCGAATGTCCTTCTAAGATCAGGCTGCTTGGTTTGCGACATGTCCCAGAGGTGGCAATGGTTACTGCTGCTGAAAGGAACTGACAAGCCAAAGGCTCTAGTTGAACTCAAGTTGAATAGTAAAGAAAAGAGAATTGTCCTAAAGAAACCACTAGCCCCAGGATGCCTGGAAAATTGAGTCTTGTCTCTCTTTTCTAAGTCAGTGTTGTTGCCTGGATAACTCATTCCAGAAGAGATGGCCTCCCTACAGTGCAATATGGTTTGTCTCCCTGGTAGTGTAAGCACTGCCTACCTTTGGGTACCACGTAACTCAGAGAGGAAATCCATTACTCCAACCAGGGAGCTGGGAAGAAAGACAAATGTAGAGCCGGAGATTGCGTTCAACTTTTTCAGTAAAAACTATTCTCTAGATTTTGACAAAACAATTAGTAATCTTCACTATCTTCTATGCCTTTAAACATATACTGATCTCTGCCGTGAAAAGCGTTCAATTTCAGTTCTGCCCATGGTATGCTGATCTCTCTTTTACAATCTGTATTTCTATAAAATACATATGGCTTTGGTACCGTCTAGGCTCAACAACAATCTCTTCTCCCTAAATTCTCCTCTCCTAAGAAAAAAAGATGCAGAGGTATTTTGATATACATACAAGCTTCTGCTTTCAAGTAACTTCTAAGCCAGAAATCCTCTGCACGGTGTCTGAATCAAATTAAGAACATCTTCTGATGTTATCACACACAGGTGTTTCCAGGAGTGCTCTTTTCACATTAGGAACATGTTCTGACTTGCACGGCAATGGATTCCTTTTGGTTTATAAACCTTCACTGTTTGTTTTGGAAGTTGCCGCAGACCGGCTGCAGAAAGCTAGAAGTTCCTGGCGGTGAGAGGTAAGGAACTGAAAAGCACCAGTATGGGGTCAGAAGGGCCAAGACAACTGATGGTTGCAAGGCAAGTTTATTCAAAGAGCATGAATGAATATATAGGTTTAGTACGGAACGAATATTAGACAATAAATCAGTAAACCCTGTATTTCCACATAATTCTGTCGCCACTATCTATGCGCCACTATCTATGCGCCACTATCTATGCGTCAGCATGCCTTATGGGCCATTCTTTGGAGATACAGACTTCCCCCTCAGGGCAGCACGTCCTTCTTCTGGGGAACAACCAGGGGCTCTTAGATTCAGAGCAGGCACCTGGAACAAAACTGGCCGCAAGCCATTTTCCTTTTTTACGCTCAATACCGCAGCGTCAGGAGTGCATACCAAGAAAGAGACAAGCAGTTCTCCGGAAAGCAGCAAGCTGAATAAGCTTACAGCTTGGGGGCCACCACAGGAAGTCAAGGTTGAGAGCCTGGTGCAGCCCTGTCCCGTGCAGCTGCGTGGGAAGGGTCTGAGAGCAGCCCAGGAGCACATGTCCATAGGAGGGGCACATCAGTGACGGGGACAGTGGAACAACATAGGTCATTACATTGAACAGATGATGCTTCTCAACTGGCTGCAATGGGAATAAATGAAATAGCACTAGTGATGCTTTTCAGAAGAAAGAATGTGAAGTGGATTTAAAGATATAAGCAGCTACTTTTTTTCAGGGAAAAGAGGATGAGAGAAAGTAGTGTCCCAGGTGCACATGGAGTGAAGGCTAAGATCGTACAACTAATCGTCTGCCAAGAACCAGGACCTCTGATTTTTTTCTTCCTGATCAGAAATATGCCACAAGTAGCCTTTCAGGGTGATACAAAAGCTCTCTTGCTGGCCAGGGACCAAAAAGAAGATGCATGGATCTTTCCTTTTGGAGAGAAGGCAAAGCACCAGCCTGTCACTCGGGCTTTCTGTGTTAACTGTCCTGCCGCATCATAGGCGTGGGAGGGGAAGCCCTCAGTGGCACTAACAAGACAACGACAGGTGAGTTCTTCCTTTTCCACTTTTCCTGGCCAGACCCAAAGGATCTTAGCATCAGTTTTTCCAAGCACATCACTGACAATTTTCCGTATCCACGCCTAGTCTCTGTCCTGGATGACCCTCTTCTGGGCTGCCTCCACAAGAGTTATCTAGTCATCAATACTAAACTTGACCCCTTCTCTGAGTCCCTCCCCCACAAGCGAGATATAATTTTTCCCGACTTTGGGTGAGGAGGCTCACTCCTAGCAGTTAAACTATAGATTTTGCTAGGGTCTGTCTTATACGACACATCAGGCTTTTCACCTCGCCTAATACATCTTATAAGCTCTTTAACCCTTTTGCTTGCTTTATCCATTTCTTTACCTCTGTTTGCCTAGAACAGTAGTAAGTATGTACTGAATGGATACTTTATGAATGAACCAGCCCTGCCTGTACCTCAAACCAACATTCACTTAAAATCGATAAAACTCGATTAGGTACTTAATAGGTACAAGGAGTTGAAGATTGTAAAGATGATCAAGAACCAACCCTGCTCTCCTAGGAATGTGCCACCCAAGGATGGAGCTAAGATGCGTACATAAGCCGTGGCAAGCAGGCACAAATGTTCTCATAGGCACACCAAAATCTACAGTGTGGAAATAGAAGGGGAGAATCATTTCCATCTAGGGATGGCGGAAGTTCTGGGAAGGGTTCATGAGGAGAAGAAGAAAAATCATTTGTTGAACATCAGATTTCACTAAATAGTTTGGAATCATCTCATTTTTCACCATAACTCTCCAAATTAGGTAATTTTTTAACCCCCATTTTATAGATGAGGAAATCGGGGCTCAGAGAAGTTAAATAATTTGGCCGAGGGCTTCCCTGGTGGCACAGTGGTTGAGAATCTGCCTGCCGATGCAGGGGACACGGGTTCGAGCCCTGGTCTGGGAAGATCTCACATGCCGCGGAGCAACTAGGCCCGTGAGCCACAACTGCTGAGCCTGCGCGTCTGGAGCTTGTGCTCCGCAAAAAGAGAGGCCGCAACGGTGAGAGGCCTGCGCACCGCGATGAAGAGTGGCCCCCGCTTGCCGCAACTCGAGAAAGCCCTTGCACAGAAACGAAGACCCAACACAGCCATAAATAAATAAATAAATAAATAAAATTTAAAAAAAAAATAATTTGGCCGAGGTCACATAGCTAGTATATAAACTTGCACTCACATTCCCAATGGCCTGGCTCCAAAGCTTGTGTTGATTTTCCTACATCAGATATTCAGCTCCACAGGCAGATGAAACATAGTGATTCCTGAGCTCTGCCTTCAAGACTCCTACAGGCCCATCTGGAGGGAGGGCAAGACAGTCCAGGAGCAGCGAACAGCTTAAGCAGAGGCCTGGACGTGGGACCGTTTCAACCATATGGGGAAAGGCACATAACTGAGTCTAGTACGTGTAAAGGAGACACAGTGGAGATGTTTTGGAAGAGAAAGTCGAGGATGCTTCTCTACTTTCCCTGTAATAGGCTCAGAATATACAGTAAAGCATACTTCTTACCTAAGTAAAAATATTAATAAAATATTGTAAGTAAAACATTTGGACTGTATTGGAAATTGCTGTTTTATGGCAATCATCTTGACCCTCAATTGTAAGTATCCTATCATGCAAACCATGTTGAGAGGAAGAATGAGTTTCTCTCTATGTCCTTTTCCTTCAGTCTTCTTTGGTTTTCTCTCTCTGTAAAGATACTATCTAGAGATTTAAATCATTAGATTAGAGACCAGAGAAACGAAATACCAGTAATTTACTTAGATAAATGACAAATTTCTTATCATGCCAACCAACATTTAAGTATTTTCAAATGAGAATTTTAACATTATATAACTGGACTGATTTAAATATTTTAATTAGTTTTAAAATATTTTAAGGTTAAAAATTGGAGGCTGGGTAAATGAGATATTATAGCCTAAAGTGATATAACACTACGTGTCAGAGACCAGTAAATGTGACTTCACCCGAGTAAGAGAAGAAAACGGGGGGGGGGGGGGCGGGTAGCATGCACAGCCAAGTGCTTCATAAATTAGCAGTAGCTATCCAGAAACACTCCACACTACTGCAGAGAACATCCTTCACCTGGGGTCCCAGCTCCACCAAGAGCTTAAATTGTAGGTTCTTCTAAGTTCTCAGAGCCTCCTGCCACCCGGAAGGAGGGAGGCATTGGGTGAAGCAGGGGGTACAGAAGGGCTGAGATTTGGGGGGAGCCACTCCATATAGCAGACTTGCAAAAACCAGAGCAAGAAATCACCGTCTCAAAGCAAAGGCAGATGGCTCGGGTACACCTGTCTCCTGCGGGGCACTTGGCTCCCTGAGCCCCTGGTGATGCGGATGCTGACCCAGATCCCAGGCACCTGGTGATGCGGATGCTGACCCAGATCCCAGGCACCTGGTGATGCGGATGCTGACCCAGATCCCAGGCACCTGCGTTACTCAGCTGTCGTGGTGGAAAACCGGAGGTCTTCAGCTCAATGGGGCAACTGAAATCAGGGCTATAGAATGAACTGTTATTACCTTGTTTATGATGTCCTGAACATTATGTAAAGGGAGAGGTTTCGAAAGGATGCTCTAATCAATGTTCACTGCACAGAAAAAGATCATGCTTTTTAGAACCAGGAAGTCTTTCCACAAGGAAAAAAGTACACTGAAATCACTGTATTTACGAATATTTTGGCTTTCCCATATATTTTTTTATTTTATTTTATTTTTTTATTTTAAATTAATTAATTAATTTATTTATTTCTGGCTGTGTTGGGTCTTCGTTTCTGTGCGAGGGCTTTCTCTAGTTGCAGCAAGTGGGGGCCACTCTTCATCACGGTGTGCGGGCCTCTCACTATCACGGCCTCTCTTGTTGCGGAGCACAGGCTCCAGACGCGCAGGCTCAGTAGTCGTGGCTCACGGGCCTAGTTGCTTCGCAGCATGTGGGATCTTCCCAGACCAGGGCTCGAACCCGTGTCCCCTGCATTGGCAGGCAGACTCTCAACCACTGCGCCACCAGGGAAGCCCCTCCCATATATTTTAAACATTAAATTTCTTTTTTTTTCCTGGAGTCAAACTTTGATGGGTGGCAGTCCCTACCCTCCCTTCCTTCTCTCCCCCATCTCTCCTCACCTCCATCCCTCCTCAGCCCTCCCCCTTCCCCCAGTGCTCCTTTTCTTTACTTCCCCCTCCCCTCCTCCGCCTCCTTCTCCCACATCTCTTCCCCCTCTGTCCTCCCCTTTACACCATTTCTCCCCGGCTACTTCCCTCTCTCTCTCCTCCTCCCTAACTCTCTCTCCTCCTCTCTCTTTACTCCACCTCTCCTCTCCTCACTCTTCCTCCTCCTTCTCTCTTTTCCTCTCTCTTTCCATACCCTAAAACATGTGAAAAGTAATTTCAGTCCATCCTGGTTTATCTTGAGTAATGCACGTCAGGCTGAAACTCTGCCTAAGGATCTAGGCCAGGAAAAGTAGTTTATGCAAAGTTGATTAGGACATGACTTTTGATGTCACGAATGACAAAAATGAACTTAAGCCAGTATAACTGCAGAAGTGCACAAAAATGAACTTAAGCCACTATAACTACACCTCAAAAGAGCTGGGTCTGATAACATCACAGGTGAGAACATGGGACAGTAAAAGATGGGGGTGGAGGGAAGGGAAGGTGAGAAAGCCGCCCCTCAGATGCCTAGACCGAAGAGCAAATCCGGCAGCCAGTCGTGAGAAATGTGCTGCTCCCCCAAGATTGCCCGCTTCCTAACTCCAAGGATTCTGGAATCAGTTACCAGGAGGATGCCCAGGCACTTGACAGCTTGCTTAATCTTGGTGTTTACCATAAGCCTGTCAAAAACAAGTGAGCAGGCAATTACGTACCAGCTGATTTTTGGTGGCCATCTTCAAAACCAGGCCCCCAGTTTTTTTAGCAGTGGAACCAAACCATGGGGAGGTTTCTCCATACACCAGTCTTAGATGGTTTTTTTTTTTTTTTGGTCCCGCTGCACAGCATGCAGGATCTTAGTTCCCTAACCAGGCATTGAACCCGTGGCCCCTGCAGGGGAAGGGCAGAGCCCTAACCACCAGACCTCCAGGGAATTCCCAGATTTTTATTTTACCGTGAGGGCCTTCATGTCAAATTGCCTAGGAAAAAGGAACCTGCAGGGATTTTGTGCCAGGGGAAAAAAACCATGGCCCTGGATTCTGACATAGAGAATTCTGTTTTGTTTTAGTTTTTTCCTCCAGGAATGGAAGAACTTGTAACAATATTTTTTTCTCCCTCTTTAGATAAAGAGGGAGTCTGGGAGTGAGCACACTGCTCATTAACCATCCAGCCACATAGGAAAGAAAGGGGAGCAGCCCAGGCAGGAGGCACAGATTTTAACTTCAGGCTTGTCAATTTCTGGCTACAGCCTCAGTTTTCTCACCTCATCTGTGAAAGGGAGATAATATCTCCTACATCTCAGGGCTGCTGTGAGGCCAGGGAAGGTCTCCCTCATGAAATGCCTGGTACATAATAGGAACTCAATAAATGCTGGCTCTCCCGGCCCCCATGGAAACTTTGCTCCTCTTACCTAAGAAAGATTAGTGTTGATCACTCCCAAGTTAACATCTGGTATTCAGCTAAATATCAGTAAACTTTGTCCAAATACTTGTCATAAGACTTACCTGGTGAAAGCCCTGTTTTGAATTGGTAGGTATACTTTCACATCTCTTTTTTTCAGAAAAGCCCAAATATTCTTTCAATTTGGCCAATTTTAGCTTGTGTGCAACAACACTTTCTTAACAGACTAAACGAGATTCATTACTTTCACAAAGCAAATTGAAGCTGTAAATTAATAACTATATTAAGCTAATATTTACGGCATACTTACTATTTCCCAAGAACTGAGCTAAGCACTTTACAGGTATTTAAATATATTCATATCTCATTTAATTGTCACAATCCTATAAGACAGATACTATAATTATCCCCATTTTACAGATGAAGAAACTAAGGCCAAATAGCAATAACTTAACCCAGGTGACAGAGTAAAGGGCAGAGTTCAGTCACAGCCAGAGCAGAGAGGATGTCTGAGCTTAAAACGATGCATACTGCCTTCTCTTTTCAAACCAGTGCTTACTCACATCTTCATATCGTCCAGAAAGACTTAAATATTCACATGACAGAATTTTAGAAATCTCCCCATGATCCAAATCCCCACAACTGTATTAGATTTGTCTAAAGCACCTCTTCTCATGATGCTGTATTTCAGAGAAGAATCTAAACTCATCACAATATTCCAAAAGGAAAGTGGAGATTTAATAAACTGCTTCCCTGAACTTCTCTCTGCCAGTCTTCCTTTAGTTATTTCTATGTTCTTTTTTCCTGCCACCTGTTTGTCTTAAGTAACAAATATTTTATGATCAGCCCATAATTACGAGTAGTCATACGGAAAAGACCGCCAGTGAATACCAGAGAGAGGAAAAAGACGTAGCAACGCTTCCAGTTCAAGTCACAAAAACTCCAAAGAAATATCAAACGAAACACACCAATTCCACTGATGGCTTTCCTAAAGCTGTAGTGGCACAAGAGCCGCCTCTCGCTGACAGAGAGCTGTTGCGGTGCAATCTGTGGTTTTCGAGAGTAAGAAGTGCGGGGAGCCCTGCCTCCCCGCGCTCGCCTGGCGCTGGGCAGTTTTTGAAGAAGGGAACAGAAGTGAGTATTTCCAGTTCAGAGGGGATGGGCTCGCAGAGCCCGAGGTCCTTTAATGGCTGCTGGCAACTGGTTTATACACTGGAAATCTAAGAAGTCCGCACACGAGTCCCTGCAGACGGCGAAGTGAACGCCCAGTGGTGGGCGGGGGCAGGCTGCTCGCCATCACAGGGTGGATGGTCCCCTTGCCAGCTCACCTTCGCCGACACGTCCGGCCCGGGGCCAAGAAACTGGGCTGCTGGCAGTCCGAAAGCCGGCGGCGATCGCGGGCGTCACTCCCCGCCTCCCGCTCTCGGGGAGGATGCGCGGGGCGCCGCCCCGCACCTGTACCGCAAGGGACGACCTTGGCCCCGGAGCAGGTGATGCCGGGCCGGAGGACAGCCCCCCCAGCAAAGTGCGCCCACCTGGCGTCGCCGTGCCGGCCGCTCGCCCCCCAGCCCGGCCCGGGCGCCCCTGGCGCATCGGGCGCCGCTCCCGCAGCTGGAGCCACGCGCCCGCAGCCTCACCTCTCGCCGCCTCCTCCTCTTCCGTCGCCATCGCAGGAGCCACCCGGCCGGCTCCGCAGCCCCGGGACCGGCAGCATGGAGAGCCCCGGGCTCGCCCTGCGCCGGCCCAGGCGGCGGTCCCGGGGTGAGCGCGCGGGCACACGCGGGGCTCTGCCCGGTGCGGCGGCGGCCGCCACCGCAGCCCCTGGGCGCGCGGCCAGCGGAGGCCGCGGAACGTGCAGCGGGAATTCGCCCGCCCGCGAGGTCTGGCCGCCGCCGGACCGGGGGCGGGAGAAAGGGACGGCGCGCAGGGCGGAGCCACGGCGGCCCCGCCCCGCCGACCCCTGCGGCCGGAGGCAAAGTGCGTAGAGGCCCGCGACAAAGCCCCTTGAGGCTTTCTGGAAACCTGCCTGTTTAAAACAGGTTTCCCCGATCAGTTTCAGATCAGTTGTCTGCCTGTTCCGGAGGTTGGAGTTGTTTCGCTTGGGGGGAAAAGGTAAAGGATGGATGCAGATCATTGCATGGCGGGGGTTACGGGGCCGAGGGCGTAGGGGTGCGTGGGAGGGGGTTCCGGTGGGAGCTGAAAGGGGGACTTCTCCGGCCCCTTCTCTTTTCTGCCGTGGAAGGGCTTAGCTGGCAGAGACTAGGGTACGATGACAGAGAGGGGTCACCGAGGAAGCCCTTTGGGATCCTGCAACGGTTGTTGGGTGAATCCAGAAGCAAGATCCTTTGTGGATCACTTGACAGCCCCTCATCATATGCCGAATACTCTGGTTCGCTCCCCGCCCAAGGGACCCTAGGGTTACTTGGTCACAGTTTGTCTAGTAGAGGTAGTGGAGAAAAGGAACGGCAGAGAAAACACCAAAGCTTTGCATCAACCAGGCTAAATCTATTAATCTTCCTACCAGGACTCTTCATTACAGCGTAGAAACTAGCTGCTTTTTGTGTCCTGAGGGCTACTTAGGACCGAACCTGGCGGGGGCGTTGGACGCGTGTTCCCGACGGAAATAGGCAAGACCCGGAGAAACTGTTGCGCTTAAGGTGGGCACGGGGACTTTATCCTGCTGGAGGTGAAAGGAGAAGCTGCTCTCAGTAACACACACCGAGACACATCCCTAATCAAAACCATTCTTGAAACATCCCAGCCCTAGCCTTGATTTGGAACTCTATCCGAAATCCACCGACACCAACGTATGTTGTAAGCTCAGAAAGAAAAATTCCACACAGAGCCTGGCAGATACTGTTGAAATCTGGCCTAGGTTTCCCTGAACGTGTTCAAACCCTGGCTTTCCAGACAAGTAAGTGTACACTGTTTTGAGGTGGTTCACCAAGATTGGGAGGCTAAGGGGACATTCTTAGACCCACACATGTTCAATGCCACCTTAATGGTGAAGTGGAATTGCTAGGATCCTGGTTAAAATGTACAGTACAGACTATGTATACACTCCTGCTTACAAAGCATTTTTCCCTTTATCATCTCATGTGAGCCTCACAACAACCTTTGTGAGGTGGTTGAACACCAATAATTCTTGTCTTCTCAGTAGGCAAACAGAGGTTCAGAAATGAGTATTTTGGCCAGGATCACTCAGTAGATGGTAGAAGCCAGATGGTAAAAGTCAGATCTCCTTAGGAGTTCATAGTGGCATTATAAGCTTGCCAGTGAATCAGTGCAGTCCTCATTTCTTAGAAATGATGATTCACTTCCACCAAAAGCCTGAGAGCAAGAGAAAAGAATCCAGAACCTAAACATGATAGCAGGAAGTATAACACACAAGGGGAACAGATCCACCGGATTCCTTGGGCCAAATCATTCTCATAGTTTAACGTGTGTTCCCCCAACTGTTCAAGTTTAAATTCTACTTTCTAGTTTTTCCTTATGCTCTGGAGCTTTACATTCTAAGGCATGATTTTTTTTTTTTTTCAGGAGTGGTTATATTATACCTCCTAGGATAAGGCAGAAATAGACAGTCACACAATATCTTGACAGATGGATAGGAAATTCATCTCTCATTTCCAACTATTGGTCTTCTTATATTTTCTCCTCGGGCAAAATGTAAGAAAAGTGATTTGGAACATAACTTGTAGAGTGCATGGTATAGTTTCTTCTGGTCAATGTGGTTTCCTTGCCAAAAGCCCAGGAATAGGTTTGCTCTTTAGGAATTATTGCTAATCCTAGGAGGAACTTAAGTTTGTTCAGTAATTTACTTCACTGCCAAGTAGTCAGGCAAGAACAGGACTGGCATTAGGAACCACTGTCTCACACACTGTAAATTCCTATTCTGGTCAGCCTCCTGCTGGGATTGTAACAATGTAATTTAGTTTGGGGGACCCTTTAAGTTCACTTAGATATTTCAGTTGGTCCAGGACAAAAAACAAATCCACCTGCTTCAGAGTGTAGTTAAATTGAAGACACCATTTCCAGTGATGCATAAAAGTAAATAACTACCCATTAATGAGCTCCCAAGTGACTGAGGAAATAAATTAATAATATTTAAAACTACCCTTTCTTCCCCATCACTCCCCCACCCCCGGCATTCTATGGAGGGTGAATACTGGGGAAGATTCTTGGATTTGCTGAGCAGGTTGATGAGAGGGAGTGCAGTTAGGAGAAACAGGGGTGCCAAATGTGCTTAGAGGGATAGATGGGCCTCTAGTGGGCTTCTGGAATGGGAAAGATTGGCTTGGGCTTGGCCTGTGGAGGGGAGAAGCAGAGAAGGTAACTGCAGGAGGGTATGCTCATGAGAGAGAGGAAAAGAGGTGGTGGCAGCTGCCACAGGGAGGGAAATCTGAGAAAGATTTTTTTAAATGGTATTTAGGGAGCTTCACTGTGTAATGCAAACTTTCTTACATTATTTCCCTGGAAAACAACAACTTTAGCAAGAGATAACATTCCTTTTCAATGCTTTTGGAGTTAATTTATGTTTTTATTATAAGTGAAAACATTTTGAGATTGGCCTTAAGAGGGAAAGAAGGGCCACCCACAAAATGCAGTTATTTATTAATTCCTTTGTTCACAAATGCTTATAGAGCACCTACACTGTGCCAGGCATGACTGTAAGGGCTGACTGCTGTACGTCACCTACTGGGCATCCGTTACTTCATATAGATGTTCTCATAACCATCGATGAGGCAGGTATTATTTCATTTTAGAAAAGTCCAACCAGTGCCCTTTTTCCTTTAGCTCAGTAGTTCCCCAAGTTGGATTGAGACAGTGCAGAAGTTCAGACTCACCCCAGAAACTCTGATTCAGTAGGTCTGGGGTGAGACACACTAAATCCTTATTTCGAATACATACCCTAGTTGATTTTGAAATAGTTGCTCTGAGCACTTTACTTCAGGAAATATTGCTTCAACTTGTCAAAAATGAATTTTCTTAAGGCTAGGTTGTTGCAAGGGATAAGCTGTGTGTGTATTTCTACAAAAGCCAGAGGACAGAAGTAGTAATAAACTAAACTTTCTAGAAAAATACAGGGAGAACAAAACTTAGGACAAGAGGGAATAGTTGTGCGGACATCTCTTTATATATGGATTTTTCCCTTAGAGATTATGTATTTGTGTATGCATGTGTCAAAAGCTGAACTAATTTTTACTTCTGCAGGTTTTGGACACTCTTACAGTAAGTATGGTGCCCCAGGTCCACCTCAGTCCTCCCCATATTGTACAGAACTGTCTTACCCAAGAGGACAGGAAAGGCAAAGGACAATTTCCCTTTCCTGTTACAGATTTCTCCCTTTGACAGACTTAAAAGTCAGCCTGCATTTAAGGGTTTGATAAGGAATGTAAGTTCAGAGATAACTTTGTAATGGTTAGCACAGTCTCCTGAGAAATGTCTTGATTTCTATTCATCAAAGCCCATCTTCTCAAGTTAGACAAAGCAGTTGAACCAACAGTGATTAGGCCCACCCTTGGCTGGATCTTGAAGGGAAGTAAGTTGGTGAGGATCCCTAATACTGATACAACAGCTTTGAGGGAGATGGACCAATGAAGAGATGAATAGCAGCTGGCAGGGATGGCAATAGCACTAAAAAGACCAAGCCCTGATCACTGGGCCAAACATCCATTGTTTGAATGATGTCCAGAGACCCACCCGTACTCCTGGTTCTCTGAAGGACAAGAAACCTGGGGTCCCAGTAGCTGAGCCATGGTCTAGCACAGTGGTATTCAGTATTCCTATTTTAGATGGGTCAAGAAAGACGTTAATGGACCAGCCTTCGGTTTATATGTAGGCAGTGGCAGAACCAGCAACAAAATCCAGATGCAGTGACTTCAGGTAAGAACCATTGATATAAACCTGTGTGGCACCCTTTTGAGTATCTTGGAGGTGAACTCCAGTTTGGGTCTGGTATCCCGTAGCCCTGTGCTTTAGGGGAGCCTCACTCTGGCACCAGGGATGTGAATCCTGATTAGTTTTAAGTCAGTCACCAGGCCAGGTACTGTTGTAGGAGTGGATGGATGACATAATTATGGCCAACAAAATGTGTGTGTGTGTGGGGGGGGTACTTTGCTTAGAATGCTTCTGGAAAAGATTTTCCTTGCTCTTAAAAAGAGGATGAACAATCAGTAGTTTCTCTTTTTCAAGACTTGTTGTGTGAGGATTTGATGCTTAGGCTCCCTGTGGCCATCTAGCCCCTCTAAGAAGACAAGACCAAGGACATCCAACACAATGAGGATGACAAAGTAGAAAAATGAAAAGAACTCATACTCTTGGTGATGTTTTTGAGATGCTAAATTTACTCTGGAAGGTCCCTATATTGTGTCTTAGTTTTACACGATACTCATTTTCCTTACTGTTGAAACCATTTTTACTTTCATCTTCTGACACTTGCAGTCAAAAGCACCCAAAGTGACAACTCTGTCACTTGCTTCCCATGTGTTTATCTGAGGTCTAAAAGCATACGAGGTAATTTGCAGTGAAGCGTGCTCTGCGATTTGGGAGCAGACTGGCCTTGATCCAAGAGCAATTTATTACCTGTTTGGGTAAGTCACGCTCAGCTTCATGTTCATCATCTGTAAAATGATAGTAATTATTTTATTTCACAGATTAATAGTAAAAACCAAAATAAATAAGGTGAGAGCATTTTGTACACCAATGTAAGTTCTTTTAATCACAAGATGCTTTTGAAAGAAGGTAAATGTAGAGAGGAGTCCAGGTTTGCTCCAGCGTCCAAATTTTGCTACTCAGTGTTTTCACCGTTTTGTCTTAGCAACAGCATTACCGAAACAGTGTCAGTCGGGGAACAGCTGGGAGCACAACTAGGATGAACAGGATTCTGATTGGCTCCCTCTGGGCTCAGCAGAAAGAGTATCACGATCGATGAGCAGTGTCTCCCACGGGACAGATGTGGTGGTACCTGGGTACCTGGGGCACTTACATCACTCGTTTCCATACTATTTTGAGGCATTTTCAATTTAATTTTGAGGCATTTTAGATTTCACTTCTGCCTGCCAATTGGTTTTGGCCTAGTGGGTGGGGTAGCTGTAATATAAACCTGTACAACTATCTTAACTGTTTCAACACAACTGAAACTTAAAATATTTGTTTTGTTCTTGATGTAATCTTTAAGTATAAAAGTTAGATACATTTACAAAATAGTCTTTCTTGAGTTTTGGATAACACCTATCTCAAAACTTTAAAATATAACCAAAAAAACCTCACCAGCAGAAATATTATAAACATAGTTTTTATTCTTTTCTTACCTTCAAGGAAAAAGGCCTCATGCCACCAAAACATTTCTTTGAAACTCAGTACCTGAAGACAGAACTCGATAGCCTGGTGATTATTTTTCCAGACAACTGAATAATTTATATTGCTTTAAAAAAAAATAACTAACATCTATTTTTATTATTTCAGACCTTTTTAAAGCAGCAATATCTCCCTCATTTTTTTTCATAAAAATCTAAAATATCTCTAGTAGTCCTAAGTGTCTTGTACTTATATTTGTTCCAAGTGTTTGTTTCATTAAAAGTTTCCAGAAATAAGTGCACTTCTATAGAGAAAATAAAATTTAAATAAAGACAACAAGGAAATAATCATGGTTGTAGCAAAACGGTTATTTTGAATGTTCTCAGTCTTAGCAATTCAAAGAGAGAGTGTGTTTGGTAGGCAGGGACCTCTCTACTGATTAACATCTCAATTCGTTTATTTGTAGATCATTGATAGATGGATAGCTGTTTCTCCTACCAGTAGATACTGATGGGTTGACAGTCTAAAGGTTTTCTACAATAAAGCACCAAAAATAAATGTACTTAAAAATATTTTGAGATTTACAGATTTACACAAAGATAACAGGTGTTTAAAAAAACAGAAAAAGTATGTTATTATAGAAATAAATGAAATCCTATCTTGAGCCTTAGCAACCAAAGAAAGTTTTGAACATTCCACACTTATTTTCCATTCAACTAATAGCTTATTAAATCATATATATATTCCATTCAGAAGAGGTTGACTTATAAGAAATTCCCTATTCTCAGATTGCACTATGCTTCAATAAATTTAAAGATTTAAAGCTATGTTAATAAGAAAAGCATAAAAGAAAAATAACATAACTTGCTTTAATACAAAGGTTTTTTTAATAAAAAAGTCAAAGTCTACATTAAATCAGGAAATCAATAAATCTGAATTATACAAGCTTTCTATGTACTTAGAAAAACCAAGAACACACAGTTTATAACAAAACTCTTTAATTCAAAATAGAGTCTAATTTAAAGAAAATGTCATTATGCTCAGTTGATTAGGTAGGGTTTTGTCATTTAAATTAAATGGTTCACCTGAAATACGGGAAGTATATAATAGAGAAAATTCAATCTCAAGGGTACTTCGCAAATCATCTAGCTAATTTGCATCATGAATCAAATTCTTAGCTTCCAAAGGGCAGACACAGTCTTTAATTGCTTTTAGATAGGCACTTAAGAAATGCTTTTGATGAGGAGGAAACCCCAAAGATTATGAATCACTCTATTAACTCCAGGGAAAAATGAGACTCTAAACAAAGTAAATTTTCCCTAACTGCCCTTCCACTGCCAAGAAACCATAACTATTCCCAAGTTCTTCCTATTAATAAGAATGAAGGAGATGGAAACTAAAATGCTCTATTCTTATTCAATTAAAAGGTAAACTCAGCTCCTTTATATCAATCTCTCTCTCTAACTTGAATTAATGAATTTTTTTATACTAGAAGAGTTACCATATTAGAGCCAGAGAATGTTGCAATTTCCTCATATCTTACCCATTCACTATCACACTAGCAAAACATCCTTTTTTAAAATGGGGGGGGGGGGTTGAGAAAAATCTCATAAAACTAAACATAAGTTAAAGATTTTTTAAAATTAGAGGCAGTTATAATTAGGAAAACCAGAGTTAGTCAAATTGAGATAACCCCAGGATTTTAATAGTTCTCTCTCCTAGATGAGAGATGATCCAAATAAGAAAAATGGAGATGAACTATTAGATGAACACATAATAAGTATCAAACAAATACTAGGAAAGAGTGGGGTGAGGGAAAGGGAAGGAAGGGAAGGAATGGGGAGGAAGGGAAGGGGAGAACAGGGCAGGAAAAAAACCTAGAATGACCTTATTAAAACACTGTGGAGCTCCCCAGCAAGCAGCAATATTTATAAAATCTTTTGTAGATTTGCATAATGATCCTATGCAATTCTTCCCCACTAAGAAGAACATCCGTACAAATAAATTATCATTTTAGATTCTGATCACAGATCATTTGTAATAGTGATAACTGTTGTATCTAAAAAAATTCCACCAGTTAACAGTTAAGACAAACATTAGGCCATTCTTTGATAAAGTATTACTTCTCCACTACTACTGATGAAACCAAAACCTCAGAGAGTCATTTTAAAATTAAAATGTTGAGCTAGAAAAGACTATTCCATTCTTAGGGAAATACCCAGAGAATTTGCTGCTGACATCATCACCCCTATTCTCTAATCACAACCCCCCCGGCCTTCATTTACTTCCTTAATTCCATTTACATTAGCCACAGTGATGTAGCTAAACATGAACAATATTGCCCTTGAATGAGCTGGCCTCTATCAAAGATCTGAAGACAGCATTCCCACAGGACAGTAAAATCCTCCTCAGTTGTGAACATCCACTCTGTTCAGGATCTTTGGTACATTTGGAGTATAAGAAGATAATGGCACAATAATACAAGTACTATCAAAGGAAAAATTTTCATCAAAAGAAATAAACGTTAACCAGCCATGATATGTAACAACTTTCTAGAAAACCAAATAGCTCTTTGTTCTCTACAAGTCCATTTACATGATCAGAAGTCTGACATTTAAAAAAATAGTTTAATAAAAATACACTAGTTCTCTACAAGCAGCCCTCATGGTCATTTCTTAAATTCAACTCACCATAATCAAATTAAAATAATGCCATGTCCTCTTGTTAAAAAAGAAGTCCTCTTGTCACAAGAAAAGCAACTTTACATTTTATATAATACAGTACATCTCCCTATGAGTATACAGACTACGTATATAAAGGTCATCAGTATTTCTGAATGCAAAGTAAATATATTAGTGGAGTGCTTGAGTGAAGGTGCTAAAACTTCCTCCTTATTATAAACTTGTCACTCCCTACTGTGGAGTTTGTGCAATAACGTGATGATAAATTCTATTTTTTAAATAACCAGTGTATTTCCTTTTTAAAATGTCTTAAAACCATTACAGAAATTGTCTTCATATATATTCTATACATGTCCAAACCAATAGGGCAAGTGTTCTAATGGCTTTTATTGATTATCTAGACCCATAAGGTTTGCAGTAAAACAGCAATACTGCAGTGTTACCTACAGGTTAGCCTATGTTGCTATAAATGACATATGTTGCTCCTGAATTGATTAGAGGTGTTACAGTACAAAGCCACAGCACACACAGGCAGAATGGACCTTAATACGCATGTAGGCAGTGCAGTTAGAAAGGGATGTACATTTCTTTTATTCCAGTACCTTCATATAATAAAGTTAACAAAAATAATAAAATATTAAAAAAAAAAAAGCCAGCTGGCACTGCCAACCAATTCCTGTAGTAGTCTTAGAAATCCTAATCCTGTAGAATTTCCTCTTGTAGTCAGAAGCACCACCATCTTCGGGAGTATTTCAGTGTACTGTTGTCTACGCCAAGCAAGCCTGGTGATGCAGCTACCTGAGTTCTCTTGGTTGTGAGCGAATGGGATCTTCATTCATAATTTCCCAGCTTTCATGTAGGTGGGGATAGAGCCACGCTGAGTCAACCCTTCAAACCGCTTATAGGTATAATTGAGGAAAACCCAGTCTTTGGATTTGTAGTCCGGTTCTGTGGTGTTTGGCACTAGAAAGACAGAAAAATTAAGGAAGAGCAAAGGAATTTCATTAATGAAAATGTCATCATCTTCAGAGACTTTTAATAGTGTTAAGTGTGTTGTAGATTGTCCTACCTGGTTGTAAAATATCAGATTCAGGAAAGTCATCAAAATTTGATGTATCATCAATGCTTTTGATTTCTATAGGGATTGCTGCTGGCCTTTCCCTATAAAAAGGTATTGAGTAACCATGGTAAGTTTTCTTGAATTTAGTTTTCCAAAACATAATCCTGCCTGCAAATTCTGCATGCTGTTCTACAGATATTAGAAGGGCCAAGGAAATTTATTATGGATTTGAAAATACCTGTAGTTAAGTGGATTTCATAGATGAGTATAATTTTTTTATTAAAATATTATCATTTACTTGGAATTTTTATTTCTTTGTACCAAGACTTTCTCATGCTGTCTTTTTAAAGAGGAAAAATAAGAGTTAATGAAAGGGAAAGCAGAAAAGATTTTATTTAAAGAACTTTATCATTATATAAAGTACCCTAGATATTGTGGGGACTGGATCCTACCTAATTAATTCAGGAATAGAATTCTTCTAGTAGAGGATCCGTAAATCAAGTCATTTAGGAAAATAAGGGGCTTGAAGAGTGAAGGGACTACACATTTGTGATGAAATCTGAATCCAAAAACTTCTCAGTCATATAAATGTTAAGGGAATCAGGGACATTAGGTTAAAAAAATACTAAGTCATGAAAATGCCTTCTTATCATGCTAAAAATAGTTAAAAGAATTTATCAATTTTTATTGCTTCTATTTTTTTAACAAGTACTTATTGGATCTATTAGGTGATAAGTTTACAAAATTATGTAAGAGCATGTATATATTTTCCCCAGAATTATTCTAACCTATTTATACTTAATGTACTAACTTAATAAATGTACATTAGTTGAGTGTAAAGAAGCATAGACCCTGGTGCCCTGAGATCTAATCCCTTGTCATTACTTAGCAGGATGACCGTAGGTACTGCGACTGTTCCCTAACATAAAACCAGGAGACTGGACTGGTAGTCTCTAAGCATCCTTCCAACTGTAACCAGCAGAAGCACAGTTCTGCTCAATGAGATGATGTATAGACAGTATAGTACAGTGTAGCAGGTCAGAGTCAGGACTCTAGAATCAAACTGCCTGGGTCTAGTTCTAGTTAGCAGTTCTAGCTAGATCATTCACTAGCTGAGGCACTGCAGGCAGATTACTTCTCTGTGACAGGTTTATTTTGAGGATAAGATAAGAAATGCACATAAAGCACTTAGAACAGTGCTGGACATACAATAAATGATCCCTCCAAATTGGCTATAATCAGGTAGAGTGCCTAGCATATCATAGAAGCTCCAGTGAAGATCTCCAGTGAAGGGACACATAGGCTGTCTTGAAAGTGAAAAGGGTCTGGCTAGGCAGGGCAAGGGCAGGGGCAAGGAGGTGAAGAGCATTTTCACCAGAATGACGAGCAAATGACAAAACCCTGGGGTGGGAGAAGTGGGAAAGACCATACAAGATGCAGCTTGTACAGATGAGGCAAGAGCCACATCCTACGATCCTGAAAAGCAGTTAAGGATCCTTAGTTTTATTCTAAGTGCAAAGAGAAGGAAGAAAACAGCACGATCAGACTTGTTTCTAAACTGTTGCTGTCTGAGGAACAGACCAGAGCCACTGAAGGTGGTTTGGCCACAGACTGAATAAAGGCCAATGCTCACAACGAACAGCTGTAAGCAAATTCTTAAAAGTTACTTGCATTATTTAACTTTCCCCACAATGTTTAAAAGAGGGACTGTATATTCTTACAAATTAATGAAGGAGACACAGTATGGTATATTAATTAGAGGACAAAAATGAGGCGTTATAGAGTCAAATGTAATTATATCTTTGTTGTGCAAACAGTCTTCGTCATGTAACTCTGAATATCAAAATCTAAACAGGGGCACAATATGTGCTTTTTCCTTGAAGTGGACATTAGATAAAATGAGTCATTTAGCTGTAGCCACTATAGTCTCACTCATTTATATAATCCAGAGAACACTGATTTATCACATTATCACAATGCTACTTCTTGTATTTAATCTAGCAGAATCAAAGAAAAATTAATCACCAAATCTAGTAAAGTTTTTACTCAGACCTCTCCTACTCAAAGCCTATAAACATACCTGATGTGCCCCCAATCTACACCTTCAAAAAAAGGATGACTTTTTATTTCTTCTACTCCACTATTCCCAATTCTATTTTCAGAATCAATACAAAACCTGGGAAATGGAAACAGAGAAATTATCAAATGCAGATTACATCTAAAGTAGTCTATTTGCATGATTTCAAACATTTCATCTTTTTTTTCTGTTTACTGAAGTTAACTCTATTGTGGGAGATGTGGGAAAAAAATAGAAAACATCTATAATTGCACTACTCAGACATAACTACTATAAACACTGAAGCCATTTCCTTCTAGTCTTTTAATATAATTTTTACAATATTGTGTTGATAAGTAGTTACCATTTTAGAACTATTTTTTTCACTTAGAACATTTCTCAAAGTCATTAAATATTTTTCTGTAACTTCATTTTCTGAAATTTACACATGGAAACACTACAATTTATTTAGCCAGTTCACCATTGTTGAACATTTAGAAGGTTTTCAATTTTTCATTACTAAAAACAATATCAAGATAACATACTGTACCTAAATCTTTACACACATCTGATTATCTGCATATGCGAAATTCCTAGAAGTAGAATTGCTGGGTCAAAGGTCATAGACAGTTGAAGATTTTGTATAATATGCTGCCAACTGGCTGTTCCCATGGGTTGCCCAATTTATATTCCTTCCAGCCATTTACAACAGAGCCGAAACACTTCATCTTAGTTGAGAAACAGAATGGAATCTTGTGCTTAGAGAAGGTTTCATATAGAGACTTTTGTGATATGAACTGCTACTAAGAATTTATTTTCCCTTTCTCTTGAGGAGATAGGGATAAGGTCATTGTATTTTAACAGGAGTGACCTCTGAAATAATACAAGGCCTCTTCCCTCTTCTTAACTCTGACTTTTTTTCCTGCATAATTCCTTTTAAGAGTCTGCATTTTTAAAAAACACCTTTTCTTTACTGATGCCTTTGACTGTATAGATCAGTGATAGTCTTTTTCCTCCCGCAAAGCTGAAATAGGCAATTTAGTCTTTTAGGTCCCTGTGAAGTTTTAAGATACCACAAACTCTTCTAGGGATTTAACTACTAACCTAAGAATTAAGTCCTTGGCTTTTTCAGATATAGGCACCTCTGGAGGAAATACCAGAGTTTCTTTCCAGTTCATCACTTTCCTATATGTTTCTTGAGGTGTTTCAGAGCAGAAAGGTGGATATCCTACGTATCAGAGAAAACAAGTTTCATGAGCTTTTATGATCAAATATGCTACACCTATTATATGTGTGTCACAAGAAACAAAATAGCCCTGGGTGCTCCGCTTAACAATAAAAAATACCACCATTCAGCCATTTATAATAAAATTGCTAATAAAGTCAATAAAATAAAGGATTTAAAGCATTGCCCCTCTTCTACCTAAAAGGCCATGCAGACACAATTTTGATACATGGGAGTTCCAGTTAAATGCCCCCTTCCTGACAGAGGATCCCTGGAGAGCTCACTGATATTTATCAGTGTGTATTTAACATTGGCGGATGTCAGAAATCAGTTTAAGGAGTTCAGATATTTCAGCCCATAATATCTACGATATGTTCATCAGTGGCACTCAAGGAAATTTATATGGTATGTACATAAATGAATGATAAAACATACCTATTAGCATTTCATACATAATTACTCCCAAAGACCACCAGTCACACAATTTGTTGTACCCAGTCTGCATGAACACTTCTGGAGCAATGTAATCTGGTGTCCCCACTGTGGAATATGCCTGCAAAGGAACAGCTTGTCAAATCAATGTTCTCAATGTTTTTTTTTTTAAAGATCCAAGTATGGCTCACTACTGGAAAAACCAATATATACAGAAGTTAGTTTTTCATTTAATACTTGTTTTGCATGTTTATCATGTATAAGGCTTGGTGATAGGCACTGAGTCAGATAATATGTTATTTAAGACATGATTTCTGTCCCCCAAAGAGTTCAACAACGTTATTTATGTATTTAGCCCTAAATCCATTCCAAAAAGAATAAAAAGCTTGTGCCCAGTAGGCCTGGCTTCCCCACTCACTAGTAATGTGCTCTCAGGCAAGTTATTCAACCTTTCTGAGCCTCAGCTTCTGCTTACATAAAATTGGAGTAATAATACCTGCCCTAACAGAGTGGATACGAGGATGAAACAAGCAAAGGAATGTGTTTGTAAACTACAGCCTACTATATAAACGTCAGGTATTTTCATTATAAACTCATTTCCAGGGCACTTCTTATCCATTAGAAAGCAATGCAGTTTTTCATTCTTAATTCATGTAAAATCTTACAAAAACTTTCTTTAAGGCAATGATTTTCAACTACAGGTAGTACTCTAAGGGCCACCTGAAAATGTGGAAAATGTGTGACAGCAGATTTTGACATTTCAATGACCTGGGGGAAGACATGATTGGCATATAGTGGGCAGGGGATACAGGTTCTAAAGGAATTTCCTACCCCAAATACCATGAGTCCCCTCTGTTTCTTCACTGGGAAACACTGATGTAAGTCATAATGATGGTCACGAGAATAATAAAACCTGCACATGAGTAATCAGTGTGAATATTCTGTAATCAGGGGGTACAGAATTCCCACCATGGCTTTAGGCAGTATTCATTTTTCCCTTTAGAAGTAGGAAATACTACAATTCTTTTCTCAATTGTAAAATCTGATCTAAAAGTGACACATTTAAAAGTAGAAGGAAGATTCTGTCATTAATGCATAGCTCAAAACATTTAAAAAAACTTGTAAAAACACCAAAATGTTTTACAAGCACGAAAAGTTTACTTGGGCTAATGAGAGAATGAGCTCAATAATGCAAAGGTCATTTTATTTGCTTTGAGAGGGTATCAGACTCTGGCCTTTCAGTCTATTTACCTTCCTGAGGGACTGCTGAATGAGTTTCTCTTCATCACTTGGTTGAATTTAACAAATATTTACAGAGTGTCCATATGTACCAGGCGTTGTACAAGAAGTTAGGAAATTAAAGTCAAAAGACACATTCCTAACCTTGACAATGTTCATGGACCTAGTTAAGAGGATAAAGGGAAAGAGGAAAAGGGGCAAATGATTCTAATATTTGCTGAGTAATGGAGGAGAAATAGTGTGGGGTTCAAAACAGGCAGTGTTGTTCCACGTTAAAGCAGTCATTAAGTTTATTTGCAGTAAAGTCTGCTTTCCAATTTTATTTTATCTATTTTATTGTAACACTGTTAACATGCCAAACTTTCTGTTTACTTTGTCTACGAAGTTCTTAGAAGCACACAATAACCTTACTTACGCTGATTGACATTTGTTGCATCAGGACAGGTAGGGAAAATGGAAACATGAAAATCACACGGCATTTACTACAATTTACACTCATCTCGTTGAGTTTTATAGAAAATGCCAGTACTCGTAAACAGACAGATTAACTAATTATAGATATGCTTGATAAAATATTCTGAAGTGAAATCATAACGTAAAAATCAGCATTTTCCTTTACAGGCAGGGAAATGTTACAGAGAAACTAAGAAAACTCTATGATCCCGGAACAAGCTCTATCATTGCTATGAAGTAAGAACTAATCATTGTGAAGCTCCGAATTACCAAGCAAATACCAAATGAGATTTTAGGACCAGGGCACAAAATTCTTTCTTCAACTCACCAGTTGTCTCCTGTTCTTCTTCCATGTTTCTGCTTTCCTCTTTGAGTTCATGTTCTGGAATGCTAATTTCAACAAGACAGAATTGTAATTACGAGGGAAAAACTCTTACCAGAAAACAAATTCACACATATCCATTGAAAATACATTGGTTTAAGGGGTGAGGAGAAGGAGAGAAGCTTCAGTTCTCAAGAGTCCTGGATTAAACCAGCTGTACTACTTTAACCCCCCAAAAATCAAACTTACAGAAGTCACTTGGTGGGTTGTGTGTAAGATTTCTGTAGAATTCAGTCCTATGAGCCTTCTTTAATCCCGTGCACAAACCAAAATCAGATAATTTTACATGACCCTAAGGAAAAAAAGAAGAAAGACAAAACCTAGTAAAATCAATAGATTTTATTAACTTAGAGACAAAAGCCTCATTAAAAACTCTTCTAAATGCAATCATAAAAATTCTTAGCTTAGAATTCATACAGGTGAAATGTAAAATTATCAATATTTGATGATGATTATTTTAAGGAGTAGAAAATGGAAGATGATAAAAAGACAGCCAGTTTTCCCTTGATGTCATTTCACTTCACAGCTCTCTCCTACCGTATCAGTCTATGAAATAATGTAGGTTAGCAATAATATAAATTGCAGTTGCCCATTTCCAATCACAAAATCACTTCTATTACTTCATAAAATAATCAGCAACCTAATAATTCACTTTATTCACATGCCTTGGCATCCAATAAAAGGTTGTCTGGTTTAATATCCCGATGGATGAAACCCAACTGGTGGATCGCATCTATTGCCAGAACAGTCTCTGAAATGTAGAACTGTGTTTCCTCTTCCGTCAAAGTATCTTTCTTCATTAGCAATGTCATCATGTCACCTAATTAAATGAGAATAAGTACCATGTGTTAGAAATGCCTCAAAAAGGGGAATGCCTTATAAAAGATTTCTTTGTAATATACAACATATGCCTGATTTTTGCATTTTATGATCTACCCAGTGTACCTCCAACCATCTCTAGGGCCCAATAAAAAAAGTGTCACTGCATAAGGAAAAGTTTCATGACATTTAATGGTTTTAAGGTAGAAAGTATGTGAAATCAAATCAGAGCAGAGGTGATAAAGAAGTAATAACTACCACTCAACATCCAGAATAAGTGCCTGAGGAAAATATGTCAAAATGTGAGAATGAATCAGTGTAAGCACACCTGGAAATGGGATATATTCTTTTAAATTCAGGTTTCAAAAACACTCAGTACTCTCTGGGCCAACAAAAATAGGTCATCATCCCACCAAAAGGGTCACTTCTAGACATTCTTTTGTTTTCAAGAAATTTTGCTCTTTTACAAGGGGCAAAGAATAAACACTGGTGAATTTACAACTCAGAATTGACAATTGTTGATATTTTTTCATGATGCTTCAAGTCTTAAAAAAAAAAAAAAAAATACCATGCAGATTCTTTGTCCTCCATTCCCATTCTATTCCCCTTTCCCTTTTTGCTGAGTAGCCATTATCACGGATTTGGTTTGGTGTGCATTCTTCCAGCTTATTTTTGAAGTATGTTTTCAAATACATATATATTAATCTATGAATTTACCGTCTTTTGTATGTTTTTAAAAATTACATAAGTAATATCAACTGTACATAATTCCACAGCTTGCTTTATGATTCTACTTTGTTTCTGAGATCCTACTGTTGAAATAGATAGAGCTCCTGACTTTTCACTACTGTAAAACATTTCATCACACAATTATGCCATATTTTATTTATCCATTCTTCTACTGATGGACATTCATCTTGTGTCTAATTTTTCACTATTATGACACTGCTGCAATGAGCATCCTTTTACAGGCCTCTTGTGCACGTGCATTTTCAACTTTACTGGTATCTCTGAACTGCTCTCTGTAAGGGTTAGAGATTCCTTCGCACAGATGAGAGGCCCGTTTCCCCCAGCCCCATCAGACTTTCAATGTTTTTACTAATCAGATGAGTGTGAAATGGAATCTCATTCTTGTTTTAATTTGCATTTCCCTGAATATGGGTGAAGTTGAACATTTTCCTATATATCTGTAGACTAACCAGAGTTTTCTTCTGTACACTGCCTACCATTTTGCCCACTGGGTTGTTTGTCTTCTTCTTTAGTGACTTGTTCTTAACTCCAGACTTGTAAAGATCTAAATAATTATATACAGTAAACACAGAATGATAATATTTAAAATGTGCCAACTTTATCATTTCTTCAAAATAATCGGATTTGTGGTCCAAATTAGCATTATTATGGGAGGAACTATTAGAAAATCATGACTGTGTAAAACCTCAGAGCTAGGGATATAAAAGTAAACCTAATCAATAAAATTATAATTACATATAACAGTGTGCTTGTGTCAGTCTGTCATTGCTATTGTTTGCTTTTACCTCCAGGGAGAAATTCCATGATTAGATAAAGGTTCCTCTTATCTTGAAAACTGTAAAACATCTTCACCACCCAGGCACCATCTGCTTCTACTAAAATATCTCTTTCTGCTCGGATATGGGCCACCTGGAAGAATGTATTTTGAAAAAATAATTGTAACACATTACACATTTTCCAAGCTTACTTCTTAACAATTATCATATTCTCATTAAATTTGGAGAAGCTCAGGAAATAGTTTATTTTAGCTGATATCTTTAGGCCTGAAAAGATGGGATCACAAGGGGAGGCTGAGGCCTTTGAAGTAGGAAAATGATTAGTCTAAAATTTTTCTAACCAGAATCTCCACCTAGCCAAGGATCTTGGCTTTGTCATATAAATTTAGGGTCTGACTTTTAAAAGTTAAAAGTAGTAAGCAATGCCCTATAGATTGGTATGACAAAGTCTGGGTCCTTAGCAAACTATTTTTAACTCTTACTAGTCCAAAAAAGGGACTGACTTGGTCTTTAACCATTAGGTTGTTTTTTTAAGAAGGAGAAACATTTATAATAATTTTATATCATTTTGTTATATTGAACTTTTCTAATATTTATAAACATCTACAGCAAATTATTATATAACTTTTTGGAATTTTGCTACTTACTTTTGTCAGACACATAATTACTAGAGCTACTATTACATGAACAGACTGAAAAATTTTATAAACTGAGTGATTTGTGGGGTTGGTATAATCAACTTTCAAATGCTTTTACACTGATATAGTTATACATTCTTTCTTCAAAGTTTAATTAACGATAGGATTTGATTTTATGCGTTTGCTATTTTCATTGTGCATCATTATGAACTCTGACCTAAAGCACACAAGAACACAGATTTTGTAAACCTTTTCATGACAACAAAATATGATCTGCTTAAATTATCTGGGATTATTGTATTATGATCTGATACAGTAAATGCTCTGAGATCAAAATCAAAGCACAAGAATAAACGTTAAAAACTTGATTTCTGGCATCAAAAACCTTAAAATCTCTCTGGACCTGTTTCATAAAGTGAAAAATGATACCAAAATTCTTACCTATTGCCTTTTACAAAGCATTTTAAGATGGTAAAGGAAAAACTTTTGGTGTTGCCTCTGTGGTTGTCAGGATAAACTTGGCTTGATTATTTTTAAGTATCTTAAAGCCAGACTACAGGATATGTTTTCAAAAATGAGCCTATGTTTCTAAAGTATAGGAAGTATCATGCACAGTAATCCAGTACCACAATAGTGGGGAGAAAAGCTGCTACTTAATTTTGCAGAGTGGTTAGCATTCAAGTAAATGTGATAAAAACTTAAAATAATGACATATTAGAATTGAGTGGGGAAAAGGTTTTCTAAAATGAAATTCAATGGTGACAAAAGCAGATTAATTTATATAGGGGAAAAAACAACCCCAAAGTGCAAAACAGACTTGATGTTGGACTCCAGCGAGATTCTCCTGCAAAATATTCTAGACCAGGGCTGTCCAATAGAAATAAATGTAAGCCACGTACATCATTTTAAGTTTTCTAGTAGCCACACAAAAAGCAAAAAGAAATGGGTGAAATTATTTTTAATAATATAGTTTCTGTAACACCCATATATCCAAAATGTTGTAATTTCAGTATATAATCAATATAAAAATTATTGAGATATTTTACACTTTTTTTTTTTTTTTCACCAAATCTTCAAAATTTGCTGAGCATTTTCCATTCACAGCACATCTCAATTCAGACTAGCTACACTGAAGTGCCCAGTAGCCACACGTGGCCAGTAACTATAAAGACTACAGCTGGAACTAACTGCTGCCTTTTGTTCTTCCTCTAAAACCCGACCCAGGACTAATCCCATACGGCTTAGTTAGAAGATTCCTGTTTATCTCCTCATCTCTGAGGATCAACATCTTGACACAGACATTTATTCCCATCATTGTCTGCAATTCTCTAACACAGCTCAGTATCTCGACCTTCCTTGTCTTCCGAACCGCTTCCCCCTGGAATCAGCCTGTGTTCGACAGAACCCCTGTCACCTCATCTCTGGATGGTTCCTGTCACCTTCTCATCCTAATTGAAATCAGGCTGTCCACGGAGCGTCCCGTCTTCCTGCAGAGTGAGTTGTCAGGAATGACCTGCTTTCTCCCTCGTGTTTCTTGGCTTCCTGCTCGTCCTAAGCTGCTTCTGAACCACTGTGACACTTTCCTCATCCCCAGCTCCTCTGCGGGCATGCTGTCAGGCGCCGTCAGCTGTCGTCCTTCCTCCTGGTCAACCCCCTCAGTCATTCATGACTTCAGCTCATGGCTCACCAGCTTCCTTTCCATCCTTTCTGGTCATGGGTGAGTTTCAAGATCCATAAGGACGAACCACCGAATACCCCCTGCACAGCTCCTGCATTCTTCCTCACCTCCAGTGATCTTTTCCTCCACTGAACCTCAGCCACGCGTGGTAATCTTCATGTCCTTTTCATAACCAATAACTGCCCTCCCTCTAAAACCTCCATTTTAAGGAACTCTGTTTCTGATCCCCACCTTTTATCCTCCCAGGTGTCTTATTCTTGTACTTCAATCTCCATTCCATGGACCCTACACCACTTTTTCTCTGTTACTCTCCTCAGAACCTCATTTCTTTCTCTACCCGGCCTTGGTTCCATCTTTATAATCACTCTTTTGCAAACAGCTTCAACTCCCTTGTCCCCCTCTCCCTCTGTTGTATTTCCCTGGCAAAATACCAACCCTAGTTAGACCCAAATTTCTGCCTATTCTGTACCTGCCCCAGAGCAACTAAGTATTACCAGAGAAAAATCACCCAATGATACCAAGTGGTTTCACTTTACATTCATGATTGAAAATCTCAAGGGACATTCAACTGCAAGTCTGCTTTCCCACACTTCAAGTCAATAGTTGTGACTGTTTCACAACTTCTCTCTGCTTACACCTCCAACAAGCTACCTACCCCTCCTTTCCTCCTGCTGATGACCTCCTTTATTTGCACTCAGGAGGAACCTGGCACTTTACACGCCAGATCAACCACCCTGCAACCACCCTGCGTTTGTTCCTACTTTCTCTGCTTTTCCTCCCTGTCCTAATGAATAGGTCCCAGCTCCTATCAAAGATCAACTCCTCTGTCATCCTGTGTACTCCTGTAATTATCTGCCTTCTCTCTCCTGCATCTTCAGTTTTTCTCTCTCTAATGGATTCTTCCAATCAGCAGTGCCTTAACAACAACAAAAAAAAACCAACATTCTTTACCAAACTGTTCTTTGTTCTGCTTTACGTGAAAGACTTAATCTATACTCACGTTCTCCACTTCTTGCTTCCCATTTTCTTTCCCACTATTCCATTTAGGCACTCCACTCCACTGGAGCTGTCCTTCCCAAGTTATTCAGAATCTCCAGCAGTGACACCCAGTGGCCTGTCTTCCTCTTGCCCCCTCTCTTCGCAGCATTCAACATTCACCTTCTCCCTTGAATGCGTTCTTCTGCTGGCTCCCATAACACCATGTTCTCCTAGCGGTCTCCCTTAACTGAGCAGATGTTCCCTCTTGGTCTCGTTTCCTGGTTTCTCCTCTGCCTAGTGTTCCCTAAGGGCTTGG